>NC_137272.1:36553128-37043128 GCF_053477335.1 Acartia tonsa
AGAACCTAAGCTCTGTAAAACACATACTTCGCTTTGTAAGAAGCTTTATATTTTATATGGATTTTGCTATTTGAATATTGTAAAAATATACCCACTAGTATTTCTCTCTCTTTCAGTGATCATAAAAAGAAAAGAAGACCCTAAACCTGCGGGACTACCCTCTATACCCAATATAACCTAACCTAACCTGTTCTAAAGTAAAAAAAAAACATATGCAAACTTAACTCCCCCCCCCCCCAAAAAAAAATCCCTCCTCTAATTTGAATTTGATTCAAAATAAGTGGGTTTTTTTTTGTGTTCGATTAGGCACTTTAAAGGAAACCAACACGTAAATTTGTAAGTTGAAGCGTGCAGAGAGAGAGGGGACATTGGTCTGATTATTACACTATTTCCCAAAGTTTTATAATAACGTTTTCTTATTCGTTGGCTTAACAACTTTGGGGACTTTGATTGGTTGATTCATAAAGTTAAGTGTACAAATGTTCCAACCACTAATTTCAATCTACACAGAAGGGGCAATTTTGTGCATCACATAAATTTGTCGGCCATTGTCTTATCCCTTAAGATCCCTTAGAAGTGTAGGTTGGGTGGGTGGAGATATATAATGGCTGTGCCCCTTTTCTCTGGAATCTCTGTTGTTTTCAGTTTGGCTACTCAAATTCAGGAATAGATTCAACTTTTCAAACTCAATTACCCAAACTTTATTTTCATCATTTCTTCAGGGGAAAAGGAATGGTTGAATAATTCATATAGCTTCGAAACCGATTTATATCCGGTGGATTAAATTAGAGTAAAACACTAGAGGGAGAAAGGGTTAAATAACTGTATCTCCCCATCGCAACCTCCTAGTGAAACCTTTCTATTGGGTCATTGAAAATCAACCAATGGTGTAGATTATATTAACACAGCCAAGTAGCAAAAAATAATTTAGAAGCAGACGAAAGAGGTGTTTGAAAAAGGAAGGGAGGTAGTTGTCTGCATATACATCTATACTATAGATAGGTTGATTATAACCGGTTCTCAGCCATACAGAAAAATTATGTATAACATAGTATTATTTTCAGTTTTCCACGATATCAAAATAAAAATCATAATATCAAAACCAGTTTTTCCAGTATGGATTCGAAACCAAATAATATCCGTTGGATTGGAACCGGTTTTCAGCCATACTGAAAAACTATGTCTAGCATCATATTATATCCAGTTTTCTATGAAAATAAAAATGTACAACCATAAGATTAAAACAAATTTTTTAGCCCGTGCCTTCGGGATTTCAGGGCTAAAACACTGGTTCTAATCTTATAATTGTAATTTTTTTATATCTGCGGAAAGCTGTTTATAATACGATGCGATAAATAAGTATTACCTACCCCTTGCACCCAGAATCATCCCTTCCTCCACTTAACTATAATGGGGTGGGCAGTATAACATTAGTTAGAGTTTTAAGGCGGGGGGGGGGGGGGGGGGGTGGTTGTAATCACAAGGACTCTTTATCGAAGGTTTGCAAAAGTATTTTCAGTATTTTTTAAAATGCTTTGACTTTTCAAATATTACAAAATTTATTTTAGATTACAGATTTATTTTTATAAAAATTGTAATTTATGAAATATTCATTCAATACTTTGATATATTGTTAAAGCATCATAAAACTTCATGTTAGTTTTGAAATATTGAACCTAGTAATAGTGTCTAGCTTCTTATCTTTGTGACGTAACAAAAATCCATCTCTTTTTAGGGGTTTTCTTTCCCACCTCCCCTCTCATCCTTCGATTTTTGTTACGTCACAAAGATAAAAAGTTAGACACTATTACTAGGTTCTAAAATGAAACTAGTAATTGAAATATTGAAATAGTATATCTTGGACAGAGAGAGAGGGCCGGGACATTGGGCTGCTTATTACACTGGTCCCCCAAAGTTTTATGCTAACGTTTCTTAATCGTTGGCTTAACCACTTTTAGGGCTTTAGTGAAATTTGGTTGGTTAGTTCAATAAGTTCCAGCCCCTAATTTAAATCTACAGAAGGGATAATTTTTTGTATCATCATTGGAGATGTAAAGAAATTAATCGGCCATTACTTTTTCCCTTTATATCCCTGACTTGAAGTAATGTTATTGTCAATTTTCTTATCTTTTTGAATAAGAACCATATAGTTGTTCTGAGAGTTAAGATAGTTGTAATATGATCAGAAAATAATAGTAAAATAGGACAGCTAACATATTTACATTTTTATAATACAACCCTCTTGGCTTAGTTGGGAGCATGATACTAGTCAACTAACTTGGTTGGGAGCCTAAAACCAAGATAATTGTAATATAATTAGAAAATAATAGAAAAGTAGGACATATATTTACATTATTATAATACAACCTTCTTGGCTTAGTTGGGAGCATGAAACCCTTGAAAAGCTTAGTTGGAATTTAGACTTTACAGTCTGTGTGCAGTTTTGGCACTATAACTTCTATACTGTATACATAAAAAATTATTTGTAAGAAAATACTAATTTGTTATTTACTTATTGTATCTGTGCCATCCTTTCTTAAAAACTTATTCTTACTGGATTAGGGTTATAGTTCTTTTTTATCTAAAGATCATTTACTTTGCTGCGCTACTTATGGAAAAAATGTCTTTGTTATTCTATAGAATGTTGCACAAAAACTAGTTTATACCATTACATTCTATTACATAACTCCACATTTTTTTCTTTTGCAAGAAATCAATTTCAGTGTATGGTGTCAAATGCTTTTATAATATCAGAAAAATTTGTATTCAACTCACGGCCGGCTAACTCAATTCTATTCCCCACCCTATTCCTATTTTTAGCAACGCAGCTACCCTATATCTAGTGTATGTAAGTCATAACATAAAACGGTTAAAATTTACAGTAACAGTAAAAACTTTTGTAGTATGATGAACAAATTGACATTTCGCTTTTTACTAAAAAGTCTTATTTTATTGGATTTGGATCATTATTTTACTGAAATATTCAAAGTAAGGCAATTTTTTTAGATAAAGAAGAGTACCTAAAATTATGTTTGTAGCCAACATTCAATTGTTTTTGCTTGTTTTTTTTTGGGTGTTGTCATCCTTGTTTTAGTACATTTTGTAAATTATGTAATATGTTTATTTATTGTGTAGCGATTCTACATCTATGGCTTGTACGTACGTACATCCATTTTTGACCAGTAGTTTTTGAAATTGTCTTTCTTCCCATGATATTTTAACTATTACTATAGATTGTAGATTTCAGAATATATTTAAATTCTTTCATTGACCTATCATTGAATTTGTGTAAAGTTGGTACAGCCCCAGATTCCAGGGCTAGGCAGCCGCCCGTCAACCGCATTTACGTCTCAGGGAAATCAACCTTTGACAATTTTAAAAATGAGCTGATAGCTTAAAACTGATCCAAATTGATACAAAACAATCCCCATTTAAAAAAAAAATTAAATCAATTTAAGTTTTGGTCGCGGCTGACGCGCTGCTGCCGAGCCTTACCAGATTGCAACCCACATAGAAATTGTTGTAAAGAAAAACAAGAGTTACTTCTGATATCCCTTTAGCTATCCCGTGGATCACAGAAGACTCCCCCCCCCTTTTTTTTTCTATTCTCCAAAAAATATAAACCTATCTTAACCTCACCTAACTCAAAACAAAAATTTTTGATATGATCTAAGGGGGGAGGGGACAATATAATTAAATTTTTTTCCTTCACAATTTACAAACCTACAATTGCCACCAATAACCTTGATTCCAATCAATAATAAAAACACAATTCTATAGCCAATAGAGGAAGCTCTATTCTCGCGGGGCTATAACCCTTAAGAAAACTTAACTTTAAATAGAGTTAAAGGATTCGTATTTTTCTGGGGGGGGGGGGGGGGTGGTTAATACTAGGAGTAGTCAACTAGCAAGTTGAGGGGTAAAGACCCAAGTTACTCTACTAATTAAAGCATTGCACACAAACAAAAATATAATGAAGCTAAACTTACAAATTTCCTGCTGTACTTTTTAGTTGATATCAGTGGCGAAGCTAGTCTATACTTTCAACAATACAGTGACCGTCAATACGTCTAACAAAACTGTTTTTATTATATAAAAATTATATAAGGTAATTGTTAAAAATATAAAAGAAGCTAATTGTTTATGTTACTACTAACGACTGCGTCTATTTAGAGGCTCTATATTTGAAGGGATATGGAAGGGCAAAAAACGGCCTAAAGCCATAAACCATAACTGTTAAGGAGGACCATATCGGTTCACCAGTTAAAGAGATTCTTTGCTATGGACAAAAAAAACTTACTACTTTATATATACACTAGCGGCTTCGCCCCTAGCCTCTAGGGGCTTTGCCCCAAGAGACGACAACAAAAAAAATTCAAAAAAAAAAAATAAGAAGAACTAAAGAAATCTTCTACAAAAAAAATGAGGGAATTTTTTTTTGTTGTTTGGGGGGTTGGGGGTGTCCCACCCCCCAAGAAAATAGCTTAAAACCACCACAGGACCAATAGGTATATACGCTGAAGAGTAGAATCCAATCGGTTCAGCGGTTACCGAGATCTTAAGGGACAGACAGACGGACAGACGGACAGACAGACATCGTTCTACTTTGTATTATAGATATACATTCATTTTGTTTGATAATATCTCCCAAATGACTTAATTATTGAATGTATTCATTGGATATAAACGTTCTTAAATTAAGGTATAAAATAGGTGATGTCCTAATTACCTCGTTTTCTTAGTTTGTGAACAAGTTGGAAAAAGCCACAACAAACGGAATAACCAGAAAATAGAGAAAACAAGGATGACAACATCCCACCAGGGTAAAGTTTAATTTATTTTAGTTTAAGTTTTTCGACTAGAAAATTACTAAACTAAATAGATAGAGCTATTACTATAGATAGATATGAATACAGATATTGCATGATTGATAGCTACAAAATTGGACTAAGGCAGACAAGTACAAAGATGGGTAAATGGCTAGATAGATAGATACAAGAATGAAACGTACATAGAAGTATAGCTTTATGAATAGAAAGGTACTTATAAAAATAGATGAATAACTACTACAAACGATTTTTAGCATAGATGACCACTAAAATATATAGGGTGGCTATTATGTTAATAACTACTACAAACGAAAGATTATTAGCATGGATGACCACTAAAATATATAGGGTGGCTATCATGTGAATCCTTATAATAAAGAGAACGTATGTCTGTCTGTCTGTACCGAAGGATCTCGCTAAATTTTGAATCGATATGGTTCTCCTTTACAGTGCAGCTTCTCATAGATCCTGAGAAAGTAAATATCAATTTGGGGGAGTGTACCCCCACCCTCCATAGAGAAATGGCTAATATTTTTTTTAAAAGCGTCACACAGCGGATATTCCTGGTAAAAAGCTGATCTTAACATAGATTTAAAAAAAAAATTACGATTACCTAGGAGCCTCTAGGGGCGTAACCGCTAGAATATATAAAAAGAGATAGACAGGATGGATAGATACAAGATAGATTGGTAGATATACAGATAGACAGGTATATAACAAAATAGATAGTTAGATAGATGAATAGTTGTATAGTACTAAAAATAATATATAAGTAAAGATAGATAGATGAATAGTTGTATAGTACTAAAAATAGATATAAGTAAAGATAGATAGATGAATAGTTGTATAGTACTAAAAATAATATATAAGTAAAGATAGATAGATGAATAGTTGTATAGTACTAAAAATATATATAAGTAAAGATAGATAGATGAATAGTTGTATAGTACTAAAAATAATATATAAGTAAAGATAGATAGATGAATAGTTGTATAGTACTAAAAATAATATATAAGTAAAGATAGATAGATGAATAGTTGTATAGTACTAAAAATATATATAAGTAAAGATAGATAGATGAATAGTTGTATAGTACTAAAAATAATATATAAGTAAAGATAGATAGATGAATAGTTGTATAGCACTAAAAATATATATAAGTAAAGATAGATAGATGAATAGTTGTATAGTACTAAAAATAATATATAAGTAAAGATAGATAGATGAATAGTTGTATAGTACTAAAAATATATATAAGTAAAGATAGATAGATGAATAGTTGTATAGTACTAAAAATAATATATAAGTAAAGATAGATAGATGAATAGTTGTATAGTACTAAAAATATATATAAGTAAAGATAGATAGATGAATAGTTGTATAGTACTAAAAATAATATATAAGTAAAGATAGATAGATGAATAGTTGTATAGTACTAAAAATATATATAAGTAAAGATAGATAGATGAATAGTTGTATAGTACTAAAAATAATATATAAGTAAAGATAGATAGATGAATAGTTGTATAGTACTAAAAATATATATAAGTAAAGATAGATAGATGAATAGTTGTATAGTACTAAAAATAATATATAAGTAAAGATAGATAGATGAATAGTTGTATAGTACTAAAAATATATATAAGTAAAGATAGATAGATGAATAGTTGTATAGTACTAAAAATAATATATAAGTAAAGATAGATAGATGAATAGTTGTATAGTACTAAAAATATATATAAGTAAAGATAGATAGATAGATGAATAGTTGTATAGTACCAAAAATAGATATAAGTAAAGATAGATAGATAGATGAATGTGCCTCTAATTGTTTGTTACCTTGAAACCACTACAAACAGAAAAACTTTGTATTTCACCATGGAGTGAGGGAACATTGGGCTGTTTATTACACTAGTCCCCAATGTTTTATGATAACCTTTTCTTATTCGTTGAATTATTGTCTTTGTGGACTTATATTAGATTTTGATTGGTTAGTTCTTAAAGTTGAGTGTTCAAACTTTTCAACCACTAATTGTTTTTTACAAAAGGGGAAATTTTGCGTATCATAATTGGGGATGTACATCTATTTATCGGCCATTGTCTTATCCCTTTAGATCCCTGGTATTTCACCCTCACTTATCCAAAGTTTTTATCTTCTTAGCATCTATTTTAAAAGTATTTAGGAGGCAAATTTAGAAATGACCCAGGTATCTAAAGGGATAAGACAATGGCCAATTAATTGATGAAAATCCTTAATTATGCATATACATTTTGTAGATTACATTTAGTTTGAACTTAATAAATCAAAATTCAGTGAAAGTCCCCTAAGTTGTTAGGTCTACGAATAAGAAAACTTTATCATAAAACATTGGGGACTTGTGTAATAAATAGCCCATTGCATTGTCCCCTCTCTCTCTGAAAAACTTCTTTTTAGTGTCTATAACTATATTGTCTCACGTAATTAATTTTAGAATTACGGTAAGAATAACGGATCATAGAAACAAAACGAAGTTGCGTTTTTTCGTATTTCCACAGTAGCTTTTGATATTTTAGTTTAGGTTAGGTAAATGGTAATGATTGCCAAGCAGGGTTAAAAACCTCCGCAGAGGCTAAAAATAAGAGAAAAGCTAATGTGAAAATACGATGAAACCAGCTACTTCGTTTTCTTTCCATGATCTAAAATAACATGTGGAAAATAATTCAGTCTTGACCACTTTGTTACATTGCAAATGTTATCCTTGTAACAATTATTCCAAACTAAGCAAAAAAAAAGTTTCGTGCAAAATTGTGCAATTTTGCTGTTAAGACAAAGAATATATTAAAAGGACATTCTTTATTTGTCTAAAAATTTAACTTTTTTTTACTTTTAAGTAATGAACTCATAAATTTTTTAAGGGATGTCAGATGTATAAAATTAATACTCATTTTATTATTAAATAAATTTACTAAAGTAATTTTTTTTATGTTGAATTTTAAGTTTTTTTGCCATAACTTCAGTTATCATCTGTCCATTACACATGACATGCTGCAGATGAATAACATCCAACAGACAACCTAGGCATAAACTAATACTAATCAGTCAATTCCAATATTCAAACTATTTATGCCATTTGTTATGAGAAAAAGAGAAAGTAATTTTTTGGCACAATTCCGTAAAGTTGGGTGTTGGGTTGTAGTCAAATGCTCTTATTAAGTCAAATTGTTCTTAATTATGTACCATTTCATATATATACATTTAATTGATTATAATTATAATACATTGACTTAATAAGAGCATTTGACTACAACCCTCTTTCTATAATCAGAACTTAAAAACATTACTTCGATTTCTGTGTGATAAAACCAAACATAATGTTTGTGACAATATAATGATAACAAAATATTTTTAATAAACAATTTTTGAAAGTGAATCTCTTCTATAATTGGAGTTGATCTGTCTGTCCATTTGTATGTATGTTTGTAATGATTAGCACTTTTTGTTAATTCAGACATGTTAGAATTTTCTTTTTAATTTCAAGCTTTGCATGATAATTCTTTTATCGTTACCATAAAGCCTGTATGTCAATTTAAAACTTGCTGGGTTCAACAACAATTTGTTTATGTTGGAATGATCCTATTCTTTTTCATAATGATGATTTACACAATTCAGCAACATATTTATGTACAATTATTTTAAGACTTACAACTTAATGTTCTGCATTTAAAGTTCTGACACTCTACAAGGGCCATTGTTCTTTTGTCCTTCTTTCAGATTATAGAGATTTGCTTAATTATGTCATCCTTGTTAATTCTATCAATGTTTAGTACATATGTGTAAAGTTATGTATATGTGAAGTTAGTCCAATCAGTGAAACAAGTAATAATAGACTTGAACTTGTTCACAGTTTCTCCGCGTACTAGGAACCAGAGAGAGGGGACAATGGTTTGTTTATTACGCCAGTCCCCAAAGTTTTATAAAAATGTTTTCTTACTCGTTGGATTAAAAACGTCGAACACTTGATTGCATGTTTATTAATTTGAGTGTTCAAACGGTTCAACCACTAGTTGTAATCTACAAAAAAGGAAATTTTGTGTATCATCATTAGGTATGTACATTAATTTATATGCCATTGTCCTATCTCTTGAGATTGCTGACTAGGAACACTAATACTAACTATCTTGTATTTGTTTGTTGTATGACACTACAAACTTTGCCAACATGCTTATTTGTTTTTAGGATTGGAAATAGAAATTATTCTCCAGGTATATGTACATAAATAGATAGATATGTACATATTTAAACATAATCATTAAAAAAATAATAACATAACACATATTCACATAATTTTAATGTATAGTTTGGTACTTTCATAACCTGGGTTGGCTGTTGCAAAAGCTGAAAATACCAATTAAGGACAAATAAGGTTTTTAGGGTTTTTAGCAGCATCGAATTTTAATAAGATAATTATATTAGATAATATACATATAACAAAATAGGTTTAGACAGAATGAAAATAATAAATGAATAAAAAGTATTAATAATCTTACAATGGGATTTTAAAATTGTTATATTTCTAAATATATTATGGCATATGAATTCACATCCTAAGGTATCCTTAATTTAGGATAGTTTACCTGACAATGCTTAATTTCTTTCAAATTAATAAGATTGCAAAAAATAGATATACCATATCCTCAGTATAGTAAGCTATTAAACTTAAACTTAAACTTTTGATTTTTTCAAATAAAAAATTTCAAATCATAAATGTGTATTAAAAAGAAATTTAGGTACATATCTGATATGTTAGGATAGCATAACATTTTGTAAGATAGGTACAAGTTTTAGAGAATGATACAATCATACAATATCAACATATTTTGTGACAAAACTTCTTAATATTCACACTTTGTTGAAAATTTGTATATGAAATTTGGTGGCAGGGTATATCTAGTTACCCTCCACACACACACACACACACAACAATCTGATTTGATTGAGCTTCATTATATGCATATCCTGTCACCAAAGTTCAAATATATCCCCACAAGTTTGCTCAATATATTTGTACATTTCTGCTCTGATATACAGTAGGGAATTTGAATAAGCTGATATATACTTATGTACATTATTTACTACCAGCAACTACAACCCTAGAGTCCTCTAGAGGCACCATGAGGGTGTGGGAATGGAATGTTGAACCCTGGATCCTCCTGTTGAGGACCTTATTCGTCTGCTAGCATGTTTCTTTCTGCTCTTTTATAGCGATTTGGCTGTGTTAATATTCCCGACAATATTTGTTGATTTTTAAATACTCAATTGAAAGTCGGCACAGGGTCCTCAGGAAGGGGACATACAGATTTTTAACCCCTTCTCCCTTTACTGTTTTAGAATTACAGATGTGTTTAGAAAAATTATTTCATATGACACATATGAAATGCTGGTGTGTGTTTCCTATCTGTCTGGAATAATCAACTTTCAATAAATCTACATTATTTTAACTTTTCACTAATACAATTTTAGCTATTTGCTATACTTTTTTGCTTGCAAAATAGTTGATAACACTCTTATTTTTTCACTACATATCTATGATTATCTTTATTTCAAACTGTTTTTCAATACTTATGATCATGTGGGAGATTAATGGCAGAACAAGGTTTTCTACAACATGATCTTGATCTACAAAATCATGCAGCTAAATGTTCCAGAGACAACAAAACCTTAAATCAAAACTAACTGTTTGCTTGGCAAATTATTATGCCTGTTCATTGACTAAAGTAACCCACTCTTACATAGCAAAGAAAGAATTATTTATATCATAGTTTGTTACCTCATGGATATTGCCAATGCTCAAACCAATCAGCTATCCAACATGTCAAATATTAAATTTTATACTACAAACCCATGTAAAAATATGCACTAAAAATTCATGTGAAGTATTGAGGAAGAAAATTTGTATACCAATATTGAGAAATGTTTAAACAGTGTGTTTTTGTACAATAAAATGCAACATTAACTCTTAATCTACAGTTTTCACCTTGCCATATAAAGAGATGCCTTAATTATATTTCAATATGCTTTATCAATGAAAAGCCATTCTACATATATGATTTTTATTTTAGATCATAAACAAAAAATAAGGTACATCCTAAGTTATAATACATTTTTTATAGGGGTAATGCATGGTAGTTAGTAGTATCTGTTTGGAGCCAATACATTTTCCCCTAATCGCACTATAGATATTGCACATCTTACAGTTAGCACATCTCGATAACCGCTGAACCGATATGGTTATCCTTTACACTAGAGCTTTTTATAGGACCTGTTATGGTCTTAGGATATTTTTAATTTTTGAATAAGTCTGGGTATGGTTCTGGGCTATTTTTCTGCCCTTTCATATTCCTTAGATGCTAGTGGCGCAATCGCCAGTAATCCATAAATTAGCATTCTATTCACTATATAGTATATAACTTGACAACCATGGCTGTTCCTTTGGTATGCATACTGTTGACATTTTTGCATGCCATTTCCCAAAAAACAACACTCTTCAAATCTTAAAATAGCCAAAGATTAAGCCAAAAAAAACTGCTCTTATTTTCAAATTATATATTTCAAGAAATAAAATATTGTAATATGAGCATCTAAACTTTTTATGTTCTATTCGCAGGGATCTAAAGGGATAAAACAATGGCAAAAAAATTATGTACTTCCCCAGTGATGATACACAAAAATACCCCTTTTGTAGATTAACTTAGTGAAGCAACCAATCAAAATTAACTTAGGTCCCTAAAGTTGTTATTCCAACTAATGAGAAAACGTTATTAAAACTTTGAGGACTAGTGTAATAACAAACCCATTGTCCCCTCTCTCTGACACACAGAAAACTGTCCCGAATTTGTATTAATTTTGAGGAACAAGACTCCAGTTACGTCATATTTTTCTTTCCCGAAAAAGGGAAGGGGGAAAGAAAAAAAAGGGAAGGGGGAAGAAAAAAGAGATGGGAGAAAAGGGGGTTTTCCCCATCTCTTTTGAAGAGATTTTCTTCCCCCCTTCCCTTTTTCGGGAAAGAAAAATATGACGTCACTGGAGTCTTGTTCCTCAAAATTAATACAAATTCGGGACAGTTTTCTGTGTGTCCTCTCTCTCTACCTATTCCAGCGTTTGCAGTTTTGCAAGAATTCCTTTTGCATACTCTCGGGGCTTACTCCGGGAGACCATTTTTCTTAACTTCTTAATTTACCTTATTGGATGGAACACATAAAGTTTATTGTCATGGAGGCAGGGGACATTGGGGACTGTAAATTACACTAGTACCCAAAGTTTTATAACAATTGTATGTATTATTCGTTGGCTAGAAACTTTTAGTATTTTAGTTGGAATTTTATTGGTTGGTTTAAAAGTAGAAGTGTTCAGACTTTTTAACCAATAATTTTAATGTATAGAAGGGGTAATTCTGTTTATTATCATGTGTCAAAAGCCAGAAAACAAATTCTTTGATTCTTATACCAATGTCAATATTGTGTATACTTTCCCAACACTTACTATTGAAGTCACGAGCTTGACGTTACAGTCACAGGATATAACAGACAAACCGATATACAAAAAAGATGATGCTACGCGACTCAATTTTTTTTATTTATTTTCTACAGATTGGATTTGATCCAATTTTGTGAACTTAATTTGTCATTTTCTGCAATATAGAGGTAATATACTCAATGGTTAAGAAAAAAAGCATAAGAATTCAAAGCCGAATCCTAATGGACTTAAAAGTAACCATACAGAAGATTAAGAATTATTTTTTCAGGGGTTGATTTAAAAAAAACCAACATTATAATATTCTAAAATTAGAATAAAACCTGCCCGGAATCTCTTGAAGCTTCATGTACTTGTACATTGTATCTTTACTGTCACCATTTTTAAACTGGCGAACAATATAAACATCATGAGCATGGTTTATTTAGGTGTATTAGACAAAAACAAAGCATTTGATATAACATAATAAAAGTATTTCAAGGTTGAAAGCAATTATATATATTTACAAGAAAATAAATAAAGTTGTAGCCTTTTTACTTTTAAATAACAAATTATTAAGTAAATAAAAGTTTTATGCTAAAAATTATTTTACTCTACTGATGTGATTATTTTGGGAGGAATCCTAATGCAAGGTTTAAAATCGATAAGACTATTCTGAGTTATCCACTCAATGGGGATATTGTTTACTTTAAGTCGACATAATTTGTTCCTAATTTTGCAACTTTATCTCAAAGATCCCCTGTTGCACAATGAAATAGATGAATGCAAATTTATAAAAATTAAATGCTTTTCTGATAAGATTAACCTATTTTTAAAAATGGTAGGTAATTTATTGCTTTCGGTGTGTAAAAGTTAACGTAGAATGAGGTATATTGATGTGTTCTCTATCGCTATAATACTTTTCGTGGCGATTCCTATAATGATAAGTTATAACATTAGTTACCAATATTTTTGATTAGCAAAGTTAACTTTGATTTCATATTGAATATTCTGATATAATCATCCTCTTGTATAGTGATTCATATGATAAGATACTTAATTTAGCAAAACTAACCATTTGCAAATATTAAGATTTTGACCTTAGATTTTTTTTGCTTAATTTTGTTCAGATTCAATTTTATAAATGTGCGCATGCATGCTTATAAAAACTAATAATTGTTACATGGAAAATATTTCTATATAAGCGTTAATAATTAGATGTCTTTCTCAGAGATCTTAAGGGATAAGCAAGTGGCTGATAAATTGATGTAATTTCCCAATGATGATACCCAAAATTCCCCTAATGTTGCTAGGAGGTTGTAACACCTTGTGAGATTATAATTAGTGCTAGTTATTCTAAGAAACACTAATTTACATTGTCCAAATATTTTCAAATAATCACAAGAACAATTGCGTCCTCCAGAAACGAAGCTGTTGAAAATAAGCTGTATATGAGGGAATACATTAATATGCTATATTATATTTGGAAAAGAAAAATAGACACTATGCATAGCATAATTCTAACCTAACCTAACTTAATAAAAAAATGATGTAGTTTTACTTACTCTTTTTTTACTTTCATGAATCTGCTGTTTACTTCTGTATTCTTAGATTATCAACTTCGCCCACTTAAACATAGGAATTTGCTAAATAAATGAATCAATCATTAAGTGAAATATTCTGACACTTAGAGGGGGGGGGGGTAAATACAAGGATAAGGAGATGTGCAAAGAAATCTAATAAGTAATGAATTAACAAAGTTCCAATAAAAGTTTATAAGGGACTATAAACTTTAAAATTGATTTGGAAACTAAATTTTTATAGAGTTCCAAAAAACGTTGAAATACTTGTAGTTAGATTTTTACTATGCCTTACTCCTGGTGCATTATTTGCCAAATGTACCACTTTTCTGCACTACCTCTCCGATTTTGTTAATACTCTATATTTTGGTCCGTTGGGTGATTCAAGGATGCTGGATGGCCAAAAAAAGTTTCAGAGTCCCTGGATGTCTAGATATCTAGCTATCTATGAAGGTAGGTAACAAAAATTTTAAAAACACCCATTTTTTCACAATTTTAAAAATTAATTTTTTCATCAATCTTACATCCAACCTATACATTTTATACACCAAAATGATTGTTTATTCATGTAAAAAGCGCACATAATGCTATTTTGGCCAAAACTCTAGTTTTACAGGGTGTCCAACAAAAAGTGTATTTTGGATATCTAGCATAATACCCAAAATACCTGTCCGAAAAAAATCATTTTTTTGGCTTAAATCCTGTGTTTTATCTGTGGGCATATGTGGTATATAACGGTTCGGAGGACCCGGGACTATAAGGTTGTCAAATTTCATTTTGGAACACCCTGCAAATGTGATTTTTGTGTCTGTAGAGCTAAAACTTGGTCCAAATTGGCTATTTTTTTCAAATTACTCTAATATGTGTCTTAGTATGTTTGGCCATAGTGTTTTCTGACCAGATCAATATTTTTCTATTTTTTGGACACCCTGTATTTTCAAAAAAAGAGAAAATAAAAATTTTATTTAAAAAAAAATTTTTTTTCTATTTTTAAGTTACTTAAAACTGTCATATAGATACAGATTTTGACTAATAACAATAATATTTGCCTATTTTACAAATTTTTACACTTTTGGGACACCCTGTGCATGTTTTTGAAAAATGATGGTTTTTGCTTATTTTTGGGAGGAAGGAGTTGTTTTAAGGCCATAGACTATTTCTTCATTTTTGTAGAACTTTTCAAGATACATCATTTGTTACTTATGCAAAAAGCGCAAAAACCGAACCGTTTTGCCGTTATTTACTGCCAAAGGCGGAATTTTTTACGTTTTTTGCTGTTCCCGAGGATTTAATGCGCACTTTAGGTAGGAAAACGTTGATTTTTGAAGATTACTCTGAAATACTTTTATTTAGGAAATTTAATTTTCTAAATTTCATGTAAAGTAAAAATTTTTGTATATACAACCGATTTTTGTCAAAAGGAATTTCAAATGCACATGGTTTATGTTTCTTTTAATACTTATGTTATAGCAATTATTTATATTATATACACTTCATTTTCTTGTTTTAACAATTGAAATCCATCTCGACGAAAAACAGTTAGCTGCACAAAAAATTTGACTTAATATGAATTTTAGAAAATTAAATTTCCTAAATAAAAGTATTTCAGAGCAATCTTGAAAAATCAACATCTTCCTACCTAAAATGCGCATTAAATCCTTGGGAACGGCAAAAAACGTAAAAAATTCCGCCTTTGGCAGTGAATAACGGCAAAACGGTTCGGTTTTTGCGCTTTTTGCACAAATAACAAATGATGTTTCTTGAAAAGTTTTACAAAAATGAAGAAATAGTCTATGGCCTTAAAACACCTCCTTGCTCCCAAAAATGGGCAAAAACCATCATTTTTCAAAAACATGCACAGGGTGTCCCAACAGTGTAAAAATTTGTAAAATAGGCAAATATTATTGTTATTAGTCAAAATCTGTATCTATATGACAGTTTTAAGTAACTTAAAAATAGAAAAAAAAATTTTAAAAAAATAAAATTTTTATTTTCTCTTTTTTTGAAAATACAGGGTGTCCAAAAAATAGAAAAATATTGATCTGGACAGAAAACACTATGGCCAAACATACTAAGACACATATTAGAGTAATTTGAAAAAAATAGCCAATTTGGACCAAGTTTTAGCTCTACAGACACAAAAATCACATTTACAGGGTGTTCCAAAATGAAATTTGACAACCTTATAGTCCCGGGTCTTCCGAACCGTTATATACCACATATGCCCACAGATAAAACACAGGATTTAAGCAAAAAAAAATGATTTTTTTGGACAGGTATTTTGGGTATTATGCTAGATATCCAAAATACACTTTTTGTTGGACACCCTGTAAAACTAGAGTTTTGGCCAAAATAGCATTATGTGCGCTTTTTACATGAATAAACAATCATTTTGGTGTATAAAATGTATAGGTTGGATGTAAGATTGATGAAAAAATTAATTTTTAAAATTGTGAAAAAATGGATGTTTTTTAAATTTTTTGTTACCTACCTTCATAGATAGCTAGATATTTAGACATCCAGGGACTTTGAAACTTTTTTTTGGCCATCCAGCATCCTTGAATCACCCAACGGACTAAAATATAGAGTATTAACAAAATCGGAGAGGTAGTGCAGAAAAGTGGTACATTTGGCAAATAATGCACCTATAAGTACCAAAACCCCACCCAGTACCTAACATAACTTTACCTAACCAGCCTAATTTTTAAAGCAGAAACCAAAAACTTCCCTCTCCTTAATTTAAATTCATCCAATAATTAAAGGGGGGTTTCAGCAGTCTACGAGGCACTCTTAGAGAATACGCAGATTCTTATAAATAAAGAATTTGTATATTTGAAAGTGAAGTGTTGTCATATAGAACGCATTGTACGTGTTTAAAAATGTTATTTACATAGTTTAAACCCTTTCTATAGATAATACACACATAATTAGCGGGTTAATTAGCTAAGGGGACAAATTTAATAACCTAAACAGTCTGTTCCTTAAGATATATGCAATTATGATATTCTAAATCTAATTTAAGCTTTAATCTGCTATCTTAGGTGAGGTAAAATTTTAGATTAGGTAATCATTTTGATGATTTCTAAGAGGATTTGGCATGATTTTACAAGTTAAAACTATTTAAATCAATTAAAGTGTGTTTAAGAGCTGCTATATAATTTGTTTAGGTATGTTCGGCTTCAAGAACGTTGTCATTCTTAATACAAAACTTAAATAAGAAATCCCTTGAATTATTTACCCTTTTTTATTTCAAATAATTCCTATATCAAATTTCTTTTAAGGTTCGAGCTCCTGCAAAAATTTGAATTATTTCTCTTTGTCTTTCATTAACTCTCACTCCATCGGTCTCTCTCTTACACTCTCTTTCACTCTCTATCTCTCTCTACCTCTCACACACACACTCTTTCACTCTCTCTCTCTCTCTCTCTCTCTCTCTCACTCACTCACTCTCTCTCCCTCTCTCTCTCTCTCTCTCTCTCTCTCTCTCTCCCTCTCTCTCTCTCTCTCTCTCTCTCTCTCTCTCTTTCTCTTTGTCACTCTCTCTCATTCTTTTGACAGATTCCATTGGGTGACAAAATTTGTTAATTACAATGTTAATTACCTTTAGCTGGGGGATATATTTAGAACCAAGCTAGACCATTAGAAATAAAGATAGTAGAGTAATCATAAAAAATAGTATATGTTTTTAAACGGTAAATTGTGCTAAAAGTATAACATCTGATCATAATACTGTCATGTAAATTTAACACTTATAAAAACTTCTTATTAATTCATAAAAAAAATTGTTGCATTAAAGTTTTGGTTAATGCTTTCTTATGATTAAGGTCAGTCCGTCCGTACGTCCGTACATCCGTCAGAAACGATTAGCTCGTTCTTTTGATTTAGACACGTTAGAATTATCCTATCGATTCCTAAGCGAGGCATCCCTATAATCAAATAAAAAAAAATAAAGTATATCCATTTACTTTATCTTGTATTTTTGCAGTTTTGCAACAAACTTATGTACAATTTTGTTTAGACCTAGCATATTAATGTTCTTCTTATTAACTTATTGTTTGTTTGTCTTTCCTTATGATTTTAGAGCTTCCCTATAATGGATGTTTTCATCCTTGTTTCCTAAACATCCTTGATATTTTTCTCAATTAAATTAGCTAAACACCTTACTCTAAAATAAATCTAATATCAGGGGACAGATAATCATATTCTCTGCTAATTTAACTTTGCCAAATTGATAGATAGATAGAAAGACAGTCAGAAATGAAATGGATAGATAGAAAAGTTTAAACAGACTAATAGATAGTAATATTTGCTCCTTCATCTTTATCTAAAGAATGGGAGGCAGCAGTTTTAACAAATTGACAAATATATATATGCCCAGTTCACAAATAACTTTTAAAGGTCGACCGATTTTTTTGTAGGTCAACCTAAACAAGTACAACTCACAAATACTTTTATAAAATTGGTCAACCTAAAGCTTCTATAGGTCGACCTTTGTCTTTTGTGATCTGGGCTATAATTCTACTGATTTATTTTTCAAAAATAGATAAAGAGCCAGAAATATTAATAGAAATACATATTGATAGAGATGTAGATAAATAGACTTATAATTTAAGATATATATGTAAGAATTATATAAATTGGGAGGGTAAAGATATTCTACCTAAAATTAGTTACAAACCTTCCCTGGACCTATAAGAAGCTTCACTGTAAAGAAGAACCCTATTGGTCCAGCAGTTAGCAAGCTCTTAAGATACAGACAGAGTGACATCTTTTTTTTATATATAATTTACCCGAAATTTCAGGGAGGGGAAAGGCAAGATAAAATATGTTTTATTACTTTATATTTTGTTTGGAATATAATTTTTAATAAAAGTAAATCAAACTAAAATTCAATGTTATTATTTTGAGTAAACGTTGGCTTTGCTGCTTTATGAGATACTCTTTTAAAAACTTTCAACGTTTCCGACAAGATTCTTAAAATCCTTCCGACTTTTTAATGGATTTCAATATTTGACCTATAAATACATAATTTAACAAAAAGTATAATAGTAGCAAAGCATACATATAGTTACAATTATCTACAAGAATTATTATGTTGCTAAGCACAAAAAGTAAAAAAAGAGAAGATTAGAAAATAACAAACAATTATTATGATTTGATTTTATTATTCATAATAAATTTATCTCTAATACAACAAAGATGACAACATCCATAAAAGCGAAGCACTGAAACGGTAGGACAAACGGACATTAACACTGCTTGATACAGGATAATGTGTATGGACTTGGACATATTTACATTTTTAGGACTTGATTCGCTTATAACATTGTACTTTGTTGTCCCAGGAGTCAGTATATCAAAAATCAGGTCAATCGGATGATTAGATCACATAAAAATTTGTTGTTAAAAAAGTAAAAAATCAACATGTTTAAAATGGACATACGGACATTCTTGTAATGATTATAGAGTTGCTACGCTTTCTAAATCGTACCTAACTAGTAAAGGAATCACCATACAAAGTTTGAAATCGATAGGACAATTCTAACATGCCTCAATTAACGAAAAAGCTATCCGTTTGTGACGGACGGACGGACCGACTCTAATTATAGAAAAGCTTCGCTTTTAAAAAGTTACATGATTATTATACCTGCTCAGAACCGGATCTAATCTTAGTGAATAGTTTCGAAGCCATGCTGGTAACATATTTTCTCGTATTCATTCGAATCCGGTGGATAGGAACCGGTTCTCATCCATACGAAAAAACTATGTCTAGCACCGAATTATATCCAGTTTTCTACGAATATAAAAATGTACAATCATAAGATTAAACCAGTTTTTTTAGCCGATGCCTTCGGCACCGCGGGGCTAAAAAAACTAGTTTTAATCTTATAATTGTACATTCTATATCCGCGGAAAGCCGTTTATAATACGATGAAAGAAATAACTATTCTCAGGAAATATAAGCCTTTAGTGGATAAAATAAGAAAGGTAGTCCCCATTATTTTAATACTTTAGGGGGAATGCATGAGCTTGCCAATGTTATGTAGAAAATCAATGCTTAAAATTAAATAATTAAGACACAAAGAACAGCTATTAACATTACCTAATAGTTTAATACAAAGAAATTATGTGTATAGTGGAAATATTTGTTTTTATTACAAGGTATTTCAATAATTACCAGCAGCTTAATAATCACAATAACATTTACTTTTAGAAGCGCAGCTACTTTGCAAGTTGCAACTACTAAATATTCGTAGATACGTCCCTCATATTAAATTTGGAAAGATGCAGGGATCTAAAAGGATAAGACAATGGCCGATAAATTGATGTACATCCTTTATGATGATATACAATATTATCCCTTTTGTAGAGTCCAATTAGTGGTTGATGTGTTTGAACACTCAACTAAATAAACCAACCAATCCAAATTCACTTAAGTCCCCAAAGTTGTTAAGCCGACGAATAAGAAATCATTATTTTAAAACTTTGGGGACTTGTGTATTAAACAGCCCATTGTCCCATCTCTCTCTGAGAAAGCTGAGTATCTCCCTTGTTTATTAACGGAATTAAACAGTTAATGTTTGTTTGTCTTACCGTTTGAAAGCTTCGTTTTTTGTGTATGTTGTTTAATCTTAATATTACTCAATAATTTGTTTCCATAGTAAACGTTCAACAACGGCGATTGTGTCCAAAAAAGTATTAAAATGTAATTACAAATAAGTCAAATATTTTAGTTTTCTTTTTCAAAATGCCGATATTTTGAAAATAAGGCATAAAATTAAGTCCTTGAAAAATGTAAAATTAAAATAAAATTGATTATCTAATTAATTGCAAGAATAGATAAATTAAAACCGACACAAAGTTAGTGTTTATACAGTTGAGTCAGAACAGAATGGAGCATTTTAGGAAATCAAAAATGTCCATAGCATAAAATTAAAAAGTGTAAATGCGCAAAAAATATGATGAGGGTGTTTTGCTGAGTATTGAAACATAAAATTGTTCAAGGAAAATTACTAAGATTTATAGAATACGCATTGTGTGTTAGATTATTAGTACATCATACAAATGAGGCTGCCATGAAGTATGAAATGAAACTATACTAACAGAAGAAGGGCGCCATGAAGTATCTAGTGATAAAATGTCACAGATTTATGTTTAAGGGTTTCCAAACAAAAGACACGTGATTAAAGTGATGTTAATCTTGTGCTACAAATTTGTACTGTATACAAAAATACAATATTAGCTGCATTGTATTATCACTTTTTATAGAAGGGTCAAATTCCTTGCAATGTTTTATCAATTAAAAGCTAAAGATTGGAAATTTTAGGTTTAGTTTTTAAGTGACGCATTCATGTTTTATCATCGAATGCGTAGTTTAGCTTTGGATGTTATGACAACAAGGATGATAACATCCATAAATAGAGAAGCTCTACTATTCAGACGAATAAGCGAACAACATTGACAAATAAAAAGTATCAATGCATTGAATATTCAATATTATATACAAGAAGAAAAAGGGGTAAAATTTATTTAATCTATGAAACTTTTAAAAATATTGATGGACATACTTATATTTTAAACTTGATTATAGAAAGGTTGCGCTCATAACATTATTTCTATGGGTACTAAGAATCAATGTTTTAAAATCAAATCATATAAAAAAATGTTGAAATAGACATACATACTTTCTGATAATAATTACAGAGTTCTTATACTTTCTAAATTGTATCTAGCTGTTACAAGAATCTTAACGCCAAGTTTGAAACTGATATGACAATTCTAACAAAAGAGCAATCCATTACAAATATGAAAATTTTGACTTTTTTACTGTACTAAACAATGTTATTGTTTTTATTATTTAGGAAGCTTTTCTTTTATTTGATTTGTTATATTACCTTAAATTTGAGAAATATGAAAAACGTCACTAATTTGCTTATGTCTGTTGGCTAGACAGATAAAGGCCTGTGACTATCCATAAAATTAGCCTTTAAACAACTACAATAGCTTACATGAATAGCGAAACAGAAGTAGGCTGACAAAAAAAAACATGTTAATACTATTATGATTAATAAAAGGAACAGTAAATTTTAGTATTTAATGAAAAATTCAGAATATATAATTTTTATAAAGGGCCAATCAAAGGGCTTTCCCTTAGATTGCAAATCGAGCGCTGAACAGTAACACCCAGTACCCTAACCAAACCTTAAGTAATAAACAAACTGAACAAAAACTCTAGTAATTTTTTATTTACAGTCTACATGATGGGGGGTCCATGCCCAATATGGCACTTTTTTACAAGCGAATACTTAAAATATGAAAGACAGACTAACATACCCTAGTTTTATATGATGCTGCACTGATAATAGCTGCCTATATGTGCCTAAAACCAGGAGGAAGGGGGGACAATGGACTGTTTATTAAATTAGTCACTAAAGTTTTATGATAGTGTTTTCTTATTCGTTGGCCTAACAACTTTGGGGACTTTAGTGAATTTTTAATGGTTGGCTCTTTGAGTTGAGTGTTTAAATGTTTCAATCGTTAATTTTAATCTACACAAGGAGTAATTATATGTATTATCATTGGGGATGTTCTTTGTCTTATCCCTTCAGATCTCTGGCCTAAAACAATAAAATTATCCTCAAAACTTCATGCCTAATTGCATGAAAATTACATTGGATATGTTTTTCCAATGAAGTAAAACATTTTAAGTAGTGTGTATCAACTTCATATATTCCAAAGAAGGTGTCTCAACTTTTTTGCTTTTCATTTAAGATAGCTAGTCGTTGTTTTTAGTAAGTAATAGATGTAAAATTGAACATAGAATTTGGATATGGACAATTTTACATCTACCACATAAAAAAGCAAAAAAGTTAAGACGCCTTTGCATCTTTCAGATTTAAATTTGATTTCTCGGTTGCCAACAAAGATAGATGTAGTTTTTGTGAAGATAGACCTTGTGACACAACCCAATCTGTCCCGATTTTGTATCACTTTTGAAAAGTGCGATTCCTGTGACGTCATATAAAAAGAGATTTTCTTCCCCCCCTCCCTTTTTCTTTCCCGAAACGTATATGATGTAACTGGAATCGCACTTTTCAAAGTGATACAAAATCGGGACAGATTGGGTTGTGTCAGACCTTGTCACTGAATATAAGGTGAGCAAAAAATGTATTTTTCAGTGAAGTATAGTATATTAGACAACCAACCCTTTGATTGAACTTCCTTGCTCTTAGATTCATTATGAGTTGCTCTTGTATAGTATCCAAGGATCGACTCATTGATGTACATTCTCAATGATGATACACCAAATTACATTATTTGTAGATTATAATAGATGCTTAAAACGTTTGGACACTCAACTTAATAAACCACACAATCAAAATTCAAAAAAGTCCCCAACGAATAGGAAAACGGTATATTAATTTTTTGGGGACTAGTTTAATAAACAGTCCATTCCCATATAAACGACCCCTTAAATAGTGGATGTAAATATCTTTTATTTCCCTGGTATCTTCATTTATATCCCTGGTATCAATTTTAGAAGATTTTTAATTTTTTTGGAAGATTTTATAATTTTTATTAATTACTAAAAGAAAGAAAATAATCTCCTTTTTATATTTATAATATTTTTTGAAAAGAACACTTATTTTAAAAATTGAGTTTTTGTTTAAATGAGAATGATATTCCTATCCAGTTTTTTTGTTTAGGAATGAATATTTTTACCCGAGGGAATAAATGATGGACCGATAGGTCATCATTTATTCACGATGACAGGAATACCCCATTGTCCCCTCTCTCTCTCTGGCAAGAATGCATAAACATCGACATTGAGCTAGAAAGAAATATATTGCCTTAAATTGCAAATATTTTAGACATTCATTGCGCGACACAACAAATATTCACATACGGTGGATAAGCATTCAAAAAACAATGATTATTCATAAAAAGGGCAGCAATTTAGCAAGGCTAAACGTTTTTTTCATAAAATAAAGTAAAGTTTTACATTAAAAGCATGTATTTTTTTTTTCAGGACATGAACACTGAATTTTACATATTCAACTTTTTTTTTTTATAACTAGTAATATGTTATATAGCCTTACATTACTTTTATTAAAATTTGTACTTTTTCAATCTTTTTAACCAATGCAAAACTTTCAGAAAACATATCTTTCTCTATGCAATATTTTTATTTCAATTAGGGAAAGACATTTCTCACGATATTCTATTTGCCAAAATTTAAAAAAAGTAAAATTTAAATTTTTTTCTCGAGAAGATACAGAAATAATTTAGTAATTTGTCAATATAAGTACGTAAGAACAGATTCAAAATTGTAAAAATTTTACTTTCATGATCATCTCCAATCCTAAGATTAAATTAAGCTTTCTGAATGTATCTTTTTATTGATTTTAAATAATAACTTAAATTGTATCTTATGAAGTAGTGTCCAAAACGTAATTGTAAACGGCTGAACTGTTCGTTTTACATTTTTGATAAATCTAGCATTGGTCCTGGAAAAGTTTAGGCTAAAGGTAGATGAAGTTATCCATTCATCCATACAATATCATAAAATATCCTATTGGGGTGAACTTAGTGGCATTTTTCCTGTAATTTTAAATATTTTTTAAACATTCAAAGATATTAACATTTCAGCTCTCAGTTTAGTTTCAGCTCTCAGAGAATACAGTTCTCAGTTAGTTATGTGACTAGACCTGAAGTGATCACACTGCAATTTTAAAAACAATTACTCCAAACAATAAACATAGGTAACACATACTTAAAATTTTTTTTACATCAGCATTCATAAAAGCAAAAAGCTAATTCCATCATTCTACAAATAAATAATCTCACTTAACTCAGATCAACAAACACTGCACACACTCATATAACAATGACAGACACTAATCTAATTCTTCTTGACTATGAGCAAGAATTTCTGAACAGAATTCTTGACCACTGTGTTGATAATCTTATAGTTAAATCAAATAAGGGGCAAATTGACAAAATGCGTCTAAACATCTCAAATGCATTCAAAGAAAACTTAAGTTTCTTTAGAGAAGGGGTGAAAAGGGAAGAAAGAATCCGTAGTGAATTTTAAAAAAATAAGAATGACTACTTTCTGACTTTGAAGGGTGAAGCCACAGTTGAGCAAAGCAAAAACACTATAACACAGCTTCTATCCACTGGCATAAAACAAAAATACAAAACACACAAAAATAAGACAGAACTGACTGACGCTGAGAACATTGACTTAGCTAACAAAAGTAGGATATTTGAGCCCAAACAGGTCACCATTATCCCAACCAAAGATAAAAACAAAACTCTTATTAAATTTACCATCCCCCCAAATGCTCTAAATCTAGACAACAACACCAAAATCTATGCATCTGAGGCCATCTTCCAAGGGGCGGCGCAACTGGGTAAAAAATTAGGCTTAGGAGTGAACAGAGCGATCCCGACTTGTGCTAAAGATGCGGTAAATCTAATCAACAAGCTAAGTTATTCAATCCGTACGCAAGATAAGATAAAAACCAGACTCGGCCTTCACCAAAATCGCTATTTCTTGAAGTTAAAATACAACGAAAAATGGACGGACATCTCAGAAATCGACGCCTTCTACAAAAAATACAAGGAGGATATAATAAGCATACAATCTACCCCATATATTCCCTATTCCAAAAAACAATAAATACTTCCTACAGAGTGGCTCCATTTCCTAAGTTTTTAATGAATACAAACTTTTCACAAAATATGTAAGAAAAAATTCTATGTCAGCACTCTAACTACATACAATAACTCTCAAGTTTATAATCGAATTCATATATTTTTTTTATGATTTTTATAACAGAGTGCCACTCTTGGAAATTTTCCTTTACATCTCAATACTTATAAACTTAACCTATTCTAACAATCTCCTTTTTTTTCAGTCAAGTGGGCAGGCGCCACACCATACAACATCTACAAAACCAAGATCCTGATATAAATCAACTTTACCAACTACAATATAAGTACCGCTGACCCTGCCACTACAAATTCATTCTTCATTCTACAAACTTAAAATTCTGCTCTCAACTATTATTTAAGCATATAGATCATCTAATTAACTACAATCTTTTCTTAACTCTATTGCCACATAAAAAAAGTCGTTTTTTCCTTCTTATATTATGTTAATTGTATTATGAATTTGCTACATACCAACAGATCTTCTAATTAACTACTAGCTTCTCTTAACCTCTATTGTACATAAAAAATAGTCGTTTTTTCTTTCTTATTTTATGTCAATTGTATTATGAATTTGCTACATTCCAACAGATCTTCTAATTAACTACAATCTTCTCTTAACTTCTATTGCCACATAAAAAAGTCGTTTTTTCTTTCTTTATATTATGTTAATTGTATTAAGAATTTGCTACACACCAACAAATATTAATTAGCTACATTCTTCTCTTAACCCCTATTGCCACATAAAAAGTCGCTTTTTCTTTTCCTTTATTATGTTAATTGTAATATGAATATGCTACATACCAACAAATATTTCTGCCACTTATAAAAAGTAGTTTCTCATTTATTATTATGTTACTGGTATTATGAAATTGCTACAAAACTCCAAATATTAATTTAGTTACAATCTTATCTTGACCACTATTGCTACATAAATAAAAGTCGTCTTCTCTTCTCTCTATATTTTGTTACTTGTACTATGAATTTGCTACATACCAACAAATATTAATATCAACCTAAACAACTATCTTACATAATAACTAAAATTTTTAGTGCAGACCTTTGTAATGATATATTATTAACCACCGTATTGCTACATAAACAAATAAATTGTTATTTTTTTCTATAATTGTTAAAACTGTATCGTGATTGCTACATACTAATAAATATTTATTCTCAATGTCAGCTATACTTCTTTTAATACCTATAACTGCGACGACCCATGTCATAAAACTCCTCAAATTTTCCTTCAACTTACAAAACTACCAATTTCAATGAACCTGATGCTAGTAATATCCAGACAATAATTGTCTATGGTGAGCTCAATATTTTAACATAGGGTACAAACTCAAAACCAAAAAAGTTAGTAATAAATAAATAACTCTTACTGGCCCAGGTACCCAGACCCAAAATCTTTTTTTTTTTAAAAGAATAAGTGGAAGTCTTTCTACATAATAATATGATTTTTTAAGTGGAAGTTTTTCCACATAATAATATGATTTTAAGTACTATTACCTATTATTTCACATTTCAGTGTATCACACTCTGCGAATGTCTTCGTTATACATACGCCTCCTTAGCGAACAGGGGGTAGCTAACTTGAGACACAGGGATGCAGGTATGACAGGGTTACCTACAATCACAATTCAATATAAATGACCTTAAAATAGTGGAGAATGTATATAGCATCAACATTAATGACAACAAAGCAAACTATATAAATTTTAACTCATTTAACTCAGACTACACAAATAATTTTATAATAGGTCACTTAAACATACGCTCACTAGACAAGAACAGTGATATGCTCACTGTTCTTCTAGAAGAAATCGACCACAAAATTGACATACTCTGTCTCACTGAAGTCTGGAGTAATCACACTAATTTCAGCATTCCAGGCTACAACTTTGCCAGCATCCTCAGGAATAATAAAAGAGGTGGCGGGACTGCCATATTGTCCAAAAAAAAACTAAATGTTAACATAATAAAAGAGTGCACTTTCATTAATAATGACACGGAAATAATAACTATTCACCTTAAACTCAAAAATACAAACAGACTAATATCCTCCGCTTACAGACCTCCATCCAACACATTTACTAATGTAAATAACTTCCTATCAGACATTAAAAAAATTATTGATTACAAAAATAAATCAATCCCGAACGCAACAGTAGATATACTTGGTGACTTTAACATAAACATCTTAAACTATCTCAACAATAACCTGACTAATCACTTCCTTACAGGTATTGCTGATCTTAACCTGAAATCATGCATAAACATCCCAACCAGATTAACACATCTTTCAAAAACATGCATTGACAATATCCTCACAGATGACACAAACAACTTCACCAGTCATGTTCTCCCTTCTTCAATCTCTGACCACTTTCTAATCATTAAAGCCTCAGCTAGTCATGTCAACATGTCTAAACCAAATACCTACTACAAAAGAGTTTTCGACCACGAAAACATATTGAACTTCAAAAACAATATTCTACAGACTGACTGGTCAGATCTAACAAACGCAAATAACTCTACGGACCAATGGAATTTCCTCTTCAAAATCATCGATAAAAAATTTAATGAAAGCTTTCCACTAAAAAAATCTTCAAATAAAACCAAAAATATCCCTTGTCCATGGATAAACAATGAAATCAAAACTCTTTCAAAAAAGGAACGAGCCTTATACCAAAAGAAATCAAGATCAAATAACATTAACATCGCTGAAAAACACAAAACTGTAAAAAGAGAGCTCTCAACAGCTATCCGTAGGGCCAAAATTGCATACTATAACCAAGAATTTAAAAACCTCAAAGACAAACCTAAGCAAATGTGGGAAAAAATTAACAAAATAACTAACAATAAACCAGCTACAAATAATGACATCAATTGCATCAAAATAAACAACAACACTTTAACAGATAAACAAAATATTGCAGAAGCAATGAACAAGTTCTACCTAAACATAGGTAGGGAACTAGCCGACAACATCAAAACCACTCATGAAGAGCAAGAGAAATACTTAAATGATTTACCTACCAAAAACTCATCTTTTTTATTCAGCAGAATAAACTCTAACACAATTTAAAAAATAGCTATTTCGCTCAAACCGAAAATGTCCAGCGGACCTGATGGTATCCCCACCAAAATCACAAAAATTATCCTAACTACAATACCTGAACAAATTGCATACATAATCAATAATTCTCTTCAAGAAGGTATCTTTCATGACAGACTCAAAGAAGCAACTGTCATTTCGATCTTCAAAAAAGGCGACAAAACCTCACCAGACAACTACAGACCAATACATCTCATTAACTCACTCTCTAAAGTTGTTGAGAAAGTAGTTGCATACCAACTAAGACGTTATCTTGAATCAAACAACATACTAAACAAAAATCAATTTGGCTTCAGAGCCAAACACAACACAACACATGCAATGTTAAGCATGATCAGCACCCTGGAATACTTCAAAAAGAATAACAAGAAAACATCAGCAATCTTCATTGATCTCTCCAAGGCCTTCGACACAGTACAAATACCCATCTTACTAAAGAAACTTGAAAGCATTGGCATCAAAGGGAAGGAGTTAGTCTGGTTCACAAACTATCTCAAAAACCGCAAAATTAAATGTAAAGTGGGAAACTGTTACTCTGAATACTCTCGTACAACAATAGGAGTGCCACAAGGTTCAATTCTCGGCCCCATCCTATTCATAATCTACATTAATGACTTGCCTAACCATTTAAAAGATTTTATCAGCCTTTTTGCAGATGACACACTAGTTGCCCCTTCCTACAACACTGAAGAGGAACTTGAATCTAAAGCAAACTTAACCCTTAAGGATCTAAAAAAATGGTTCAATCTTAATAAACTAACCCTAAATGCTTCCAAAACTAGAATGATCACCTTCAACACTAACAAAAACATAGACCTTAAAATAGATAACATAAGCATTAAAAAAGTTCACAGCAACAAACCGACAAATGAGGTAAAATCATTCAACTTCCTCGGTTTCACCATTGATGAAAAGCTAGACTTCAAATCTCATTCAAAAACTGTAATTAACAAACTAAACTCAGCCAACCACATTCTCTGGAAACTTAAAAGAATATTGCCCTTAAGGCAAAAAATCCTAATATATAACGCCTTCTTCATTCCCAATCTAACATACGGTTGCGCTATCTGGGCTAACAACAAAGATATTGTAGAGACCATCAGCAAACTACAAAAAAAGGCCATCAGATCTATTAACGGTACAACATCTAAGAGACATAGTGAACCTCTACTAAAAAAACACAATCTTCTCAAATTTAAAGACATAATTGAAATTAACAAATTATCTATAGCACATTCAATTGTTCATAACTACGCTCCAGCTGCACTTCAGGAACACATCCAAAAGGAAATGCCTCATGAAAGATTAAGACGAAACTTACTCAACATCAAATTTGATGGCTCCAATACAAAATCCACAACCAAATACTCCATTCCCCAGTCCTGGAATAATCTCAACAGTGAAATAAAAGAAATTTCATCAATCTCTAAATTCAAAAAAATAATAAAAAAAAATATGCTACAAAATTACTCCAATATTGAAATATGTAGTCTCAACACTTGCAACATATGTAAATAATCAAGATGCATACAGACTCCACTATCTAAATCCAAATTTGACTAATATCCAATCAAAGCTCACCAAAATATAAAAAATCCGGTCAACTCTGGTCCATTACCCTGATCTACACCTTGCTCCCCTGTGCTCACTTGTTCGCTACACCCTTATACTTATTATCATAACTGAGTTTAGTTGTAAAACCTCTACCAGTACTGACTGTACTAAAAGAGGTGTACTAATCTCTACTATCTTTGTACATTAACCTATTTCGTAACTTATTTTTTATATTATTTTATAATAACTGTATTAACGATAGTAAAAATTTTGAAATACAAAAAAAAAAATACAATATTATTTACTAAGTATATTTGCGATTACTTTTATTTAATGAAATCTTCCAATTTTTAACCTGTACAAAACGGCCTGCTTAATTGCTTCAAGATCCATGTCAGATCTATGTAGGAAATAAATGTCTATAAACGAGCTCAAGTTTTCCAAGGAATATATGATTAAAACTCATAGTGCTCCAATAATCCATAATAAACTCTCATTGCCCAGAACGATAAGACCCATTATTTTACTTTATTAAAAATAAATTCATTTTTTTCATTTCATGTTGCTATTTAACTTATATTGATGTATTTAATTTCTAATCATAAAAAAGAAAATTTAAATTTTTAATATGATAAATTTATGAAAACTATGTTTTAAAAGAATTCGATTGTGGCGACATTTTGTGTGTTCAAATATTAAACTAAAATTGTAATCATCATCATTAACCCTTTGGTGATGGTAATGTAAAGAAAAAAATATAATTTAAAAAAATCTTTTAAAAATCATTTAAATTATTAAATATTTACTTTCTTTTAGATAGTAATGCCGGGTGAGGAAAATAGATTTATTGAGAAATAGATATGCATATAGAAAACTAGCCAATAGGGAGATAATTATATCGAGCCAACTCTAGTGATATAATACCAGGCTATTAATAGTAGCGAAGCTACTGTAAATTGCCAAATATCTGTACGTATGTTTGTTCTTCTTTTCTTGGCTCTTTTATAAGGCTAAGTCATTGATTTTTTAAAAACAAATATGTAGCTACCCATTAACACTTTTTTTGTCTGTCTACCTAGCTTTTTAGTCATTCGATCGTTCTATTTTTACACACTTTGTCTATGCTTCTTCTGATGTTGATATTCTTGTTATTTAAATGTATTCTTTCTAAATATATATTTTAAATTCCAATAATATTTCATAACAAATTTTTTAATCCTTTACTTATAAAACAAGAACAGAAAGGTTTTAATGAGCGAAATAAGTAAAACAATAGAGGGAGAAGGGGTTAAATAACTGTATTTAATCACCCCGTGGACCCTATGGCGACTTTCAATTGGGTCTTTGAAAATCAACCAATAGTGTTGGGAATATTAATACAGCCAAGTCACTAAAAAGAGCAAAAGGCAGTTTGCTAGCAGACAAAAAAGGTCCCCATCATGAAGATCCAGGTAGTTGTCTGGTTATACAACGATATTTATGTAAAATAGAGACAGTGATATATTAAGCTTCAAAACCTAAAACAACATCTTTAAATCATAATTCACTTATATATGACGGACAAACTTATTAAACAATATTTTTGCTACTAGAAAATATGACGGGAGTTGAAATTAAGTAGTTTATCAGCCAGACGGAATATAGATAAAATTCAGGGATCTAAAGGGATAAGACAATGGCCGATAAATTTATGTAAATCCCCAATGATGGTACACAAAGTTACTCTTTCTGTAGATTACAATTAGTAGTTTAAACGCTTTGACATTTAATTTAATGATCCAATCAATCAAATTTCAGTAAAAGTCCCCAAAAGTTAAGACATCGAACGTTATGATAAACTTTGGAGACTAGTGTAATAAACAGCTCAATGTCCCATCCCGCCCTGAATAAAATTTCTCCCCTCGCCAACTGACTTAACCCTATGGGGCTTAACTTACCAGAAAATCCTTTTTTAATCCAAAATAAAATTTTAATACCCTCAATCCCCCACTCCCCCCACCCTTTCTTTTTAATACTTTATTATCCTTCATAAATAATAGGGTTAATGTGTCAAAAAGTGGGTGGGGTTATTTCAAAAGGAAGGGGAGGGGTTATTATCGCACAATGACATCTTAACCCTGGCAATAGAAAAATGGGGGGAGGGATGATATGATATGAAAGGGTTAATACTTAAATAGCTTCCTTAAAAATTTGCCCCTCCTCCCTATTTCTTAACTTTCTACTTCTGTTTTATGGATTTATATTTTAAAAAGGCGACTTAGCCCCTAGCCTCAAATAAGAAAAAGTATTTTAAAATGCATATCTCAAAATTCGTTTTAATACGTCCTGAATAAGTTTCTTAAGCAATTTTACAACAGTGATTTTCTTGTTTCTTCAATAATGTAATTTTACTCTATGGTTATCCATATTGGTTTGTTAACAACTTAATTTGAAAGCTACAATTTTATGGATATTGTTATTCTTGTTTTAATATATCTATGATTAAATAAATATTTTACATTTAAGTCAGAAGATTGTTTTAAATGATAACTAATCTAATTTTCTGTTTCCCATAGAATTAAATATTTTGGTTTTTGAAATAAGTGGGTCATCAAAAGAAAAAGTCTAGCTTAAAGTCAGGTTTTCTAAAAAAAAAATCTTATAAAATATGAAGAGTTTAAGCAAATTACGTAAATAAACAACTAGTTTTTAAATGCAGCTTTTAATTCCAAAATAGGCGCAACCCATTACCATGCACAGCTAAAACTTATAGACAAAGGTTATACAATCAAAGGGTTGGTTGTATAAAGGGCTTTTGACCATATGATCATGTACATCATTAAGCAAAACTTTATTTAGAGTTACACCAAAATAAGATCTCGTACTGTATCCCGAACTCTGTAGGCTATCCCCTATATGATATACTATCGGATACGCCCCTAGTGGCCTCTAGGGGCACTTGAGGAGGGAGAGTCAAATTTGGTAACCCAAATTATTATTTTAGATTTTAAAAGAAAACGTAAAAAAACATTTTTGTTGGGGGTGGGATTTTTTTGGTTTTTTTTGGGGGGGGGGGATACTTCCCCCCATTTTTAATTGAATTTTAAAATAAATTTGGGGGTAATTTTTTTAGGGGCGATTTCTCTTGGGAGGGTGGTGGTACCCTCCCCCAAAATAGATATAAACCATCCCGGGACCTATGAGAAGCTACCCTGTTAAGGAGAACCCGATCGGTTCAGCGGTTAGCGAGATCCTTCGGTACAAACACACAGACAAACATCCTGTTACTTTAGTATAAGGATTAAAGATATCTATCCGTTATATCCAAACGTTGGGACGAACAAGCCTTAAATGTAGAAAAGCCTCGCTTTAAAAAATCAATGGATAGAAGAATAAGTACACAACTACTACTACATACATACTACTATATAACATTAGACTAACTTTACTCTATATTTTCAGGGATAATAAGAGATAGTGCAGTGTGCAATAAATTAATCTTCAACCCAACATTAATGCGTTATATTAGCTGGTAGTTAATGGTTGAAAGAATGAGTTGTAGATTAATTTAATTGCATTTGTCCTTTCCCTCCGTGCAATATATTCAAAAACTTTTCAAATACATTTTAACTTTATCGATCAAAAGTTTTAAGCTGTAGAAATGTGGGATGGTGGAAAGGAGGGTTTTGGTATTTTCTAAAAGTTATGCAATAATTATGCAGCTAACCCGGCGGGACACCTTTTACCCCTCAATAAATCTAACCTAAGCTTAAATATTCAAAAAACTAATTTTAGCTTTTTGATAAAGGAAGTTTGTTCGGATTTATGATTCTTTAAATCAAACAAATGGTTGTATAAAATACGTGGATATTATGACAGGAGAAAAATTATCGTCAATTTAGGTTGCCAATTCCCCTATTGTTCATTGGTCAGTTTGTTTATCCAATAGGATGGGAGGGGATAGGATAAAGAGCGGGATAAAGTGAACCGTTATTTTAGCCTGCTACAAGGTTCACTTTATAAGAGTATATGATAACCTGGTGTATGATCCATGAGAAGTAGAAATAAGTTCATTGGCAAATATAAATTTTTTATTTTTGTTCCTTTGTCTTTGATGTTCTCATGTATAGGGTTGAGATACGACCATAGAAAGAATTAGAATATTTTAACGTTAGACATTTACCTGACAATGGCAGGTGCACTAATACACAATAGTAATTATATCATTTTGGTGCTATAATTTTTTTTATTAGGAGTTAAGAGATTCATTTCATTTCTAGGTTTTCCTTTAGCAAACTTTTATTTTTATTAGGCAGGTTTTTGACTATACCTATATACATTACTAGCAGCTACCCTATTAGCATCTAAAGGGTCTGCATTCGACAGTAGGGATTAGAAAAATATTATAAAACCATCACAATCCGAAAATAGCCTAAAACCACCACAGGACCCATGTGAAGCTTTACTAAAAAGGGAAACGAAATGGTTTAGTAGTTATTGAGATCCTAAGCTTCAGGCAAAAAAAATAAATACTAATATTATAGGGAGGAGAAAATATTTCAACTCCATAATCCATTTTAATAAAAAAAAACCATAAAAAAGATCGATTGTATGAAATTTAGGTTTTTTGACTATTGACGATGCTGTGAGTATTGGTGCAAAAAATATGACGTAACAAAAAAAATTAGCCAATGAGAGGCCGTTATTGACCAATGGTAAAATTTATAGTGGACTCTCATTAGCTAATTTTATGTTACGTCATATTTTTTGCACCAATACTCACAGCATCCTATTGACTCTAGGGGCGTGGTGACGCTTCGGGTACAAGTACTCTCCACGTCACCTTTGAATATACTCTGCTTTTTAAATTGCGATGTAACGCATGCAATCGCCTAAGGAACCAACTCCCGTCAGACAACAAACCCTTTGATTGCACGACCTTTGTCTGAGAAGTCCTAACAGTGCATGGTAATGAGTTGCGCCTGTTTTGGGCCAAGGCATTTCCCCTTTTCTAACTATTTATGTCGCGTATCTGTCATAGCAGCAGTAGGAACCATTTTTAACGTCTTTAGTTATGACTCGATGTCGGACCGAAATTCGAACCTATTTCCTTCCCGACGACGAGCGGATGCGCTTCGTATTGAGCCACAGTCGCAGGTATGAAATTTAGGTTACATTGAATGAATACTATTAAAGGTAGTTAGGCAAAGCACTTTTAAAGAGTTGTCTGTTTGTTCTGGACAATTCAATATAACAGTCAAGGGCTACAATTTGGGAGCGAAGCTACTATATAACAGATATTGTGCCAGGACTTCCTTTATTGTAGATTATACATAGCTGTATTTTGTAAATAATTGTCCTTTAGTTATGGAAATTTTATGCTTTTAAATAAAGAAGTAAGGTATTATGGTCTGAAACTAAAGATCACAATGCATGCTTTTTTACGTAAGTTTCACATAGGTCCTGTGTTGTCTAGGCTATTTATTTTCAGATTTGATTCTTGGGATGGTTTTAAGCTATTTTTCTAGCTCCTATCAACCCATTCAATTACAGATCCAATAGGAGCTAGGTGCGTAGCCAATAGTATATCTTGATTTAGTGCAACTTCTATATAACATTCAATGTATGTTTTTAACTTCAAAGCTACCTACGTCATCTTAGGTTTGGCAAATTCTTACCGTATGTATCCTATTTTATATTGTAGTTAACTTTTTTGTCTGTAGTGAAGGATCTCGCTAACCGCTGAACCAATATGGTTTTTTATCTACTGTGAAGCTTCTTATATGTCCAGGGATGGTTTTTAACCAGTTTGTAAAGGGTATCATCACACTCCCAGTAAAAATGACCCCTCAAAGATGAATACATTTTTTTTACTTTTTTATTTTTAAAACTTCATTTGAAAATTGGGTGGGGGGACTTTTCCACCTCCCACTTAAATGCACCTAGAGGCTAGTATAGAATAAAGTAAAAATAAAAATTTTCTATACAATTAGAATTAATATTGGCATAGAGGAAATAAAGAGCAGATTTGTTAAAAAAAACAGGGATCTAAAGGGATAAGACAATGGCCGATAATTGCAGTCCAAATCCCCAATGATGATACACAAAATTAACCCTTCTGTAGATTACAATTAGGGGTTGAAACGTTTGAACATTCAACTTAATGAACCGACCAATGGAAATTCAATAAAAGTTACCAAAGTTTTTAAGTCAACGAATAACAAACCGTTTTTTAAAACTTTGGGGACTATTGTAATACATATCCTATTGTCCCCATGGTTAAAAAAGCTTCCAAAATATTTTATCCATTCGCAGGTTTAGGAAGAAAGGTTTTGTGATTTAATAAAATATTTATTCATAATGATTTTAGAACTTTTCTAGATTGGATTGCAAAGGTCTTTTTATTATGAACAATTTCATAACTAAATTTTTTTTCTTCTCATATTATAACTTTTTTATTAATTACAACAAAAAATGTACATTTTTTGTGATTTATCTTAGAGTGTATGGCGAGCACAAAATAATAATATCGAAAATAAGACGAAAGTATTTTTTTCTTTTTATCTAATTACTGCGGGGCCTATAACTTAATTACCTAACCTTACTGGTCTACCAAGTACCCCCAAATTTTTAATTTATTCAGAATAAAGATGGGGGCTCTGAGCGCTCAACTAGGCATTTTGAGAGAAAAAAATTCTAGAAATTGTATATTGACTTACTAAAACTTTAACACTATATCAAAACAAGATAAGAAAACTATGTTTTACTCATAATAAATCTTGCAAAAAAGTAAAGCAAAAAATAACCTCAACTCCAAAGTTTTGGTATTATGATTACTTCTTAAAACCAAAGTTTCTTATTTAAGTAACATCAAAAGTAGGGAATATATTTCTTAAAAAAAGAGCTATTATGTCTCAAAGGTTTCTGTCTGAAATAGATAATGCCAACTTCTTGATTTATTAAAAATAAAATATCCATTTTTAATTTTACCTAAAAAACGAAAAAAATATAAACATTTTTTTCCTTTTTCTTGAAATCTATGAGAAGCTTCACTGTAAACGAGACCCATATCAGTCCAGCAGTTAGCGAGGTCTTAAGGTACAGACACACACATACACACATCCTGTTACTTATATATAATTACATGTATCATGTATAAACAAACATATAGAGGTACCCCTAATATACCTTCCTTGGACCTATTAGAAGCTAAACTGGACCTAACAAGAACCAATATGGCTCACGGTTAGCGAGATCCTTCAGTACAGACACATAGATATGACCTATGAGAAGCTAAACTGGACCTAACAAGAACCAATTTGGCTCACGGTTAGCGAGATCCTTCAACAGACACATAGATAGACATCCTGTTACTTTATATACAGGAATATATAGATATCTACACATTATATTTATCTTGTTTTTCTCAGTTTCTCAAAGTTTGCAGGTTAACTAATAAATAGATGACCCAGAGGCCATCTTAAGAATTAGGGTCTGATACATTTCATCAAACATTTTTTCTTTTTTGCAATGCCCCTAGAGAGTAGTGGGATAAAGTGACTCAAAAATCAGCCATGTGACGACATAAATAATGAGGGAGATGAGAGGAGAAGTGGGAAAGAAAACCCCCCAAAAAGAGATATATAATCCCTCATTTCTATGACGTCACATGGCTGATGTTTGAGTCACTTTGTCCCTGAGGCCTTTTAGGGCACATTATTGAAGTAGAGGGGGAGGGGGTTGGGGGAGGAGTAAATCCTTTATTTAAAAAAAAAAAATTTGATGATTGTTTACCATTCAACAAGGATGACAACATCCATAAAAGCAAAGCACTGGAACGATAGGACAAACGGACATTAACACTTGTATAGTGTCAGAACTGAATAATCAGAATATAAAAGTATAAGAGTCGAAGAAAAATTGTAAGTAAATTTGTTGAAAATCTGCTTTATACAGGATAATGTTTATGGACATACTTACATTTTTTGGACTTGATTATAGAGTTGCTTCGCTTATAATATTTTACTTTGTTGTCCCAGGAATCATTATACCAAAAATCAGATCAAATGGATAATTAGATCACATAAAAATTTGATGTTGTTTAAAAAGTAGAAAAATCAACATGTTTAAAATGGACATACGGACATTCTGGTAATGATTATAGAGTTGCTACGCTTTCTAAATCGTACCAAACTACTTCAGGAATGACCATACAAAGTTTGAAATCGATAGGACAATTCTAACATGCCTAAATTAACGAAAAAAAGCTATCTATCTCGGACGGACAGACGGACGGACGGACGAACCGACCCTAATTATAAAAAAGCTTCGCTTTTAAAAACTGCAGCCCTACTTTATGTGTAGTTATTAAATCCATAAGTGAAAACTCTACATTAAAATTAACCAGAAAACAAAAAAGACAGACAAACAATAAAACCCCAAATATTTGGCATTGTGGCTGAAAATCTGATGTATTTAGGTTAAATGCAATTAGGTCAGTTGTGTGTGTGGTGTAGAGATGAAAAAGGTTGGTTCAAGGTATTCACGATGTTTCTCAAATGTAAAACAAGTATGTTAAAACTGTTTTTCATTATGGCTTTTAAACCGATTACTATCCGCTGGATCAGAACAATTTGTCAGCCATACTGAAAACTAATGTATAGCATCGTATTACAGCCAATTTTCCACGAATATTAAAACAAAAATCACACAAATTGGGTCTAATCTTATATCTTTTCATTTTAATATCCGCGGAAAGCTGTCTATAATACTATGTAAAAATAACTATTTTTGTTTTTAAACCATGCATGATAATTACTGTATAAATAACAGGAAACAATCTTGAAACGTGGCAATTGTATCATTACTAAAAAGGATGACTACATCCATTGGTATCGAAGCACAAAAATATCTTACATGGACAAACGGAAATAGTGAGTTATAGTAGACAGATGTTCAGATAACAGAAATAATAATTTGTAATTATTAAATAAATAAAAGATGCTCTTGGGTAAGGGGTATCTTAAATAGCTAAAGCGAAAATCACATTCAACCCATAGCGTTATGGACAAACTGACGGACGAAATATAGACTAGCTTCGCTACTTTAAAGTATGTGAAATTTTTGATAGATCTGACCAATTTGATTTTTGAATGTGATTTTCATAAAAAGTTGAGATTTCTTTGGTCATATCTATGAATAATAAAAGAAGTCTGATGTTTGTCTGTTTGTCTTCGATATAGCACCATCCCGACAATTGGACTACTAAAAATATTAAGCAATATTGTATCAACACCCCTATCCATAAAGGTGTGGTGTGGAAATAGCAACTACAAATTTTGTAGCAATATTGTATCAACACCCCTATCCATAAAGGTGTGGTGTGGAAATAGCAACTACAAATTTTGTAGCAATATTGTATCAACACCCCTATCCATAAAGGTGTGGTGTGGAAATAGCAAATACTTTTTATTGAGCAACATTGTATCAACACCCCTATCCATAAGGGTGTGGTGTGGAAATAGCAAATACTTTTTATTGAGCAATATTGTATCAACACCCCTATCCATAAAGGTGTGGTGTGGAAAGCGAAGAAAACTTTGTAAACCAATTAATTATAAACCTTTACAAAACTTATAATGTATCCATCTATAATAACAACAGAAATGCAGAAAAGAGGGGAAAATGGGCTTAGTTCCCAAAGTTTTATAGTAACATTTTCGAATTCGTTGGCTCAACAAATTTGAGAACTTTAGTAAATTTTGATTGGCTGGCTCATGAAGTTGAGTGTTCAAACGTTTAAATCACTAATTTTGTTCTAAATAAGGGATAATTTTGTGTATCATCATTGGGGATGTACCTAAATTTGTCAACCATTGGCTTATACCTTTAGATCCCTGACAGAGATGTGTTTAACAAGATGCATTTGAGGTTTGTTATTCTACATATATACTCTTATTTAGATATGTTGCCTCTTATTCATACCCTTTGGGACTGTGGATAACAACGTAGGGACAAACTTTTATAGCAGGTTCCAAGGCACTAATATTCCAACTATTGCAGACAACCAACCCTTTGATTGTAAGACCTTTTACTAGAAACTCTAACTGTGGATGGTAAAGAGTTGGACCTATTTTCCCCCATACTCGTACTGTTAATGTCGCCCATCAAACATTGCGTCAGTAGGTACAACTTCTAAAGTCCTTAGTTATGACGCAGTTTGGGTCGAGATTCGAACCAATCACCTACCCATCAAGGCTTTTAATATGCTATAGAAAGGTTCAAAGTGACCAATTACACTGCATTTAAAACATTAAGTATGTCTTTTTTTGGACCAAAAATTTCATATTTTTTCAATACCAAATTGAAATATATCACATTGTTCCTCTAACTAGCAACTTTATTAGCTATCTAACAAATTAATTAGAAAACAAAACTTTTCTTCTATAACACCTTTCAAGAAATATAGTGCTACTATCTAATAATCCATCCACCTACAAATATATCTATGCATCCATCCATCCATCCATCCATCTATCTATCTACATATATTTTATCAATCTAACCTATTAATTAGAAAACAAAACTTTTCTTCTAAAACACCTTTCAAGAAATAAAGTGCTACTATTTAATAATCCAATTGTCTATCTATCCATCCATCTATCTATCTATCTACATATATTTTATCCATCTAACCTATTAATTAGAAAACAAAATTTTTCTTCTATAACACCTTTCAAGAAATATAGTTCCACTATCTAATAATCCATCCATCTCTATATCTATCTAACTATCTATCTATCCAAGCATCCGTCTATCTATTTAAATGTACATAAATATTTATCAGCCGACAACCTATCTATCTCTTCATATATAGAAATATGTATTCTTTCATACTGCTACTTGGATATCAATATATGGTTCTATTTATATACACTAGCGACGTGCCCCTAGAAGCCTCTAAGGGTACTTAATGTTGTGGGGGAAGTCGACCCCACCTTTTAATTTTAAAGGGTAAAATTTTTAAAAATTTATAGGGGGGTAATTTAATTTATAAGGGCGATTTATCTTGGAAGTATAAATATACCCTCCCAAAAAATAGTTCAAAAACCATTCCTAAACCTATAAGAAGCTTTACACAAAGGGAGAACCTCAACGTTTCAGCAGTTATAGAGATCCTTTGCTACAGAATAAAAACAACTTACTACTTCGAAGAGTATGCCATATATTTAGTGTGATCACACATCCAACTTCTTTAGTATCCCAGATGGTCCCTTAAAAGACAGAAACCGTTACACAAATTGATTACGCTTTCGTAAGTTGTCAAATAAGGTCATTGTAGTACAAAATCTTACATTGTTGAAAACCTGTATGTATCATGTACCATGAGATGGTATTAGGCAGGATTATAAGAAAGTATAGAATAATTCTTAAAATTAAATAAACTTTAAAAAGTCAACTAACTGATTGTATCAATACACAATTTCTTAATGCAAGTAGCATTTACTATTAAATTTTATTTGAAAAATTGAGTCACCTAGCAAACAAATTTAGAACTTTATGTATATAATAGAAAGTTCATATATTTACTATATTATAAACTAGCGGCTTCGCCCCTAGCCTCTAGGGACTTTGCCCCAAGAGGGGATAAAAAAAAGTTAAGGTGAAATTCGTAAAAAATAAAAAAAGGACCAAGGAAATCTCCTACAAAAAAAAGGGGGGGGGAGATTTTTTTTGTTTTTGGGGGGGTTGGGGGTTTCCCACCCCCCAAGAAAATAGCATAAAATCACCACAGGACCAGTAGGTATATTCCCTAAAGAGTAGAATCCGATCGGTTCAGTAATTACCGAGATCTTAAGCTTCAGACGGACGGACGGACAGACGGACATACATCAAGCTACTTTGTATTATAAATAACTAGCTGCTGTGCCCCTAGTATCTAGTAGGTCTTTGCTTCAGGGTTAAGAATAGAGTTTAAAAATATTCTTAAATAAAAACAGCCTAGAACCAACCTTGGACCCATATAAAGCTGCCCTCAAAAAAATCTATCAGTTCAGTAGTTATTGAAATCGTGAGCTTCAGACAAAATTTTTTTATAACAACATAATAATATATCTATACAACAAGCAACAAAACATTTAATCACAATTCCTTTGTTTAAAATCTTCAGAGTTTTTTTTAACTATTTGACAAGGCATTCCTCTACCTTCTAGTAGCAAAGGGAATTCTTTGTTGAATTGATTATTCACTTCAAACCTCCTACCTCTCAGACATTTGAAATCTTTTTAGAATTATTTTGACTGCTTTGGTTGAAAACTTTTTCCAACTTTTACTTACTTTCCCTCCCATAATCCTCACAAAGTGTTTCTGGGTTAATCCCTAACACTCATTAAGTCATTTTATATCCTTCTATCTATATATCTAAGAGTCTTATAAAATTTTTTTTGTTCAAAATGATTTATTTATCTTACAAGAACAAATCATACATAATTAGGATAATATTATAACATACATATATAACATATAACATTACAAGCGGACATGTATGCCATCATATTTTCTGCTGGTGGAGAAAAGATCAACTATAATGCAATATGTATTTTTTTTTATAAATACAACATTTAGTTGTAACGGTCAAAGAAATTAATTATTTATAGGAACCCTTTATTTTTTTACTTTGTAAGACGAAAGTGTTTTTCCTTAGAAGAACTATCCTTTTCCCAATTTCTTTTGTAGAAGTTTAGACAGATTTAACAGCTTAAACATGAAGTAACATCATTGGTTAGGCTTTTTGCCATGCCAATCCAGGGATATAAAGGGAAAGAACAATGGCCGATAAATTAAAATACATACCCAAAATTATCCCTTTTGTAGGCATTCAACTTAATGAACCAACAAATCAAAGTTCAATATAAGTCCCCGAATTTATCAAGCCATAGTTGTTATAATACTTTGGGGACTAGTGTAATAAACAGCCCAATGTACCCTTCATCTCTGATGTCAATCTGTCTTTTTGAACATTCATTTTGTCTATCTTCCTACACTTAAAGTTGAGTTCAAATGAAAACAAGGTTGACAACATCGAAAAATAACAAAACACAAAAAATTTCATGGATAGACCAATGGAGTATATTATCAAGTAATTGTTCAGGGGTGGTTATAGAAAAGAGAAAGAGAAAGAAGAACATATGAATAAAAAAGTTTTAAGAATGATTTGAAAATCACGAGACTTATACGTCTTTTGGTGCCTGACCTAATGACAGAATGACAAAGTTATACTGGATGCTTTTTAGAGTTTATCATCTTTACAAAAAATTTAAAAAAAAATCTACTCTTAATAGAATCAGTGAAAATAAACAAAAAATGTAAATAATAAGAAATCAAGTTACATGTCTTTTCATATCTAATTTGTATACTATTACCCGCCCAAAAAATCAAAATCAGACAACAAAAAAAACACCAAAGATATCAGTACAACGATTCAAAAGCGACATGATTCTCATTTACTCAACTATGCTCCATGGTGATAGAAATGGTGACAAGAAAAATCAAATGTCTAGTTTTTATATAAAAAATCAAATTTCTCTCATAACGTAACAGACAAACGAACACACAAAGTGAGTGAAGAAGTAGCTCCGCCATTAAAAAGTTCAAACGTTGAGGTGTTGTTGCGGCTGCGGATTGTTAATTCTTAAAGAATAAGACGCGCGGCTGCAGCTGCTATGCCCATATATTATAAATCTATATTATAAAGAAAAAGAGATAGAAAAACTGATCTTATAGGGTTAACATAAATTCAAACAATTTATCATTGATATTAAAATATGATAATATATCCAAGGTTTTTTACCAACTTAAATTGAAGTAAAGCTTTCTTACTGTGATATAGTCTTTTATTATTTAAATTTTTATGATAACATCCCTTAAGACTTAAAAGTGCTTTTGTGCTAAAAAGTCCCTCTTTCTTAGGTTTCTAAACTGGCTGTAAAGCGTTCATGAAACTTAATATAAACAGGGAGGGGAGGGAAAGAAAAAAATACAAAATAGTTTTAATTTTAATATATATAAAGTAGTTTTGTGTCGTAAGAAGCTTTAAATAATCGTGGTAAAGAGTATAATTGGGATAAAAAAGATTTTCTTCTAACTTGCGGCTGTGTACCTAGGACCTAGGGGCTCTGTATTTAAAGCGGTAGAGAAGTGGCACAAAAAAACCTAAAACAATCCCAAGGCTTAAATCTAAAAAATCTAATAGATTAACCCAATGCTGGACCCATGTAAAGCTTCTCTAAAAGGGGAGCTTAATCCGTTCAGTAATTTTTGAGATCTTAAGCTTTAGACAAAAAAAACTTATTACTTTTTATAAAAGAATTGACCTTACTTGTCAAAGGCAGAAAAAGTTTATGAAGTTTTGATGGTGAGACTCAATTCGGTTCTTGAAAGTAAAGGGGGGAGATAGTGTATTTTTTTAACAAAAAAGGAAAATGCCTAAAATTTCATGTCAATCTGTCACTGTAAATTTTCTTTAGATAATATGTGAGCCCTTCTTTTTGTGCTTTGAGGCAGGAAGGAAGTGTTCTGTTTATTTCACTAGTCCCCAAAGTTTTATAATAACGTTTTATTATTCGTTAACAACTTTGGGGACTATTATTGGTTGGTTTATTGGGTGTTCAAACGTTTCAGACACTAATTATAATGGAGTAATTTTGTGCATCACCATTGGGGGTGTGCATAAATTTATCGTCCATTGTCCTTTAGATCCTTGGATTTGAGATTATACGGTTTTGGTATTAAAGATTCCAAAAAGAGTGTCCCAAAAAATTAGGACAGTCATCAAGGCCGTCTAAGTTTTTTCTTTTTGGGAAAATTATTTAATATGGTTAATATACTTTTTTTGTTGATTGGAGAAAGAACATTTTAAACAGGCGGTAAAAATTAATTGATTTAAAAAAAAAATTATGGACATTAAACAATGGCTTAGATGTGTCGAGGCATCCCTAAATTCGTAATAGGGAGATGTAGGGGGGGGGGGGTAAACACCTGACCCCTTCCTTTGACATTCCTGGTATATAGACCAATTGTTAATCTAAATGTATGACAAAAATTGAAGAAAATATCATAAATATTTCCTTATTGACACTTATTTGTCAAAAAAGTCAACTTGAAAGATCTTTAATACAGACTTCAAACTTACTGTTTTACTTTCTTTTTAGGGGGTTGAATGCTTTTCTTTGTCTATTGTGTCCAAATATTTCTAAACTAAACAGTTTAAACCATGAAATTTACTTAGCAGTTACATCCATCTATCTATCATTATACCAAAGTAACAGGATGTTTGTCTGTCTGTGTGTCTGTATGTCTGTCTGTCTGTGTGTCTGTCTGTGTGTACCGAAGGATCTCGCTAACCGCTGAACCGATTGGGTTCTCCTTAACAGGGTAGATTCTCATATGTCCCGGGAAGGTTTATAACTATTTTGGGGGAAGGGTACCACCACCCTCCCTAGAGAAATTAAATTTTAAAAAAATTTACCAATTTTAGAAAGAGAGTTCAACGAAAAATAAACATCAAACGTAATTTTTTTTAACTTTTTCTTTTAAAATCTAAAATAAGAAATTGAATTATCAAATTCGACTCTCTCCTCCTCAAGTGCCCCTAGAGGCCTCTAGGGGCGTAGCCGCTAGTTTGTAAATAAACTAAACAATTTAAAGCATGAACTAAAGCCAGGCCAAAAATTCTCTTCAAACCTCTTTTAAATCTGTGCCATTTTCTGCTCATTTGTTATGGGGCTGGGGTATAAAAAGACCCCCTACAAATTTCTCTATTTATTTTATTTTCAATCTTTTCTATTTGTTAAATGTTTATATTTATTTACATTTTAAATTTTCTTTTTTATATTTCTTTTTTTTTTATCATCCTTAGATATCTATACAATCTTTATTAAAATTTATTCGTACCTCCGTTCGAAAAGATTAGCTCTTTTTTGTTAATTTAAATAGATTTGAATTGTCCTATTAATTTCAACTTTCCTTGATAATTCCTATAATAGTTAGGTCCGATTTAGGAAGAGTAGCCACTCTATAATCTTTTTAATAACAATTTTTATGTGGCATAATTATCCTATTAATATTTTTTTTTGGAATACTCTACAATTATTATTGTTAGTTTGTCCTACCGTTTCAGAGCTTCGCCCATATGGATGTTGTCATCCTTGTTTATATAATTTATTTTTTTTCATTTTCTCCATGTAATAAATCAGCTTTAAATAATTGCTTGAATTAAATGGAATGAAGTCATATGTAAATGATTACACATCTAGAATAATACATCTCTGTTTAATTACTCATTTTATTATTAATAATTTAATTTTGAAAGCGTATATCTCAAATTAATTTTATTATTCAGCTTTGATTTTTTTCTTTCCTTTTGAAAGAATAAGATTAATGCCTTTTAAACTAGCGGCACAATGATAAAGCAAATAATTTTGGTAGCTGTTTATAGTGCCTATAAAAATGACGTCATAATGGCCTACCATTGGTCAATAAAAATGCATACTTGCCTGTTATTTGTAATTCTTCTGATGGAGGTGGTGCCCTCCACGTAAGAGTTATAAACTTTAAACCTATGATAAGCTTCATTATGAAAATAACCATTTCGGTTTAGCAGTTAGCGAGATCTTCAGTTACACGCTCATAGTCATCCACTTACTTTTAAATGAGGAAAACTTTTACAGATTATATTTTAGTTAATGACGTGATAGTTGCAAATATGAAGTTTCTTGTTAATTTTTGCGACATTTTTTGCGCCTTTTTATTCAGTTTATATTATCCCAAAATATAACCTTCCCTTTTTGGGATATATTTATAATAACCCCTTTAACTTATCTTACAAAAATGCTAACAAATAATTCAGTCAAATAAAAAGGACTAACAATTAATAAATATTATTTTCCTCCTATATTTGTAAACCTCTCTTGTATTTTTTCTATTTGAAGAGATAACTTAATCCTCATATCAAAGTAACAGGCTGTTTGTTTGTATATATGAACTAAGAATCACTAATCACTGAACCGCTATGTTTCTCCTTTACAGTGTATCCTCTCATAGGTTCTTCTCTTAAGGTTAACGGTCTTTCATAGTTTTACAGCCGTGCAAAAATTTGAACCTATCCATTTCTACTTTTTGAACACTTTGAGAGAGGTAAAATTGTTAAATTCTAACTCTCATTTACAATTTTTGTTTGTAAACAAAACATCTATTGTATTTGTTTTATGAAAATATTTCTAATATCCTTATTATTTCGATTCTTTTATGTATATTAAAAGCAGTTACGCCTCTAGAGGCCTCTAGGGGCACTTGAAAGAAGGGTGGAAGGGCGATTATCCACTTCCTTTCCGACTTAGATATAAAAAAATATAAAAATTTTGGGGGTGTCTTTTTACATAGAGACGATTTCTCTTTGGAGGAGAGTGGTATCATCCCCTAAAATATTTATAAACCTCCCAGGGACCTATACTGCTTCTCTGTAAAGAAGAATCATATAGGTTTATTGGTTAGCGAGTTTCTTCAGTACACACAGATAGACGGACATCCTGTTACTTGTATGAATTTTTAGGAGTAATTTTTGTTGGATATAATCGTCCTTGTCTGTTTCATTCGAACACCAATCTTTCTATACTACATACAAGTGCAATAAATAAATGTCATTGCGGCCGTACGGAGTGTTTATACAGACAAGCAGTAAACCATTTTCAATGCACAGCTAGTCTCTATTACTAGGTTATACTCAGGATCTAATGGGATAAAACAATGGCCGATAAATTTTTATTTATTCCCAATTATAATGCACAAAATCTACCCTTCTGTTGATTACAAATAGTAGTTGAAACGTTTGGACTCTAAACTTAAAGAACCAACCAATCAAAATTAAAGAAAGGTCCCCAAAGTTATTAATTCAACGAATAAGAAAACGTTATTATAAACTTTTGGTTCTAGTGCAATAAACAGCCCATTGTCCCCTTTCTATCTGGTTATACTACTACACTATGTCTGTCACTATTTCATTTTATCTTGAAATAACTAATCAAATTTAGGTCTAAATTACTTATTACGAATTTAAAAATATACCTTTCCTACTTTATTGGTGACGAAGCCCCAAACTACATAACTTTTGCACCACGTCGTCTTCCTGTGACGTCATATTCTCCATATCTTTTTTAGGGATTTTCTTTCCCACTTCTCCTCTCATCTACCTCATTTGATGACGTCACAGGAAGACGACGTGGTGCAAAAGTTATGTATTTTGGGCTTCGTCTTTATTGGTTAACTAAAAAATTTACAAGAATGACAATCATAGAAAATAGCGAAATACAGGGGTAGAAATATAAATACTATAAATAGTGGAATATTCACAATGAATTTTTTAGCCAGCTATCTTGAATATCAGTCAAGATAGCCCTACAAATTGACTGGCTAAAGGAATTATGGACGGGCAAAAATCATGAATTGGTAGTTACCTACAATAAAAAGGATTTTTACTAAATGGACCAATTAAAATGATATTTTTTTGTGAACACCTTTTTTGGCAGGGCACCCCCCATCCCGTTGTATAAATACTTCGTGCTTTCCTAATTTATCACTCCTTAGTGTTATCTTTACAATCTTGTTATCTATCTATCCATCCATATATCTATCTATCTATTTACCCTTTTTTGCATCTACCTATGAAAATCATATACCTTGATTTTTATAGATAATTAGTATTTACTTTAATTTATACATTAAACCATAATCGTAACTTTATTATTAAGATTTGGCATGCCTACCATTCTTTATATTTAACCCCTTAAAAAGTTTACAAACCCTGGCAAACTCTGCAAACTCTGTAAATTTAAATATTTTTTTTCTGTCCATATATTTATATGTATATTTTTTTTATTATTTATGACTTAAAACAAGTTTGAATTTAATTTTCTGGATATTTGTAGCAAGTTAATTTAAAGTTAGGTATACCTTTCTAAGTATAGATTATCCTAAGTTATTTACAGTCATTATTTATTTGTTTATTTGTTTACCCTTTTTACTATCTATCTTTAACAGCTAAAAGTTTTTATTTTCATTGCTTAGTTTTATCATCAGCTTATAATTCATAAAACATATAAAATTAATATAGATTTATTATTGAAATTGATATGCAGTAATTTTTTAGGACTAAGACAATGCATGATAAAATAGTGTAAACCCTCAATTACGAGAAACAAAGTTACCAAATGCGAATTTGTGATTATAAAACTCTGGGTACCAGTATAATTTACTCTTAGAACTTTTTACAAGTCCTTTTATCTATCTATCCTAATTTATATATCTATCCTAATTTATCTATTTATCCTAATTTATATATCTATCCTAATTTATCTATCTATCCTAATTTATCACTCTTTTGGTTATCTTTGAATCTCGGGGGGGAAGCATTTTATACCATGCTATGCTGACGTTTTGTCAAAACCACGAAAAATTATGTTACAAAAATCATCTTTTGCACTTTGTTTAAATTGAAACTACTTATACCTTAAATAACATACATATCTGGGAATGAGGTTGATTTATACAAATAATGGTATTTTACATTTATAAGTTTTTATTTATGGGTTTATAAGTTTTTTTTAGCAAAGTAAAGCAATTGAAGCAGCTTTTAGTGCCTATAATACAATGACGCCATGAAATACAAAAACCAATGATAGGCCAGTATTTTACCTTTGTTCAATTAGAATGTATGCTGCCAATTAATTGGTCATTATACATTGGCACTGTAAACTGCTTCAACGAAATTTTATTCGTTGTTTTGCTAAAACTGAAACATTTTTGACTTGGCACTATAATTGTTTTTGAAAAAGCTAAACAATAACCTATATAATTTCTCTTTAGTAAGTTATTCATTTTTATACACAGAGTAATGTTTTCATTTTTTAATTTCAGTATATAGTTGCTAATTTTTTAGCTAGATATTGTCTACTGCATGTGATGATAACTCTTTTCAACCAGCAAAATTGTCTAATAAGCATTTTATTGTCCAACAATAGAAGGGTTGCAAACAATTCATTATTTTCTCTTTGCTTGGGTGGTACATAACAGGGATCTAAAGGGATAAGACAATGACTAATAAATTGATGTACATCCCCATTGATGATACACAAAATTACCCCCTCTGAAGATTATTATTAGTGGTTGAAACGTTTGAACACTCAACTTAATGAGCCAAATAATCAATTTCAGCAAAGTTACTAAAATTTTTAAGCCAAAGAAGAGTAAAGTTTATTATAAAACTTTGGGGACCAATGCAATAAACAGCCCATTGTCCCCTCTCTCTTTAAGTAATAAGCAATTTAGGGATAGGACAATAGACAATAAATTAAACTTCTCATCAATTTTGATGAAGTAAATTCGTCCTCTGTTTGATTCTATTACTGTGGGTTAATTTGTTACTTTGAGTTATACCATACAATTATAATCTATTCACCAAACAAATTTTAACTAATGTCTTGGTAATTATGTGGTGTATGTCTGCCTTCCTGGATTTGACCCCAGGATTCCTTTATTCCTAATGTGGCGCACACAAAGACGACTTTTTGTGTTGTTCGTTTACGTGGCATCTCTCCCAAGAGACACGCACCAAACATAAACAAAGCGCATTCTTTTGTTTATATACGCACGAGCTTGTTGTTATGATAATGAAAACTCATGTTTTGTATGAAATGTGTTGTTAGTAGGAAACTGGATATTGAATATTAAGACAATTTTTGGTTGAGTAAAATAATACAATTTTATTTACTTTAAATTTTCAAAGAAAGACCAATTATTTTTGAACTTATTATGTATGCGATTATTTTTATGTGCATTTATGATAATTTTATTCGTTTACCATTTAATTCTATTATGTTTTTATATGAATTTATGCAAATTATGTTTGAATTCTTTGAAATATTTTTTTTATTATTATTTTGAAATCACGAAACCTATCGTGTTCGGATTTTAAAAAAATAATCTTTTTGAATCATTATTTTTGATCTAAAAACAATATATAAAATTATGTAATAATTTTAATATTATTTTAGGTGCATATGTTTCATGGTTTGTTCAATAAACAATCATTCGTAACACTGCCTAGTTCACTGGGGAAGTAGAGGATGTCTGCTCTGTAGCAAGCAATATCTCGTAAATGGCTATTGTCTGTCCATATTCCTTGACAACTAACAAAGACAGGAACTTGTTTATAAAGTAAGTGAAGATGATTTCTAGTTCATTTTCCAATCTTCAAATGAACAATAATACTTCAGACTTTATCTGAAAAGAGCTTGAAGTTTATTTGACAAATTAATGTAAATTTAAAATCAGCAGGTTTCACAAGATTTACAAAAAAGAAAAAAGTGTTAGGCTAAAATCTTTTATTTCAAGAAACTCTGTAAAATACCTTTACAAATGATTATCTAGATCAATTTCTTTTAATTATCTTCATCATGCAGTCCATTACATCCAGAACAGCTAAGGCAGAAAGACCTAAAGACAAAGATGTTAGTGCTTAAGTGCAGAATGAAATTTCAGCTGTCTATGAAAATAAGATTTAGCATAAAAAAAAGTAATTAACAGATGAAAAATAGCAATAAAAATCTTGATTAAAAGATTATTACCAAATATGTGACTTGCATGCAGAGGCTGCTATTCAGCCAATTAATTCCATTTCAATATTTTGTTGGCGTAAAACTTTTTTGATGTAACTGGAGGGAAGTGGGAAAGAAGGGGAGAAATAAGGAAAGGGGGTTGTGGGAAAATGTTTACTTAGAATTGTTTGTCAGAATCAAAATCCCTTTTCCTTGCTTGCATGAATCTTCATACCTGTCCAGAGGCTTAAAGAACTGCCTATTTCAACCAGAAGGCTGAACCCATCATAATTACTTGTATCTTGTTGTATCTCAGCTCTAGTATTATCATTTACTCAAAATATTTCTAATGTCTGTATTTTATGAATTAGGCAAGAAAATCAGTTAAGATTATATTATTTGAATTTTAAATGCAGCTATTGGTCAATAAATTAATCTATTATAACAATAATTGAAAAAATCACTAAATAATTTGTCTATAATAATCTCTTTAAAAATTTTTCTAATTAATTCAAATGAAGTTAATATTCCTGTGTTCAAACATAATGCCCACCCAGAAGCCATCAATGTTGCCAGTTGAATAGAAAGACTTTGTTGACCTACAAATTTAAATAAATTTATTTCATAGCTAATCAACCTAAGCTCTTAAGTTGGAGTATTCCTAAACTAAAGTAAATATTTAGTTATCACACATTATTACATGGAGATTCTAACCGTCCACCTATCCCTTAACAAGAGGATGTGCTGTATGTATGCCACAGTCACACAGGAGTTTACCTGACTCTAAGTCTTGAGCAAGGTAGTTTACAAGAACCCCTATTATCTAGCTCTGACTCATCTCCTGCTTCTGTGGTTGGCTGAGACCCCTGTTCTAACAGAACTCTTGACTGGAACTTTGTGTGAGTAATAAACTTCTTCAATATTTGCTTAACTTCTCTGGCCTTGTCTTCACTTGCCATTGCCATGCTTGCTGGACATGAGTCTGACTCTGAACTCTTCAAAATATATTGTTCAGTTTAATTTCAATAAGGGTATAAAAATGCAAATCAGTTAATTAAAATACCTTTGTCATATTCACAAGCCAAGGAGGAATACAGCCAAATATGTCTCAAATTCTAAAATATTACTGTCTTAAACTATTATTTTAAGATTACCAAAATGTGTAGCTAATTTAAATAAATGATTAATCTAAAATAGTTTACCTTGTTTATACAATCAGCAAGCTGATTATCATATTTGTAATCAGTACAATCAAACTTTTTCTTTGACTAAAACCACAAATAGTGTTGATTAATATTTCATGGAATTTTAGAATATATGAAATAGAACTTTATGAAGCACACTATTACCTTAATTATTTTTGTGAGACTTAATCTGTAATAGCTAACATCATTTGACTTTGCTGGCTTAGCACCAACCTGTACCATGTCTCCTTCCAGGATTGATCTTCCCAATCTGGAGCAATTACCAATAAGGTATAATGTTTGTAAAATAAATAAGGTAAGATTAAAGCATTTTTAATACTCAATGATTTAGATTTGATTGCAATTTAATTTCACCTGTGATATGGCTGATTTGTTGGATCAGTGAAGTAGACCCTAGCTGATTTGCTTGTACCTGTATAAATGTAAATTATAATATAATCATTTCTTCACCTACATACTATAACCTATCAGAATCAAGGTGTTGCTTTAGGTTATAAGTACTTTCATACACCTTAAAACATACCCTGCCACTTATAAATGCAGTTTAAAGGATCCATTAACCTGATGGGTATTTGGTAACAAACAACCAAACTTATGAATGACTTTGACTCGGAAGCCTGTTTATGGGCAAAGGTATTCCCCCCTTGACGTCACATACCTAACATAGCAGTAGTGGTTACAATTTAAAAACTCTTTAGGCCCAGTTCACAAAAGACAAAGGTCGACCTCGGAAAATTTTAGGTTGATCTATAGAAGCTTTAGGTTGACCGATTTTATAAAGGTATTTGAGGGTTGTACTTGTTTAGGTTGACCTACAGAAAAAATCGGTCAACCTATAAAAGTTATTTGTGAACTGTGCATTAGTATGTTGTAGTGTGGTCAAGACTCAAACCTGACAGCAAGCCAATACCTTTCCAACATGCTAATGTTATTGGTTATTTCTTGCCCTAGGTATCTAATTATATTATATTGAAGGAAGAAAATAAATATACTTAGATAAATGACTTTTGTGAAGTTTTTAATTTCATAGCACTCAGGATATGGAAGCAATTCAACAGGATCCACTTGAGTCATTTTGTCCACCACTGTAATTGTCATTTTTTGGTCCATATACAGGTTTTGTCTGACCTATTATTTCAAGTATCAATCTTAATTTAAGAGCTTCAAATTTTAGTTTATTATTAGTAAGGAATTAAGAGAAATAAATTTAACTTGATAATGTATAATGTTAATTTGCCTGTTCTACAGATAAATTAGTATTTCCAACCCAGGATACTCTTGTTGGTTCTGCTTCTAAATCACCTATTAATGAACCTCTTTCTCCATTAAAACCTTTAACACATTTACAGTAACTTAGAATATTAAAGAATATGTAATCTTTGATCAAAAATTACTAAATATATTGAACTGAATAAATGCTCTAAGATAACTGTATTGTCCTATTTGATGTGCATAAGAATAGTTAAAAGCTGTGTCCTCAGAACAGACAAAAATTCTTTAATAAAAAATGCAAATTGATTTATTCTTGCTCAAAACACTATGAAGCATAAACATGTGGATATTTTAATCTAATTCTAAAATAATGTTCGTCATTTAGTATTAACTCTAATAAATATTTGTAGCTCTTATATAATTAAAGTACCAGAATCAGGCATGAGAAACTATGCCAGGCGGATTTTGTGATTAAGGAGCTGTTTCTGCAATTTCAATGTTATTCTGAAAACACTGAAATTTATCTCCAATTAATGTACAGAGACTTCATTTTCATATTTGCATATTTTTCCTTGGTTTATTGATTTCATTTACAGGTACCTGTGATTGAGAAATCCTTTTTATTATTTTAGTTACGTCATTAATGCTTTATCCATAAACTGTATCGTTATAAATTCAAGGATTTCTTTCCTGTGATATTATTGTAACTGTTGGATTTTCTATATATCTAAATCAATGAAAATTGACAAAAGAACTTAACAATAGGAAAAATTCTTATTGAAATAAGCATTGAATAGTAATTGTAGGGGTAAAATATGTTGCATCATAACTAGCTTAGGTATCTTAGGCTGATAGGAATTCAGAAGTTAAAACCTTGCAGTTTAGGGCCTTTTTGAATTATTATAAATCCTGATAAAAAGTAAGGGATTTCTTGCAGATTCATAATGGTTTGTTCTTTTCAAATAGATTCCTTGTCCGTAAGTACAGAATAAGATATCAGGAATAAAATCCCTTCCAGATAAGATCAATGTGAATAAGATTTTGTGTAAGATCATTGCACTGTACTAGTTCTTGTATTAGGCTTATTTTAAATGTGATCATTATGAGTTACACAACAATAACAATCAATTGTCAGTTTTGCCTCATGACTGCCATAGATGATTGATATAGAAATAGAATTAATGCTGCTGATTTCACACAGATTTTACAGGATTCAATGAGAGATATTTTTTCCATATTTTCTAAAACAAAAACTAGATCAAAGATTTAGGTAAAAAAAAAGGGTAAAAGTTTTTTTTACTTAAATTTGAAGATAATCATTATTTATTTTAAATTAAAGTATTGTACACAGATAGGGGCTTGGAAAACAAGCTGTTACAGCTATGACTAAGCAAAATTGTGTGGTTTTCAGCTACATATTCACCTATTTGAGTCCAAATTAACAATATCTGTTACACATATATTTTGGTTTTGTTTACTCTGATGGTTTTTGTATGACTAGTCCAACTGTAAATAAAATTTGTTTGCACATATAAGGATAATATCAGAAAAGAAATGATAAAATAAAATTAAAATGTATCTGAGCAATGATCAATATCATATACCATTTGAAAAAAAAGAAATTTAAAACTAAAATGATTTTAAACTAAATTAGTTTTCAATAATTTATATAAATCTATGTTCTCATCATAAATCTATATAGCTAGATTGCTCTATTTACATTAGCTAAATCAATTTACTATATTAACTTTTCTATGTACATTGATGTACAACAATTTTTAAAATATACCTATTTAAATGTTTTTTTTATGAATAAGTTAATTGAAAAAAAAATTATGTACTAAAATCTTTTAATTATCAAATGATGAATATTTACACTGTATCTAATTTAATTTTTCTGTTTCAGTTTCATATAGTTCTCATTAAGTTGGAAGTAAATAAATAAATACATACAGGGTGTGTTTGAAAATAGAATAACCTTTTTTTACTGGCAATTAAGATTTTATATCTTCTTAAGATGACATATTAGGACATCAGGAGCGTCCAAGCTTTTTATTTTTGGGGGGAGGGTAAAATGGTGCGTGAAGCAAGCCGCAAATTTTTTAACCCTCCCCAAAAAATTTTTACCCCAGGGGTAAAATTTGTTTAAGGGTGGGGTAATTACCCCCCCCTGAAATCTGTTGGCAGGGGTAAATTCTTTTTACCCCCCCCAAAAATTTACCCCTGGGGTACAATTTTTTGGGGGGGTAATTTAATAATGTAAAAAGGTACCTACCTAATAATGAAATACTATTAAATATGTAGAAGTAAAAATGCTCGTGAAACGCCCCAAAATTTTATTTGTTAGGGATTTTTTATTTTTTTTTGGGTAAATACCCCCTCATAAATGGTTGGGGGTGCCTATGGTAAATTTTAAATAGGGGGGGGGGGGGCAAAATGAAAAAAATATTTTAGTGGGGTAATCACCCCTTAAATCCCCCCTTGGACGTCCTTACAAGACATAACATCATTGACAGTTTAAAATTGTAATCATTAGCATGTTTTTTTGTATTGTTTTATTTTTTTTGTATTGTTTTATGTTTTAAGTATTTTTATGTATTTATTTTTCCAGTCGATTTAATTACTTGTTTAAGTAAAAGCTTTTGTGTCAACCAGTAAATTATACAAAGCATATATATTGTTATACCTTTTATTTGCTAAGAGCCCCTATTATATGAAGCCTTTTAATACATACACACATACACAGAGGGAACTTTTCAAATTGTGCTCAACTTTTACCATGAGCTGTGCCAGCCTTTTATCCCAAAAACTTTTAATTATTTGAGATGCATTTCAAATGAGAGTGTGTATTTGTATATTCAGAGTTAAATAGACATACTAATATGCTTAAATTTGTTACTAAGACAACCTGAAGACTAAGAGTTAAGTGATCTTAACCTGAGAATAACTTCTGATTTAATCAGATCTATCCTAACCTGTGTCCTACAGAAAATTTTTATGGCTGAATCTGATTTGAAAATCTCAGCTGTTTTTTTTTCATTTGATATTCATGGCTGGCTTATGACTGTGTATATTTTTTTGTATCAATATATCTTCCATCATGGTAGGAGGTGGCAGGTGCCCCAAAATACTAAAAACTATCAAATGGCTATATACCTGACCTAAATTAATGATATAATTAGGTAAGATATAAAACAATTTTCGAGGATTTTTTGAGATTTGCAAAATCACCAGTACTTTTAGCACATGCCAGTGAGTGATCAATGCTTCTAAAAATTTTTAACTCCACACTTTTTCTTCTATTCTCATTTCCCTGACTTATGTATTAGAGGATTTTAAATTAGTAGTAAAGGAAATATAGAGGCAAATACAAATTAAAAAGAGGGTAATTAGTAACTTTATTGAATTACTAGCAGCTACGCCCCTAGAGACCTCTAGGGGCACGTAACATTTTTCTTTTAATCTATGTAAAGACCAGCTGTTTACCAAAAAATATCCATTAGGCGGTGCTTTATATTTTCTTTTATTTTTGTTGTTTTCTCTTTGAAGGGTGGTGGTTCCTCCCCGAATATATGAACCTTCCCAGTATATTGTAAAGGAGAACCATATCGAATTGGCGGTTAGTGAGATCCTTTGGTACAGACTGACAGACACACATAGATCCTTTTACTTTATAAGGATTAGTCATTAAAATGTTATAACACTCAGAGAAAAGACTTAAAATGATTTTCTTGTATTCATTCGAATCCGGTGGATAGGAACCGGTTCTCATCAATACGAAAAAACTATGTCTAGCATCTTATTATATCCAGCTCTCAATGAATATAAAAATGTACAATCATAAGATTAAAACCAGTTTTTTAGCCGGTGCCTTTATAATACGATGCGAGAAATAACTATTATTATTGTATTGTGATTAACCAATTTTTTGAGAGGTTTTCTATATAATTATAATTTTATAAAACTATGACAACATCCATAAATAGGGAAGCTGAATATTTTATATTGGAACCGAGAAAATCACATTTCCCCCATTTCGCTACAAAAAATCATAGTGAATTATAGATTAGCTTTGTTACTAGAAATATAAAAATTAGTTCATGTAAAGGTTTGCCAATAGACGGACGAATAGGAAGTTCAATTAAAGTTCAAAGGAACCAATGTTCAATCTGAAATTTGAAACATCCCCAATTGTGATTAACAAAATTACCCTTCTTTGAATTAAAATGATATGGTAAAGCTTCCCCTTTTTTAGTTTTTACTACCCAATCAAGATATGACAAAGGTTCCCATAATTTTAGTCAACAAATTATAGAACGTGTTTGTAAAATTGTAGCATGGGGAATATTAGTCCCTATAATAAATATAGGTTATATAATACACATATTGCTTATTGACATGGATATATAGTTACTTGGATGTGTTCCATATTTTTGCCTTCCTATTGAAGGAAAGTATTGACCAATAAATGAGGACTAAATTGCAGGGACGTCCAAGAAGGGGGGGGGGGGGGGGTTAAAGGGGTGATTACCCCCCCCCCTCACACCCAAATGAGAAAAAGCTTGAACGTCCTTGCCACTATGATTTAAAAATTATCCCCCCCCCCAAAAAAAATATTATTTATTTTCAATTTCCCCCCCCCCACATCCCTCCGGATAAAAAGCTTGCATGTCCTTGCTAAATTGACGACAAAATTTCCCCTGTCATAATATCTATGTATATTATATCCATTCATATTGGCTATAAATATTGAATACATAGAATTGCCCTAACCCTATTAAACTCTGATTAAACTTGAATGTGTCAATCCAGAAGTTCACCTGACCTTCAATTCAGGGAAAAAGAGATAGGTCAATGCACAATAAAAGATTATTATTTTTTTTTAAAGTGGAATTCTGTCTTTGATAGCTTGTTTACTTTTGGGGGAAGAAAGTGTTGAAGATTTATTTTATTATCATTTCCTTTTTCCTTTTAACTTTTCCTAGCATAAGAGTTTCTCTAAAACTGAAAGTTAATTTGGGATACATTTTTATGGGAAAATAGCCCAAGGCTTTACTTCAGAAACTACATAGCCTAAAACCAATCTGGAAGATGTAAAAAGTTTATCTAAAATAAAAAACTTAATTGGGAATGTTTTTAGTGAAATCTTAATAATCAAACAAAACATTTACATAATAGGATACCAATTTGATAATTGATGATCAATAGTAAGCACAACAGTGAAACACATATATTAACTGGAATACAATACAGTGCTATACTGTAATAGTTATTTCTCGCATCGTATTATAAACGGCTTTCCGCGGATATAGAATGTACAATTATAAGATAAAAACCAGTTTTTTAGCCACGGGGTGCCGAAGGAATTTTTATATTCGTAGAAAGCTGGATAAAATACGATGTTAGACATAGTTTTTTCGTATGGATGAGAACCGGTTCCTATCCACCGGATTCGAATGAATACGAGAAATATTATTATTGTTATTGCTTGCTCTTGGTTCTGTGCAAGTTTTAGTGCACAGGGTTTTGCCAGGGGAGGGGGGGGAGAGTAGTTCTTGAGAGGGTATAAAACAGTGAGGCAGAATTCTCAAAATTCAAATTATAGGGGTTTGCTCAAATTAACCTACACTTCCTTTCTGCAAGCTTCTGTCAAACTACCCAAAATACATATGAAAATATCAAACCCCTTCTAAAGTAAGAAAGAAATTGCTAAAATTTTGATTTGCTAAATTATATGTCAATAAAACTTTGTAATTTGCAGAAATTAGAAACTGTGTATGCGTTCATGTATATTTGTACAATACACATTAAGTAAAGAGTTCAATACTTAAAAGGCAGAAATATATGTGCCTACATGTATAAATTTTAATCACACATTGATGTAAAGAGTTTAATACTTATTTGTTAAAAATTTGAATGCGTACATGTATAAATTGTACAATACATATTGATATAAAGAGTTCAAAACTTAAATAATTTGAAATTTGAATGCATACCTGTTTTTTTCAAGAGTTCAATGCTTAAATAATTAGAAGTTTAAATGCCTACATGTATAGTTGTACAATACACATTGATATTAAGAATTTAATACTTGAATAATTTGAAATTTGAATGCCTACATGTTTTTATTTGTACAATACACATTGATGTAAAGAGTTCAATACTTAAAAAAGTTCGTATACATACATGTATATTTGTAAAATATTTAAATGTACAAAGTTCATTACTTGAATAACTAAAAACTGTTTATGTTTAGAAGTGTAAAGTACTTGAGCATCATGATTTGCATATGTTGCTTTGAAGTTTAATTACTTAAATTTTAAGGAATGAACCTCAAAATTTAGCAACTAAGCACAGCACAGCAACCTTTACAAGGGTTGAAGTTGTTTCAACAATGTCAAAAATGTTTCTTTCATCAGCATTCAATTTGATGATAAACAAATTACCCCTTGTTGATTAAAATCATTGGTTGAAAAGTTTATACCCTATAACTTACAAACAATACTCAAGATATTTAAGTCAACGAATAAGATAACTTGTATATAAAACTTTGGGTACCAGTTGATTATAATAGTTATTTCTCGCATCGTATTATAAACGGCTTTCCGCGGATATAGAATGTACAATTATAAGATTAAAACTAGTTTTTTTAGCCCCGGGGTGCCGGAGGCACCGGCTAAAAAAACTGGTTTTAATCTTATGATTGTACATTTCTATATTCGTAGAAAACTGGATATAATACGATGCTAGACATAGTTTTACGTATGGATGAGAACCGGTTCCTATCCACCGGATTCGAATGAATACGAGAAAGTCTATTATCCCCACTCATTCCTTTTTTTAAGCATGATATGAAGATTCCATTTGGTATAAAACTCTTTTTAGTAGAGAAGCTACTCTATAATTTTAAATGTCCGTATGTCCGTATGTATGTCTAAAATGTTTTGGGGGAAAAGTGATTCTCCTATTCAAGATAGATAGTGAAAATTCCTATGACATATGCCCATCTAATATATACATTGTTTTGTCCATCTGTCTGTTATTTGGGGTGTTAGATTTTAGAGTTTTCGTGATTTCCTAAACTTTTTCAGAATAGAATGCTAAAATTTGTATGGATTAATCAATTTTACATTCTACATATTTTCACTAAGTTTCATCAAGATTTGTCTATTAAATGGGGTGCTAGATTGATTCCTAGATTTTTAGGTTTTCATGGTTTTCTCTATTCCTGTTCAGGATTGACGACTGAAATCATTAGGGATTGAATAATAATATGCTCATATTCTAGATATTTCCATAAAGTTTCATTAAGATTTGTCTAGTAATTGCGGTGCTAGATTGATTCCTAGATTTTTAATTTTTCACGATTTTAAAGGTTGCGTGATTTTAAAGTTTTCGTGATTTCCATATTTTTTCAAGTTTGATGTTTTTTGTATGACGCTGCTCTATAGGTAATGTTTCCCAATGTTTATTCATAGTTTTTGAGCTCCGCTACTTATGGATGTTTTCATCCTTGTTTTTTTAAATATGGGTGTATTATATCTAGTAAGTGTAACTTTTATTTTGGCAGTTTTCTTACACAACCACTTTAGAGGTTGGTAAAAGTCAAAGTTAAGCTGCAATCTAATTTCAAAGGTTCCCTTTTATATTGAATATACAATTTTCACTGCCCTTTACCTTTCAAAGAATACTCTTAAAGTATATATATGATACAAGAAATATATGATACAAGAAATATAGGAACACCGTGTAGGATCAATACGACCACATTATTGTTTGGAAAGTGTCCTGGGCTTAACATTTATAATTCTTGACAAACTCTCTATTATACGATGATAATACATGATTTTTTAGTAATCATTTAATCAGTTTGAATCCAGCTGAATTTGGATTCTGAGCTAAAATGGAAATAGTATTAAAATTAAAAGAATTTATATGTCCACCACAGAAAAAAAAATATGTAAATTCACGAGGAGAAATCGAGAGAAAAAAAATTGGTAATTTCAACTTTCTTTGATATGTAATAAGAAATCTGTTCTTGTAAGGTGTGTCTTAGTGTAAACTTTATCGTAAGGTTAAATTTTCTTGCTTTGAATAGTTATAAATCGCATCATATTGTAATAGACAGCTTTTTCTGAGTGGAAAATTGTCTGTAATACGATGCTATACATGATTTTTCATTATGACTGAGAACCGGCTGTAATCCAGCGGATAACAATCGGTTTAGAAGCCATACTGAAAAAAAAATTTTAGTACAAATGTACAGTTTATATTAATACAAACTAAACAAATTTTTTAACACTTTCAAGTGTCCAAAGTTAAAGAATTAGCCAGTTTTATCCAGCAAGGAGAACCAAAAACAAACAGAATAGACGATTGTCATTAAAATTAGTAGCAGCATTTGGCTGTTTAGTCCCCAAAGTTTTACAGGGTGTTTTTTTTTAATGGAACAAAAGTATTGCTTAATATAACCCACTTGCCATTGACAGAAATTAATTATCTATATCTTAATTTCTTTATTGGGTTGGGGAGTTTTGTATAAGAAAAAAGTATTTACTGATTTTTATGCCTTAAAAACCGTTTTTTTCCTAAGTACCTATTTTTGGAAGATTTTTGGATCATGACCAATTTAAAGAGTGTGCAAAAATGCGTACATTTTTAAAAATCAAATTGTGCGGCTTGTGTTAATAGTAGAAAAATGTTATGCATACTGTTAGAATTGTCATAAACTTTAGTTTTTGGAAATGTATGTATCATATTCATGCTATTTGTAGTGTAGAAGCTACTTTGGAAAATGTGAGAAAGGTTGAAAAGTTTTAAGTAAGTTGGGACATTTTACCACGTAGCTCCTAAACTATATGTAGCACAAGAACAGTTCTTCAACACCAAAAAACTAGAGTTGATGACGATTCTAACGGTATGCATAACATTTTTCTACTATTAACACAAGCCGCGCAATTTGAATTTTAAAAATGTATGCATTTTTGCACACCCTTTTAATTGGTCATGATCAAAAAATCTTCCAAAAATAGGTACTTTGGAAAAACCGGTTTTAAGGTATAATTTGTTGAAAATCGACAAGTATTTTTTTCTTATACAAAACTCCCCAACCCAATAAAGAAATTAACTTATAGATTATTAATTTCTTTCAATGACAAGTGGGTTAAATTAAGCAATACTTTTGTTCCATTATAAAAACACCCTGTATAATAAAGTTTTCTTTTTTGTTAGCTCAACAATTTTGGGGACTTTTACTTTAGTCTAAGTGTTTAGTTTATTAAGTTAAGTCACCAAACGTTTCAACCACTAATTGTAATCTATAGAAGTGATAATTTTGTGTATCATCATTGGAGAAGTACATAAATTTATCAGCTATGTTTTTATCATTTTAGTTTCCTGGCGGTAGTGTGTGGTTCAAAACTCTGGTAATACGATAAATATATTTTTTCCAACTCTGAAATTTGAAAGCTAAGAAGAGATTTGACAAGACGTTTTGGCAGCAATACAAGCAGATAGAAGGAGTTACATGTATTTACTTTTTAAAAGCGAAGATTTTCTATAATTAGGGTCGGTCCGTCCGTCCGTACGTCCGTAACGGATAGCTTTATTCGTTAATTTAGGCATGTTAGAATTGTCCTATCGATTTCAATTTTTGCATAGTGATTCCTTTAGTAGTTAGGTACGATTTAGAAAGCGTAGCAACTCTATAATCATTACCGAAATGTCCGTGCGTCCATTTTAAATATTTTGATTTTTTCACGAACACAGTAATAGTGTCTGACTGATTATGACGTAACAAAAAAAATAGCCAATGAGAGGCCGTTATTGACCAATGGTAAGATTTATAGTGGCCTCTCATTGGCTAATTTTTTTTGTTACGTCATAATCAGTCAGACACTATTACTGTCTTCGGGACAACAAAGTATAATGTTATAAGCGAAGCAACTTTATAATTAAGTCCTAAAAATATAAGTATGTCCATAAACATTATCCTGTATAAAGCAGTTTGTCCGTTTGTCCCACCGTTTCAGTGCTTTGCTTTTATGGATGTTGTCATCCTTGTTTTAAAGCGAAGATTTTCTATAAATAGTACCCATCTTTACGTCCGTCCGTCCATTATGAAAAGCACTTAATCATTAATTTAAAATGTTAAAATCACGAAAAATTAATTCTCATTAATCAATTGTTAATTCTATGAAAACTGTTAAATGAATTATCATACAAAGTTTGAAATAGTTAGGACAATTCTAGCATGCTTAAATTACTAACCTACCCTTATTATTAAAGAATCAATTACAAAAAGTTTCCAATAAAAATCAAAAGTAATATTTTTATAATTTAGAACTTAAGATCTGAAGCTTTTTTTCAAATTTTTGAAGTTTGGATTGAGAAACCTTTAAAAAATATGTAATCTTCCTATATATTTTTATTTTAATCATAGTTTTCTATCTAAAATATGACTCTAAGGATGTGCAATCTGTTACGCAAAATTTATCACAATAACAAACTGCAAATTTTTACAACAGAGCAAAATGCCTTGTTTATTTGCTTGATTACAAGGAGGGAGGGGATATTGGGCTGTGAATTATACTGGTACCCAAAGTAACCACGTAATCTTATTCGACGGCTGAAAAATTTTGGCTTTTTTCACTGCCGTTTGATTGGTCAGTTCAAATCTATTAGTGTACAAGCGTTTCGACTGACAATTTAATTCTATAGAGGAGGCAATTTTGTTAATTATCATTGGGAATGTACTTTGTAGGTATAAAATTAAGTGGAATTATACTGGTACCCAAAGTAACCACGTAATCTTATTCGACGGCTGAAAAATTTTGGCTTCTTTCACTGCCGTTTGATTGGTCAGTTCAAATCTATTAGTGTACAAGCGTTTCGACTGACAATTTAATTCTATAGAGGAGGCAATCTTGTTAATTATCATTGGGAATGTACTTTGTAGGTATGAAAATAAGTGGAAATGATACCACATTATGACTAAGTCTGTAAGTTAACTTAATGGATATATAATTACGTGGATGTATTGACATCGGAATATTGCTTGCCAATATGGACTGATTTATTGGTTATTTCGTTTATTTAGTAGAAGGGGAGGGATTAGAGTAAATAAGTGGATTCGGGGTATTTTTATTTTAGCCAGGTGCATGCAAGCATCACTTTATCAGAGCACATGAAAATCTGATGCTACATCCAAGTAATAATATATCAATTAAGCTAACCTACTACTTTGTTAGTGTCAACCATATTTAAATCTGAAAACATGGATAAACATCCAGACCGACCATTTGATTAAAGGCGCGTGTTTAAAAAATTACCCCTCTTAAGTTCGTTGGGGGGGGGGGGGGGGGGGAGAGTAAATGCTTCACTTTAAAGGGTTCAGCGGTTAAAGAGACCCATTGTCACATGCAGATAGACAGACAAACAAACATAAAGTTACTTTCATATAAGAATAAATTAAATTGACCTATTCTAGTTTTTGTTTCATTAAACTAGTCCCCAAAGTTTTCTAATTCGTTGGCTTAACAACTTTGGGGACTATAGTGAATTTTGATTTGTTTGTTTAGTAAGTTGAGTGTTCAAATGTTTCAATCACTAATTTTAATCTACAGAATGAATAATTATCTGTATCATCGTTTAGGATGTAAATTAATTTATCGGCCATTGTCTTATCCCTTTAGATCCCTTATTCCACTCCCTCTATGATCAAACCCAAAAGAAGGTCCACAATTCTTAGAATTCTTAACTAATGAGAAAAATTCTTAAGAAAGGCACATTCATTTAAAATAAAGATATAGCATCCAAAAAACAAAAAAGGGAGATGTCTAATTTTGTCTTTAGTAAGATATCGAAAATAATTAGTTAAAATTTCAGGGGGGGAGGTGTTACTTTTTTAAGCTTTACCCATTATGGTTGTTTAAGGGGATTTTATTTGGAAGTGTATTTCCTTAGTAAAGGTGGTAAAACGGGGTTTAGGGGGGTCGAAACCTAGGAGCAGGGGCGTCCAAGCTTTTTTTATTTTTTGGAATAAAATTTTCATCAAGGGGGTGGTAATTTGTTTTTGTGGAGGGTAAAATGGCGCGAAATTTTTTTTACCCCCCTAAAATTTTAAATAGGGGAGGTAAAATGAAAAAATTTTTAGGGGTGCCGTTTGGGGGGGAAGTAATCCCAACTTTAACCCCCCCCCCCCCCTTGGACGTCCTTGCCTAGGAGGGTGTATTAAACCCCTTAATTTTCTTAGGGAATGGATACACCATCCTTCTGCACGCCTCTGGTTGAAATATTTGATGCTTCTTATCGTATAATAAAGGATGTTTTCAAAGTAGTAATGATTTCTTTGTTGATAAAAATATTTCTGACTTGGCTTTTTAGGGATATTTTGTAAATGGCGTGAGATGGCTTATTTATCTGCCTTTTCTTCCCAAAAACAAAGCCCCTAAAAACAGGGGCGAAGCAGATGGTATAAAACTAAAATATTTACCTAAATATTCATATTACAGCATGACTTTAGATTTAGAATATATTTCATAAAAGAAAATGGTGCATAGAGTGTAGAACAAGGATGATAACATACATTGATAACCAATGAAATAATATGATGAAGACTCTAGATCTGTAGCAGGAAGGTGGGGGATATGGGACTGTAAATAACACTGGTACCCAAAGTTTTATAAATCTTATTCATTGACCTAAAAAACTTTTAATACTCTATATAATTTTTGGTTCTAGTAGGTGTTGTCTCAACTTTTCAACCAATAGTTTTTCTATGCTGAAGGGATAATTTTGTTTATTATCAATAGGTATTATATGAATTCATCGTCCATTGCCCTATTCCTTAAGATCCCTGATCTGTAGCAAGCATGAAAAAAAGCAAATTGGGGTTAAATTTCTGTGTATTATGACTAAGAGAAAACGACAAATAGACGGACGGACAGGTCTTAATTTATATAGCAGCTGTGTTACTAAAAAGTGGTGTAAAATTTTGTGGCTATGCAGATAGGGATCAGACAATTCTGAAAAAGAAAAATTATTGATGCAAGTTATTCGAGTTCAAACCATAGACTAGAAATATAATAGATTAAATAAAAAACACAGGGATCTAAAGGGATAAGACAATGGCCAATTATTTTATGTACATCCCAAAATTACCCCTTCTGTAGATTAAAATTAGAGGTTAAAACGATGGAAAACTCAACTTAATTTACTAACCAATCAAATTTCAATGAAAGTCCCCAAAGTTGTTTAGTCAACAAATAAGAAAACTTTATTATTAAAACTTTGGAGACTTGTGTAATAAACAGCCCTATGTCCCCCCCCCCCCCTGAAATTTGAACTAAAATTGGAGATAAAAGGCAGAGAACTCTTTCGCCAATTCCTCTTATTTCATATTATTTTTTTATTCCCTTGCCCTGCGGGGCTTTTACATGATTTTAAAACCTTACAGGGCTAACCAGTAACCAACCCTGACCTGAGGTAATATACAAACAAACGAAAAACAATCCCCTCCTCCTTTTTTCAATCTATTTTAAAAAAGGTTCATTTGCTCGACTAGGCCCTTTCAGTGAAACCATCAGTTAAAAATATCCAATCTGTATTATTATTTTATCTTTGAAAAAGTTAAGATTATGGTACGCGATAGTTTGACTCTTGCTGTCGTGTCGGTTCGCAGTGAGTTATACACTATTTTGAAATTTGTCACAACTTCAGGGCAATATCTACCCTCAATTCCTTTTATTTACTAAGGACATTAATGTTCATTATAGTATAGCAGCTTGAACACATATTGTATACGTTCAAGGTAGAGAGTGAGAATTGGTTTAAAAATCACGTTGTAGGCCAACTCTTAGGACTTTTTTATTTATGAAAACTTTAAAATATAGGAATCGATCTAGCACCTCAAATAATTGAAGAATCTTAATGAAACTTTGTGAAGATACGTAGAATGTCGACATATTTAATCCCTGAAAATTTCAGATTTGTATCTTAAAAAGTGGCTGAGAAAATTACGTTTCCCCCACTCTGTCTCAGATCTGACAGACGGACGGATGGACGGACCTTTCGAATTATAGAGTAGCTTCGCTACTAAAAAATGAAGTTAAGAAATAACATTGAAAATCGATTTAACTTTAAAAAAACAAGTAAACTATAATACAGACTTTTTTAAAGGAGAGTATATTTACTTTTAAAATATGCATCTAGACACTAAAACCCATTTTTAAAACAATTTCTAAAGCATGCATGTTTACCAAATTAAATATATCTTTAAATGTTAAATGTAAAACAATGGCTTTATGAGTATAGTCTAATAAGATTCCTAAAATATGTTATATGAATTTCTAAGCACTTTTTACAGATAATTAAAAAAGTACAATAGAGTGGGAAGAGGTAAAAATATATACCCTCACCGAGGACCCTGTACCGAATTTTAATTGAGTCTTTGAAAATCAACTTAAAGCGTCGGGAAAATTAACACAGCCAAGTCGCTACAAATAATCAGAAAGCAATTTAATAGTAGATGAAAAAGGTCCACAACATCTATATTTATAGATATATTATCAGATACATAAGAAATCATTATAACTACTATGATTAATAGAAAGCTAAAAACAACTCTCTATTAATTCTAATAGATAGTTCCATTATATTTTGGTTAGTATAGGTTAATCAATAAAAAGAAGCTAAACCTAACCTAATTTGACTGCATCCAATATAACCTAACCTAACCCTACCTTAAGTAGACTTTGAGTGAAACTATACATTCGTAAAATGATTTGATTGATTTTTCAAAACATGTATGTCTAAATCTTTTTTAAAAATCCACCAAGAAATAAAATATATAGAGATTGTTGTTTAAGATTATTTTCTTTAAAAAAGGATCCTAAATTTGTCTCTATCTCCCTTTATACTTTATATATCTGTCTATCTCCTGGCTTACTTTCTATTTTTAGGCTTTTTCTTTTTTCTCTTATTTGATTTCTTATTTAAGTTTGTTTTTTTATTAAATATTTCAATGACATTTAGTTTATTCAGAATTAATTTTTACAAATTTTACAAATCATAAGCTTTATATGATACTATGTGCTAGGACCTTTAGGATCACTTGATGTAAGATAGGGAAGGGGGGGGGGAGGGAGGGGCGACCCTCCACTTGCCATTCTCATTTTGAAATTTTACCATCCCATTTACAGAGAAACCTTCCCTGAAAATATAAATTGGTAGCTAGATCTTTAGGTACAGACACACAGGACAAATATAATCCTATTACTTTTATAACATATTATATTTTTACAATTACATATAGCTAGTATAAGGATAAATAGAATGACTAATGAGATGATAGCAGTGTAAGAACATGCCAAAAATAATTCTCATTAGAGGTATTAAGAATTGGCTAGCTGATATCAATTTATTATAGAATATAAAGGCATATTTGCATATGGAACAAAGTTAATTTTGTCCATAAGTAGCTGAGATATTACAAGATAAAAAGCTGTTTTAAAACTATCAGCATATACGCCCCTAGCATCAAGAGCAACTGCAATTTAAAGGCGAGGGATGCGATAAAAAAATAGCCTTAAACCATTTAAATATTTAATTCTACAGACGAAGTATTTGAAAGAATTTCTATCTGATATATTATCTCCTGTATGCTACGATACAAATCTTAGGCAGCAGTTAATTTTGTAAAAAAGAATATTTTTTGCCACCAAATTTTACGATCCAAATTTTTGTTGAGATGTTTGTCTAAAGTAGTGAAAAAAGAAACACTATTTTTAAACAAATTCATGACTAATTGATTAAAAAGGTTCTTTCACATAAAGTGACTATTTAGCACTGAAAGCCCCCTCTTAGTTTTGTAACAAACTAGAAATAAGATGGTAAAATAGATAGGGGAAAGAAAAAAAGATGGGAGAAGAACGAAATATTAGATTTTTAAGAGAAATCAAGACTCATACGAAAGAAGCACAGTATTAAAAAAAAATATTTTAATAAATAAGAATAAATTAGATGCGAAATTTAGTCGAAAAGGAGAAAAGTTTGTGTACCATTGTTAGCACACCATTGAATTGCAGGGATCTAAAGGGATAAGACAATGGCTGGTAAATTGATATACCTCTCCAATGATGATACACAAAATTTCCCCTTTCTTAGATTTAAATTAGTTGTTGAAACGTATGGACACTCAACCAAAAAACAACCAATTAAAATTCAAAACTAGTCCCCAAACTTGTTAATCCAACGAATAAGAAAACGTTATTATAACACTTTTGGGACTAATGTAATAAACAGCCCACAGTCCTATTTGAACTGTTAGAGGGTACAGACAAATAAATGACAAAGTTAGCTACGCTTCTAAAGGGCCACAGTAAAAGTGTCTGACTATGACGTCAGAAAAATCAACAATTAACCAATGAGAAGCCAGTATTCACAATGGTAAAATATATAGCGGCCTCTCATTGGTTAGTTGTTAATTTTTTCTGACGTCATAGTCAGACACTTTTACTGTTTTCTTCCAAAGTGTCCAATTATATTTCCAACTGTGACATATACATAAATGTCCAGGACGGTTAAGAATTTCAAAATAAATTGGTGTATATTTAAAAGTATAATTTATGGAATTTCAAATCTCTTTTTCATAATAGTAAAAAAATACAGATGAATTGTATATGATATAACTTTAGGAATTATTTATAAATCTTGTTTAAGTGGTACAGCGTCAAAATTTATCCACCATTAATTTAATCTACAGAGGGGGTAATTTTAATTATCATGCCCATTGTCTTAAACCTTAAGATCCCTGGTAAAACAATAGCAGTCAATAGGCATGGATCTAAAGGGTTCAGACAACGGCCAATAAATTGATGTACATTGTACATTCCTTATAATGATACAAAAAATTACCCCGCTTATTATGGACATAAATGTGCTTGCTTGTAATAAAAAGGGCGTTTAAATGAGTAAAATGTAAATCAATTCAAATACTCCAACTGTGTCTGTTTGAATATTTTTTCAATTATTTTCAGGTCTTAAAACATACTTGAGTCAAAAATAATTGTAAAATAGTTTTACTTTTTAGCATAGTATTATAGACAGCTTTCTGTGGATATAAAAATAAAGATTCTAAGATCAAAACCAAAACCGAAGGAGTGGGCTTACAAAACTGATATTAATATTATATTTTTTTGGTATTCGTGGAAAATTGTATGTAATTCGATGCTGCACATGATTTTTCAGTATGACCGAGAACCGGATATTAATCGGACCTGAAGCCATAAAATTGCTGGATCTTTAAATGTGTAGCCGTTGCCGTAGCCGTAGCCAGAGGTACAGCCACTAACCTAATAGCTTTCTTTAAATCAACATTATACCTTAATACAGCTACGACTACGGCAATGGCAATGGCTACGGTAGCAGCTACACATTTAAAGATCCAGCTCTGGAAACATGTTTCTAAATCTGAAATTCAATCAAATTTATTAATTTTTTTTTGTTAAACTTTTCTTTATTCAGGGTCGGTTCGTCCATCCATCTGTCACGTAAAGCTCTTATCACTAAATTTAGAAATGTTAGAATTGTCTTTTCAAACGATTTCAAACTTTGAATGATGATTCCTGCAGCAGTTGGGTATAATAAGAAATTGTATCAACTCTACAACCATTACCAGAAAGTCCGTAACTTTTTTTCTATATTTGTATCTATTTATCAATCTATCAATCTCTTAATCTATCTATCTCTAAATGTATCAGATTTGCATGAAAGCTAAATGATACATTGGTAGTTATTCTTAGTGAGGCATTAACATTGCTGTTTATACATTCACACAATAACAATTATAGAAAAAACAATCGGTTTTTTCCTTACTTTAGAAGAAAATTTTGCTCTGTTATTCAAGTCTAAAGTCAATTCAAGACTTGAAATTGAAATACGAATTAGCGTAAAACCAATCCAGGATCTATGTAAAGCTTTCTTGAAATGGAAAACCCAATCGGTTCATTAGTTGAATAAATCTTCAGCTACAAACATAAAAAAATACTACTTTATATTATAGGACTTGATGCTCCGCCCTTAGCATTTAGGGGCTTTATAATTAAAGGAATATGGAGGGCAGAAAAATAGCCTAAAACCATCCCGGGTCCTATAAGAAGCTTCCAAATTGAAGAGACCACATCGGTTCAGTGGTTAGCGAGATCCTTCCCTCCAAACAAGGATAAAACTGTACACTATTATTGACACATGCTATTTCAAAATTTATATCTGTTTTATATCCACACATTTGCTAAAACATTATTAAGGGTTTACAGGGATAAAACAATGGCCGATAAAATATTGTACATCCTCAATTATGATAAACAAATATTTCTCCTTCTGAAGATTACAATTAATGGCTGAAACGTTTGGACACTCAAACTAATGAACCAATAAAAATTTTGCAGAAGTCCCCAACGTTGTTAAGCCAACGAATAAAAAAACGTTATTATAAAACTTTGGGGACTTGTGTAATAAACATTTAATTGTCTCCTCTATCTCTGATGTATCTGATATGGATTTACATAAATACATTAAGAAAATATATAGTTTTTGCAAGCATTGGCCTCATAATCATTTATATCAATTCGTTATGCTGTACATAATCTTTACACAAATATATGTTTAAAGATTTATTTTTTTTGTGAAAGATTTAAGATTATTATGACTGTTGATTAACTCGTTTTGTAGTAATTTGGCTGAAGACCTGTGTTTTTCTAGCCCCAACAGGCTCTTAAAATCCTAACCTGACATAAAAATGTATCAAAACACGTTTTTTTAACGAAAAGTTTAGTTTGGTGGTCCACTATCCGTTGACGTGAAATCGCCAGACCATTTATAGATATTCCCCTGTTCTATAATCGAAAATGTAATTTTTTTATATTGTGATTTTATTCCTTTGGGGGCACACTTACACATTTATCTATAATCGCAGGGAAAGGGGTAGAGAAGATATATTCCAGTATGGCTTCGAAATCCGTTGGATAAAAGCCTGTTCTCAGCCATAATAAGAATCATGGATACCCCCCATCCCCCCAAAAAAAAGCTTGGACGCCCCTGACTAGACCAACGATCCTTCCCCCTCCCACATATTAATTTTTAAAAAATAAATTGTTAACACCTGTTGGACCCTATTTGTACGGGGCTCCACTACTTAACTTAAAATAAAAAAGGGCCCTGAAAGGTTGTGGGGGCTGTACTCCCCCCTCCCCCAATATTCCAGACACATTGGGTAGTCAATAGTGATATTTTAAAAGAATTGAACACTTGACCCTAGGGACATTTTCAAGAAAATATAAAGAAAGCGGAGTAAATGGGAAAAATATTTTATGTAAAAGGAAATAAGTAGATAGAGAGATAGATAGATAGATAGATAGATAAATAGATAGATAGATAGAAAGATAGATAGATAGATAGATAGATAGATCTTAAATTCTCTTCAAAAAAGATAAATTAAGTTTACAAATAACATTAAAACGACAATCATTAGGATTACGCGATACCTAAATATGCATTGGGCAATCACGTCCACCATATATCATATAAATAAAGCAAAGCTATGAAACATAAGGACAAATGAACATTAACACTTGTAGAGTGACAGAACTGAATAAGCATACTAGTAATGCATAAGTTTTAATAAAATTTAAGTAAATTTGTTGCAGATATAAAATATATAAATCAGATATAGAGGATGATTATATGACATAAAAAAAATATTGTTAAAAAGTAAAAAAAACAATATTTTTAGATAAACGTACGGACATTCTGGTAATGCTTTTAGAGTTACTACGCTTTCTTAATCGTATCTAGCTGTTATTGGAATCCAAATAGAAAGTTTGAAATCAATATGACATTTATAATTTGTCTAAATTAACTAAAATAAACTGAATATTTTCACAACCGCAAAACTTCATATAATCAATACAGCACACTAAAATTTTTTTTTTCATTATGTTGATGCGGTTGTGAATGCACTCTTGAAAATAAACTTCTGTATATAAACTAATTAAACGGCTAATTACTTAGGTAAATTATCCTCTAAATGATTTAGGCAACACGATAATTAAGTATCTTGCATATTTACGCAATAAAATTATAAAATGTAGCTTCAAAAAGGCGCAGCTACTCTAAAACTTTTTTACATTACGTTAAAATTATTTTTAAAGGCTATCGTTCTCATAGTTAACTTATTTATACATGTTAGAATTATCTTATCGATTCCAAGCTAGGCATGACCTATACTGAAGTTAGGTAACGACACTATAAACAACACATGTCTAGTTTAAAAATGTGATTTTGTAATATTTATTTTTTCGCATCGTATTGACAGCTTTCCGCGGATATTAAAATATAAATTTATAAAATTAATACTAGTTTTGTGAGCCCCAAAGGGGCCGAATGAATTTTATCATTTTTATTTCAATATTTGTGAAAATTGTCTGTAATATGATGCATGCTTTTTTAGTATGACCGAGAGCTGCTTCTAATCCAACGGATATCAGTCAGTTTCGAATCCATACTGGAAAATATATATTATAAGTATAAATCGGACAGACAGAGGGACATACCCTATACTTCTAAATATAAATTCATTACCTAACAATGACGCAATGCTGATAATTTAAAATTGTACTGACCTGACCTCCATTATAAAATTGTACGTCATTAGTTAACCATTAAGTCCAATGCGACAAATCGTCAGATTACAATCTTTAATATTATATAATTTTTCTACATTAGATGTAGAAGAAAGGTTGTAAGATTGTCAGGGAGGGAGAGGACATTGGACTGTAAAATATACCTGTACTCAAAGTTCTGGTTAAAAAATTTGAGGTTATTTTGTTAAACTTAATTGGTAAGTTCAAACTAGCGATGTTCAAACTATTAAACCAATATTCTTTTCATTTAATGAAGAATAATTTTTGTTTATTATCATCGGGGATGTACATCAATGAATTGTTTCTTTTATAGCAAAAATGATATGGAACAGATTCACATAAAAATAAAGATATAAATAGATGTATAAAGATAGTAAAATAGATATATTAGTATATACATAAAACAAGGATGACAACACCCTTAAAAGCAAAGCTCTGAAACGTTAGGACAAGCTAACATTAACACTTGTATAGTGTCAGAACTAAATAATCAGAATTCGAACGAAACAAAATTATAAGTAAATCTGCTGAAAGCCTGCTTAAATACAGGATATTGTTTAAGGGCACACATTTTTAGGACTTGATTATAGAGATGCTTCGCTTATAACAATGTTCTTTGTTGTCCTCGGAATCAGTATTCCAAAAAACAAACTAATCGAATAATTTTATCACATAAAAGTTTGATGTTAAAAAAGTTAAAAAGCAACATGTTTAAATGAACGTACGGACTTTTTGTTAACGATTATAGTGTTGCTTTGCTTTCTAACTCGTACCTAACTCCTATGGGAATCATAATGCAAAGATTGAAATCAAAAGGACAATTTTAACATGCCTAAATTAACGAAAACAACTATCCGTTACGTACGGCCGGACGGACCGACCCTTGTTATAGAAAAGCTTCGCTTTTAACAATAGATAGATAGATAAAGGATAATTTGTCTTTTAAGATTGGAACAAAGTTTTCAATTTTCTTTGTGTGAAAAAGATTAATCTTGTTGCTCTCGTTCAATCAATACAACAAATTTTTAAAATAGCCATTTCTTTTTCTATTGGTTAGATTTTATATTAGGACTAGTGGCTACACCCCTAGAGGCCTCTATTTTAGATTTTAAAAGAAATTTTTTTGGGAGGAAGGGGGTTATTCAACCGCCCCCCCATTTAAATTTTAGTTTTTAAAAGAATAATTTTTTTTTTTTGGGGGGGGGGGCGGGGAAATCGGTTCAGTGGTTACTGAGATCTTACGATTCAGACAAACAAAAGAACTGATATAAAAAAAGGTTTAAAAGCCAAGAACTCTGTTATGAAGATACTAATAACTAATGTGAACCAACACCTTTTCCGCCTTTAATACAAGTTTTCCTATAAATTGTCACTGATTTCTATCATTTTTGTATTTATTTTAAAGTATTTCTGATATCACTATAATCTTTTATTTGTAAGGGCACTTTTTAGTTATAACTTTTATATAATATTTTTTTTAATCAGTAATTTCTTAGACTATTTTATTTAACCCTTTTTCTTTCTTTAAAAAAAACTTTATAATTTTTACAGACCAATTATTTTGGAGACCTTATAAGACATGTATATAGAAATTGCTCCATAGATGTATGGGGGAATCCGAATTCCCAATAATCATATTTTATTTATATTGGTAAAATGTTTTTACAGGCTACATTTTTCACTTACCACAACCCAAAATAGATAAAGACATTCCCTAGACACCTTTTCTGCTGGTGAGATCTTTAGTGACAAACAAACAGACATATATAAATATGCCTTACTACTTTATATTGCAGGTTTCTATATAAAATTTATCAATATCCTTTTCTATAAAAGAAAATATTCAAAGCAAGATATTTCTGTTTTTCTCTTAGTAAATGGATGAAATTCCTAACCGTATTAATTTTCTTACTAGGTTACTTGAAAAGAAACAATGTTTCTGAAATATTTATTCATTACATCGTGTTATAGACAGCTTTCCGCAGATCATAAAATAAATGACAAGATTGATTTTAGCTTTGCTAGCCTCATGGGACCACAGGCCTGCTTTTCAGTATGGCTCATAACCGGATCTAACCAGTTAATTTTTACTGGATTCGAATTAATAATGGAAAATGATTTGATTTTCAAAATATTTATTCCATTTTCTTGGGTTTACTTTATCTCTTTGTTGGAGACAAATATGTTTAATTACAAATTTCTCTATTTTTAGAAGCAACGCTATTCTATAGTTTACTATAATTGCGTCTATAATGCAATCGGGGAAATGTGATTTACTTGGCTACTATTTGAGATATACAGCACCTAGGATATAATTTACTTTGTCCACTGGTCTGTAAATCATACTACATAAATAAATACTCAATATTTAAGGTTTTGTGATTTTTATTAATTATTGTATATTCTCCCCCTCCCTTTTTCTATGCCAACTGAAAATCTGGCATGAAAATCTCTTTTCCGTTTGTCCATACATTTTTGTGCTTCGCTACTTATAGATGTTGTCATCCTTGTTGTTTTTAAATTTATCATATACAGGTGAGAGGTTTAAAACACAAAACACCTATAACATGTAATTCAATTCTAGTAAACCTTTTCTGTTAATGTTTATTGAAGGGAAAAAAGTGCCTACAAAAGGAATTATTGGAAACATTTGAGTTGAAAGCCTTTTAGAATCAGATCAGAAATTGAACAAAAGTGGTCTTGACTGTCATATTATCAAAGAAATGATATTCGAATGTCTTTATAACTGCATGTTTACGTTGATATAATACCGACACGAAAGTTTTGCAGAATTCATAAATTGAAGGACATAGAAATATTCCCTTTGATATGATAATGTAAATGAATATTGCCAGAGGGGGAGAGGATATTTGACTGTTGAGATTTCACTGATACCCAAAGTATTATAATCAGAAACGTTTGATACATCTCATTCAACTTTGATTGGTTGATAGTGTTTACACTTTTTAATCAAAAATTTTAATTTTCATATAGGTAATTTATTTTATCTTGTACATGTACAATGTACATGAATTTATCGTCCAATGTCTTATCCCTTTATATCCCTGAAATATACGAGAATAAGATTCTAATTGTGAAAGGGAACAAGACAAATAATAGATGAAAATTAGTGTCCTTGTATTCTAGCTAAATTTAAGCAAGACATTTATCTATAATACAAAGTAGCTTGATGTCTGTCCGTCTGTCTGTCCGTCTGTTCCTTAAGATCTCGGTAACCACTGAACCGATCGGATTCTACTCTTTAGGGTATATACCTATTGGTCCTGTGGTGGTTTTAAGCTATTTTCTTGGAGGGGGGGAAACCCCCAACCCCCCCAAAAACAAAAAAATCCCCCCCATTTTTTATTTTTTTTTGTAAGAAATATCCTTGGTCCTTTGTAGAAGATTTCCTTTGTGAAAGATTTCCGTTGTAGAAGATTTCCTTTGTGGAATATTTCCTTTGTAGAAGATTTCCTTTGTGGAATATTTCCTTTGTAGAAGATTTCCTTTGTGAAATATTTCATTTGTAGAAGATTTCCTTGGTCCTTCTTATTATTTTTTTTTACAAATTTCACCCTACACTTTTTTTACCATCTCTTGGGGCAAAGCCCCTAGAGGCTAGGGACGAACCCGCTAGTATGGCTATATAGGAGCAATTTTATAGCAACAAGCTTACAACATTTATGGTTAAAATTGATTTTAGTTAGATATTTGTGAATAATCTAGATGATGAATTTAAAATTACAGATTTTTAAAGAAAATCTGTCTATAAAGAATGTAGTGGCTTCCCCTATAGGGGTGTAGGGGAATAAAACACCCCCCCCCCCTTTAAAATTTAAGTTAGGAAGGCTTTCCTTCCCCTCCTGTTAAATCGCTGTGCACACCACTGAAAGAATTAGTAATAGTCTTAAAGGTATCTTTTTAAAGAAAAATTGTTAGCGAACTAGTTTTCCTGTAGACGAAACCAGGGATCTAAAGGGATAAGACAATGGCTGATATATTGATGTACATCCCCAATGAAGCTACACAATATAACCCCTTATGTAAATTACGATTGGTTGTTGAAACGTTTGTTACCAACCAATAAAAATTCTATAAAAGTCCCCAAAGTTGGTACGTTAACGAATAAGAAAACGTTAATTATAAAACTTTGTGGACTAGTGTAACAAACAGCTCAATATCCTCACCACCCCTGCAAAAAAATAATAGCTTTTGGTGTTGTTTAGTTTTTTTGTGTGAACGTATGAACACTAGATAAAATCCGTGTATGATTTATTGGGCAATACATTTACATACACAAACATATCTATCTATTTACAGTTCATCATCACATTTATTTTTATATTCATACTTTTATTAAGAATAAATCCAAATTATGATTCCATTGATTCATCTGATCACATATTTTTATGATTTTATCTTATTGAACAACCATCCACCTAGTCTTTCATCCAGTACCGATATTAATTTATCTACTTTATGATTACTCATTTATGTATAGATCTACAAGCGGCTTCGCCCCTAGCCTCTAGAGGCTTTGCCCCGAGAGATGATAATAAAAGTTAAGGTGAAATTAGTAAAAAAAAAATAAGGACCAAGGAAATCTTCTGCAAAAAAATGGGGGTGATTTTTTGTTTTTTGGGGGGGTTGGGGGTGTCCCACCTCCCAAGAAAATAGCCTAAAACCACCACAGGACCAGTAGGTATATTCCCTGAAGAGTAGAATCCGATCGGTTCAGTGGTTACCAAGATCTTAAGCTTCAGACGGACGGACGGACAGACATTATTCTACTTTGTATTATAGATTTATCCATTTTTTACTTTTTAAAGAATTTAAATACTTAAATTCTATTTAATTCTTGAAACCTATATATCCAGGGATCTTAAGTGATACGACAATGGAAGACAAATTAATATATTTCTCCAATAGTGATAAACAATATTTCCCCTTTTATAGAATTTCTGGTTTAAATTTTGTACACTATTAGTTTGGTACCAACTTATCAAAATTCAATAAAAGTAACAAAAGTTTTTAAGCATATAAATTTATATATTAAGTTAATTTTTCCATTTTTATCTATCTATGTATTTATCAGTTTGACAACTTATTTATCTGTCCTCGTGTATGATTTATTAAGTAATCCATTTGCATATACAAACAAATGTCCTTGTATAATAAAGAATTGTGACATTCCATTAGCATTTTTTTCAAAAAGATATATTTTTTTCTAAATTGCAATAAAAATCACGCAACCTCACTCCATATTCAAATTTTTAAGCGAAGGTTTTCTTTAATCTAACGGATAGCTCTTTCGATGCATGTTACAATTGTCCTTTTGTTTCACAACTTTACATGATGATTCCTGTAATACTTAGGTACTAAAAGAAAGCGCAGCAACAGTTTCCTGTATTTACGCAATTTGTAATTTTGTTTAGACTTCTAAAAAAAATATTCTGCTTATTAATTTCTGACAGTCTACAAGTGCTGATGTTCTCAAAAATGTTAGATTCTGATTTAAAAAGGAAAAAATATATTTTATTTGTTTTACAATTTTCAACGGAATTTTTTTCAAGAGCAAAATGCAAAAGTTGAAATATTTGCATTCTTCAAATCTTTTATTTTACTTTTTTTATGTTTAACACTATTCTTTCCCTTTAAAAAATTTAGAGATTGTTGGTAATTTCTCTTTATTAAAGGGTGACAATCCCCCCTCTCCCCCAATAAAATACAAAAACACTTTTTGAAAATAATTTTAATCTATTTGAAGTTAAATAAAAGTGGTTATGGCTGAAATAATCGGTATGCCGTTGTAAGAGATGTTTTTGTCAAATTGTCAATATTTTGAAAAACAATTACGGAATGAATGGAAGGGGTGGTTAACTGCAATGTATGGGTTTTTACAGATTTAATTCTAAAGGCCATTTATACATAAATAACATCTAAATATCTCAACACTTCTCGGTAAGAGCCTACAGTTGTATTAGTGTTTGAAAAATTCTAGACCCAAGTTTAGGTCTTCATTTCTATTCTAATTTGAATTTTCCGTCACGGGTTGTTTTTCCATGGTTGACAAGAGAATTTTACATGAGAACGCATGTTTTATAATCGTTATATAAATGTAAAAGCGGAAAGTGTCATGTTAGATGTCATAAAAATACGTCTTAAATGAAGAATTAGAGGAGAAGAGGGAAAGGAAACCCTTAAAAAGAGATGGATAATTGACGTATCTTTAGGACGTCACACATGTCCCTAAACGATCTGTGTCTGTCTGTCTATGTAGAGAGCTGGATTCTCCTTTAAGATGTAGCTTCTCATAGGTCTTGGCAAAGTTTATAACTATTTCGATCGAATCCAACCCCCCAATCCCTCCCAAGAGACCCATAGCAAAATCCCAGACCTATGAGATCTTTAGTGTAAAGTAGAATCTTATCTTTTTATCGGTTTGCAAGATCAGTTGGTACAGACAGACAAACATATAAACATATCGTTACTTTTATGTAAGAATAAAAATTCTTTTTTTTTAATTATAAGAAATAATAAACATATAAAAGTAGTAAACAGGGTTTTGACATTAAACGCTATGCTGATGTCACAAGAACAAAATATAGGTCTTTCTTATTGTTTGAAATATAAAACATAGTTTTACAATAGATTTTGGGGTGAAGATTTATGTGAATATATATTTACTGTCCAGATCTGTGCATGTTTTAGGACTTCCAGAAAAAGGTCGTGCAAGAGTTAATTGTCTGGTGGGTGTTACTTAACTTTAAACTTCGGATGTTTGGAGTTGGACCAGAAAAAGAGAAATATGGCTCCACTTAGTTATCCTTGGTTGTTGGACCTAACGTCAAAGTGTCTTAGACAATAGCCTCGTCTGTATGAAGTAATTGAAATGAAATACAATACAATACAAATGACCAATGATAGGCCAATACAAGGACTAAATTAACAATGGCAGTCAAGTATATGGTAGGCCAGTATGACGTATTTTTTAAGGCACTATAAAAACTTCAATAGAAATCTCTGAAATAAAAATCCGACAACCCTCAACAATATAAGCTCCGGAACGGAAATTTTCCGGTTGGAATGCGGTAGCTGCAAACATAGAATAGTAATGGCTGGATTATAAATTTTTTTCAAGAGAGGTACATAGACTTGCATGCTGAAAAAAAAATTAATAAAACATCTCATCTTTATCACTTGATAATTCAATACTCTTCCCCTTCAGCATTTTTTCCAGGGAGGGGGGGGGGAGGGAAGGTAATGCGATCCCCCGCCAAATAGCATAAAACCATACATAGACATTTAGTAAACTTTCCTTAAAATTTTAAAACTATTGTTTTATCCATTACTAGCGGCTACGCCCCTAGAGGCCTCTAGGGGCACTTGAGGAGGAGAGAGTCGAATTTGATAATTCAATTTCTTATTTTAGATTTTAAAAGAAAAAGTTAAAAAAAATTTACGTTTGACGTTTATTTTTCGTTGAACTCTCTTTCTAAAATTGGTAAATTTTTAAAAAATTTAATTTCTCTAGGGAGGGTGGTGGTACCCTCCCCCAAAATAGTTATAAACCTTCCCGGGACATATGAGAATCTACCCTGTTAAGGAGAACCCAATCGGTTCAGCGGTTAGCGAGATCCTTCGGTACACACAGACACACAGACAAACATCCTGTTACTTTAGTATAAGGATTTAGATCTTACTGGTAGAAACACTGAAACAATCTAATAGAGAAACTATGATATAAAATATAAAGTACTAGCGGCTGCGCCCCTAGCATCTAGGTGCCCTTTAGTCAAAGTTGAAAGAAAGATATAGACAAATATCTTAAAACCATCCCATTAAAAAAATTAGTCTAATAGCAGTCCGCGACCTATGAAAAGTTTCCCTAAAAAGGATAGCTCAATCGGTTCAGTAAATATTGACAAAAAAACTTACTATTATATATTATAAGACGGGAAACAGAATATAAACAGATATAATCTTTAATTTGCAAAATGAAATTATCAATAATGTTTTGTTGAGATAAAATGTCCCGAACCATTGTCTTGGGTACTTTCTATTTTATTCATCACACTCTCACTACTTCCAAAAAACATGCAATTTATGTTGAAAATAAAAAAAAACTATTTCAATAAAACAAGGATGATAACTTCCATAAATGCCTAATAAATCTGCCAAAAGTATAAATGGAAAATATAGAATGCGGTTTTCTTATTATAAGGAACAAAAAAAGTCACTAGAAATGTAATAAAGAGTGGTTTGGCCCCTTTTTTATTATCAACCATCCTGTAGTACAAAATTACCTATTATGCAGATCAAAATCATTTGACATTTGACACAAGAGATAAGAAAATCGACTATAAAATGATGTACAACCTTTACTTTTGATAAAGAAAATTACTCCTTCTTTATATAAATTACTAGCTGCTACGCCCCTAGAGGCCTCAAGCCCCTAGAGGAGGGGGGAGTTAAATCCCAAAACCCAATTTTTCAAATTCGATTTTTTAGGGGGGGGGTATTTGTCTAGGGGAGTACCCTCCCCCAAAATAGTTATAAACCTTCCCGGGACCTATGAGAAGCTACACTGTTAAGGAGAACCCGAAAGGTTCAGCGGTTAGCGAGATCCTTCGGTTCAAACAGACAAACAAAGAAACATCCTGTTACTTTATTATAAGGATTGTGGAAAAGTTTGGACACCAATGATGTGTTTAATCCAAACAAATCTAATGAATTTCCCTAAAAAAACATTTATATAACTTTTGAGCCATCAACCAGCATAATTTACAGTCCAATGTCCCCTCCCTCCCTTGTTGTTACCCAATCAAAAGATCCAATTTATCCACAAATGTTGTCCAATTTAGAAATATATTTATATGTATATTATTATGTCATAGAGGAATATAGAAGAGCCATGATAGAATATTTTTATGTTAAAACATTTAAAAGATAACAGTGATCTATCTCATCGTACTAAAAACAGCTCTCCGCGGATATAAAAATTATTGATTAGTAAGCCTCGCGATGCCGAAGGCACATACTAACAAAACTGGTTTTAATCTTATGATTGTATATTTTTATATTCTCAGAAAACTTGATATAATACGAAACGATAAATGATTTTTCAGTATGGCTTAGAACTGGTTCTAATCCAGCGGATGTTTATCGGTTTCGAAGCAATACTGGAAAATGTTTTTCTCGTATTCATTCGAATCCGGTGGATAGGAACCGGGTCTCATCCATACGAAAAAACTATGTCTAGCAATAGCATCATATTATATCCAGCTTTCTACGAATATAAAAATGTACAATCATAAGATTAAAACCAGTTTTTTAGCCGTTGCCTTCGGCACCTCGGGGCTAAAAAAATGGTATTAATCTTATAATAGTACACTCTATATCCGCGGAAAGCTGTTTATGATACGATGCGAGAAATAACTATTATTGTGTGTTTCTTATTCAACCTATTTCATGAAGGAAAATTTTCACAAAAAAAGCGTTTCATTTGCATATAACGTATTACAGAAAGACATACATGCCGTAATCCTAAGATTTATAGATCACTCTTTGTGTATTAAAATAGATTTTTCAATTACATTTTTATCATAATCAAATGTGCTGTTAAATGGACGTACGGACTTTCTGGTAACGATTGTAGAGTTGCTACGCTTTCTACGTAGTACCCTATTGTTACAGGATTCATCTTCCAAAGTTTGATACCGGGATGACAATTCTAACATACCTAAATTGACGAAACGAGCCAACTTTTATATACAGACGGATGGACGTAAGTACGGACAGAACCTAATTATAGAAAATCTTCGTTTTTTTCAAAATTTTCTATTACATAAAAGTCTAAAGATAAAGGAGTGAGAAAAGTAAAATTAAATTATTTGAGAAGAATCTAAATTGGGCTTTAAATCTTGATAAATAGGATTTTCTAGAGAAATATTGAATTCAATGCTTATCAAAATCAGTTGGAAAAAAGAGGAATAGCAAAATTTTATCAAAAAAATGTATTTAGTAGCGAAGCTCTTTTATAATATGAAACATCAGCTATTCTGTCCATCGGTAAGAACCTCTTAGAGGTAAACATGAATTTCTCGGCTTCTGTTAAAAATAAACAACTGGATTTTTTTTTGTAAAGAATCTCTATACCAATCAACATACAGTATCTAGTTTACTTAGTTCGTCGCCTGTTAGCTTTAAAAAAATAGAATTAATTAAATGTTCAAAAGTCTAAATATGAAAATATTAGTCAGTTTCATAAACAAACCAAATAAATTTTAAAATTATTTGCTGAAAAAAGTCCGTCTTTTTGTATGAATACTTCAAGTCTATGTTGAAAATGTATGTTGAAAAATTTAAATTGTTAAACCTCATAACAAAATTAATACTTTTTTTCAAATTTTTCTTATTCATATTTAAATTTGACAAATAATCATGATAATTTTCATATAAGCACAATCAATGAGAGGAGACAATGGGCTGTTAATTACACTAGTCCCCAAAGTTTTACAATGCCGTTTTCTTATTCATTGGTCTAACAAATTTTGGGGACTTTTGCTGAATTTTGATTGGTTAGTTTATTAAGATGAATGTCAGAACGTTTCAACCACTTATTGTTATCTAAAAAAGGGGTAATTTTGTGTGTCATCATTGGGGATGTAAATCAATTTAACGGCCATTATCTTATCCCTTGAGATCCCTTACAATTATTCACATAATGCTTTTTTGATGGACTGACAGACATAAATACATTTCCTTACTATAATGTAGCTGTGTTACTTATGAAAATTTGATAATAGTTATTTCTTTCATCGTATTATAAACCGCTTTCCGCGGATATAGAATGTACAATCATTAGATTTAAACCAGTTTTTTTAGAGCCGAGGTGCCGAAGGCACGGGCTAAAAAAATGGTTTTAATCTTATGATTGTACATTTCTATATTCGTAGAAAGCGGTTTATAATTCGATGCTAGACATAGTTTTTTCGTATTGATGAGAAACGGTTCCTGTCCACCGGATTCGAATGAATACGAGAAATTTAATTACTTTAGCACTGTTTTTATATTTGCTAGTAGCAAAGCTATTATACATAATTCACTTTGTCTGTCCGTCCTCCCGACTGTCACACTATAATGGTATGGGAGAAAATGGATTTTATGGCTGGTATTTAGGATTACTGATATTTGTAAACTTTCAAGTTACGGCATCTATTCTTATTTCTCAAATGATGATGCATAAAATTCCCTCGTCTGTAGATTATAATTATTGGTTGAAACGTTTGAACAATCATCTTAATGAATCATACAATCAAATTTCATTAAAAGTCCCCAAAGTTGTTAAGCCAACGGATAAAAAAACGTTATTAAAAACGTTGGGGACTATTGTAATAAACAGCACATTGTCCCCTTCCTGGTAAATCCAAACTTTATCTGCTTCGCTAATTATGGATGTTGTCATCCTTGTTTTTATATATTTCAAAATTAAAATTCTATGTATTTATTACATTTATCCTTTTTTTCAGAAGTTCGGATAGTACATTATTCAATTAGTTCCTCCCCTCTTTTGAAAGCAAAGCTTTTCTATAATTAGTTTAGGGTTGGTTCGTAGTGAACTCCGTCAGTACGTCATCAAATAAGTATACATAGATGTATAAACCAGAAAACTACCTTGATCCAGTATTGGGTATCGTTTTTGGTCTGCTACGAGATTGCTTTTGAGTCATTTGTATCGCATTGACTTTGTTAATATTCCTTATGCTATTGGCTGAAACTCAAACATCCAAATGAAACTTCACGGGTGGGGGGGGGGGGGAGGTGTTACACACAGTTATCTAACCACTTCCATCTTTTTTTCCATTCTAATAATAAGCATCAAATCAAAGTTATAACTGACTTTGACGGTTAGTCTTGTAATTTGCAAGGAAAGTTGTCCGAAAAATCTTGTAAAACTGTAGACCTTTATAAAACTATTATTTGAGTGTCTAATACATATATTGATTCAAGCTTCGCTACTTGTGTATTTTATAATCCTTGTCTTTTACTGAAAAGTGCTAATTAATTTAGCTACTTTATATTGCTTCATATAAAAAGGGGTTATATGTTATGAAATAGAATTTAGAAAAAAAAACAAGAATTACACCTTCCATGAAAGCTTACCTACAAACAAAACATTTGAAAAGTTTACATTTTAAGTGGGGATACCAATGCCAAAAACAGTTAAAAATCAATACCATGCACTGTTAAGACTTCTAGACAATAGGCTGATAAATTGATGTACATCCCCAATGATGGGAAACAAAAATTATCCCTACTGTAGATTGTAATTAATGATTGAAACGTTTAGAGCAATAAATAAGAAAACGTTTCCATTAAACTTTGGGGACAAGTGTAATAAATAGCCCACTGTAACCTCCCTCCTTGGATTATTGCTTACATTACGCTTGTATATTGTAAAAGCAATAACCACCTTTATTATTTATAAATAATAGCAACATAATTCTAGAGCTTCAACATAAAAAAGATGTAATACAGTAGATATATTGAGTTTACTCAATTCTTTTGTTACAATTTTATCAAGAATTTAGGAACATTAAATTATCTATAATACAAAGTAGAATGAGGTCTGTCTGTCTGTCCCTTAAGATCTCGGTAACCACTGAACCGATCAGATTCTACTCTTTAGGGAATATACCCACATTTCCTGTGGCGGTTTTAGGCTATTTCTTGGTGGGTGGAACACCCCCAACCCCCAAAAAATAAAAAAATCTCCCTCAATTTTTTTTGATGATGCAGAAAACAATGACGAAGATGAAGATGCACCACAAGTACTACATTTTTTTAAAATTACCTTTTGGGCCTAAGCCTCTAGAGGCTAGGGGAGAAACCGCTAGTGATTTAATAAAATTCATTATTATTATAGTAAACGAAGGCTTATTTATCCCATCTGAATACAATTAATTTTCCGAGGATTGTAAACAAAAAAATATGAGATTAACAACAGTTTTGTTGAAAAACATTCTAACTTTAAAATATGACCCAAAGGAGCTAAAGGCTGCAGCCCACAAAAATTTTTTATGAATTTAGTATTTGGGTAAAATTGTTTGTAATACAATACGAGACTTGATTTGTATGATTTGAAAGCACCATCGATATTTTTTACTCAGACTTGAACAATATTGAAATGTTTTATAGAAGTAAATTTACTCAGTAATTGGTTCCAATTCCTTTTTCCCAGAATCTCATAAAATTGTTTAGAAACAAGACTTTCATCAAATTTAGCTGGACCCCAAAATTGTCAAATTGTTCCCAATTTCAATTGTTCGGTTGAAGTATCCAGGGAACGGGAAAGAAAATATTAAAAAAAACCATTTTTGTATCATACAAATGATATAATATTATATAAATATAAAAAAAAGAGATGACAGCAATTACAGAGAAAAATAATATTAATAGTAAAGAGCAGGGGCGTCCAAAGATGGTGGGGGGGCGGGGATATGTTCCCCTTTCAAACTTTTTAAAAATAGGACTTTTATAATCAGACGAAAAGACGGACATATTACAGTTGTAGATATATCTACGCTAGCTACAAAGATGTATATTATAAACATTAAATACTTGTGTTTCCGCCCCTATCATCCAGGGGATTTACAAAAAAAGTTACGCTCCAGAATTTTTAAGATAGTTTAGGAAAGGGGGGCAACATCTCCTCTGTTATTAATGTACCCTCTTCGCATAAAACAGCTTAAATGAAGCTTTTTATATAATTATATTATAAAATTGAAAGTCTTCCCGACAGTTTACAAGACCTTGAACAGACATAAAGACATACATAATAACGGACAATCATCCTATTGATATTTTTCTTAAGATTTCTTAACACCTTACCTTTCCCGAATTTTCAAAGTTTCAGACAGATAGAAGCAAAGATATATTTACCTTGATTGAAATAAAATTTTTAAGCCATGTTTATTTGGCGGCTTCGCCGAAGTTTCACTGTATAAGATAACCATATCGGTCCAGTGGTTAGCGGAATCTTAAGCTTCAGAATTGCATACATTCTGTAACTTTTATATAAAGGTTATTATGAACTTCTGTGTATTTTAAAACCTAATTATTGATATTAGTGTCAGCTTGACTTTATTAAAACAATTGATTTAAAAATATTCCATTTAAAATTTAATTAACATTTTTTTATGTGGGGGGAAGGGGGGGGGGATAGATTTATCATCCTCACACATTAGAAATTAATACTTTTTCACTGTTTATTATAGGACAAATCGGTTAAGCAGTTTTTAATACAGACTAACATCTTCTCTATTTATTTAAGGCTAGTGAAACTGAAATAAATATCTAAACCACTTTAAATTTAAATGTTTTCTTCACTCCTTTCAAATATTGATCAAAGGAAGCTTAGTATTCAATGATAGTGTGCGTTCATTGTCGCACATGTTTCAAATCAGCAAATCATCAGAACATCAAAACATCATACATTATAGTAAAACATTTGAGGGGAAAAGTGGTTAAAAAAATGTATGTCCCCCACCCCGAGGACCCTGTGCTGACGTCCAATTGGGTCCTTGAAAATAAACCAATAGTGTCGGGAATATTAACACAGCAAAGTCGCTACAAAAGAACAAAAAGCAATTTGCTAGCAGACAAAAAGGTCCCCAACTGGAGATCTAGGTAGTTGTCTGGTTATACATCTATATTTCTAGAATTATACAGCAGCACAAACTGTTTTCGCTCATGTCATAATGCATATACCATTTGTCAAGTCAATCCTTTTTTTAGAGTTGCTATTGTCTAATTGCTAATATGAGACACTATGCGAATGCAGGGATCTAAAGGGATAATACTATGGCCGATGAATTGAAGAAGCACATCCCCAATGATGATACACAAAATTACCCCTTCTGTAGATAACAATTAAAGCTTGAAACTTTTGATCACTCAACTTGATAAACCAACCAATCAAAATTCGCTAAAGTCCCTTAAATTGCTAAGACAACAAATAGGACAACAAATAATAAAACTTTGGGGACCAGTGTAAAAACAGTCCATTGTCCCCTTCCTCCTTGATGCGAATGCGAAAACATGCGGAAGTAAACGCACACCCTCAATGACAGGTCTATTTCCGTCTCAATAAAACTTAATTTCAAAGTAACAGTCTTTTAAGTCTCGTACGTAGAGCAGATACTCTATAAGTGGGGAACATGTGACACAACCCAATCTTTCCCGATTTTGTATAATTTTTGAGTAACACGATTCCAGTGACGTCATATTTTTCTTTCCCTAAAAAGGGAAGGGGGGAAGAAAAAAAGAGATGGGAGAAAAGGGGGTTTTCCCCATCTCTTTTGAAGAGATTTTCTTCCCCCCTTCCCTTTTTAGGGAAAGAAAAATATGACGTCACTGGAATCGTGTTCCTCAAAAATTATACAAAATCGGGAAAGATTGGGTTGTGTCGGAACATGTGTGTCTGGCATTTAAAAAGACATATGTTAAATAACTTGTTATGTCTTGTTATCCTTATACAAGAGTAACAGGATGTTTGTCTCTGTGAAGGAACGGATCTTACTAACAGCTGTATTGAAATCATTTACTTTTTTTGGAGAATGGTACCAGCACCCTCCAAAGAGATATAACCACTATAAAAATACCTCTGCTTCAAGTGCCCATAGCCCCCCCCAATTTTTTTTTTATCTTAAATCTAAAATAAAAAAAATGGTTATCAATTTCAACTCCCCCTGCCGCAAGTGCTCCTAGAGGCCTCTAAAGGCGTAGCCGCTAGTCTTTATATAAAGTAATAAGCCTTTTCTCTATACAAAGGATCTGACTAACCGCTGAACCGATTTAGTTCTCCTTTTCAAGGAATCTTCAAATAAACCCAAGGATGGTTTTAGGCTATTTTATTTCTAGATTTATGTCTTGGGATGGTTTTAGGCCATATTTTGTCATTTCGTAGCTCTTGAAATACAGAGCCCCTATATGCTAGGGGCACATCAGCTAGTCATTTTTTTATAAAAGTAACAGGATCTGTATGTGTGTACTGAAGGATCTTGCTAACTTCGGAAACGATATCGATCTCCTTTACAGGGTAGCTTCTCATAGGTCCTGGGAAGGTTTATGACTATTTTGTACCACCATATCCCAAGAGAAATCGTTCCTAAAAAGAAAAAAAATTTCAACTTTTTCATTTAAAAGCTATAATTGTCCTTAGACTAATATATTATTCTATACATATATACATGTAGAGTAGTTGTGGTATCCGCCGAGGATAAATGGCAGACACCGGAGTTCAATTAGATTACGGCAGTGTGACAGACGTGGACACCTTACTATAGAGAAGCTACGCTTCTCTAGCATTCACTAGATAATGATCAACATCTATTTCAGTTGTCACTTTATTGAAGGTTTAAAAGATACCAAAGCTATATACAACAAACAATAATTACATGGATAGGAATAAATAATCATAACATAAAAGCATCATAATACATATACAATGGTCAGTTTGGGCAATAATGATCCCCCATCCCTGAAAAGGGTGGGGGAGAATTAAGAATACAGTTAACCATAATAAACATGACAGATTCAATCATTAATTTTAAGCATAGGGAGGGGGTCGCTAGACCCCTTCCCCAGGACTCGGGGGAGGGCCATTGACCCTCCACCGAACCCTAGATCAGGGGTGCCATAGGCATGGCTCACGGTTGCCGAATACCACAACTCTCCCCTCGGAAGGCTGGGAGATGATTTCCCTACCAGACTTCCGACAGTGGTTGAGGCCTTCGGTCCGCTCCTTAGGGCTAAGATATATATACAACGATAATGATTCAATGGAATCCTAGTGGTGAGTGTCTTCTTAGGGTTGATGGGCTCCCAATGTGGGATAGAAGGCAGAGGCTGGCTTGGGTTGGACACGTTGGTCAGCGCCGGCAGGTATCAGGTTTGCTGGTGGCACAGTTGTTGCTGGAACGGTCAGCAGTGGGGCCTGCTGGTTGTTGTTGGCAGCGGCTGGGGCGCTGGCTGCCAGGTTGATCGTCTGAGCAGCGGCCTGTCCTCCTGAGGGGCCGCGGGGTCTGCCAGAGGGCGGTCCTGGCCTACCTGGGCGGTCATGCCCGCTGTCAGTTGATTTCATAGACACCATTTCCTCGGCTGCTTCCCTGCCGATGGGAATGGCATCCCAGTCCACTGAAAAGTCCCGGGACTTGGCATGGTTGAGCCTGGCTCTAGCCAGCGCTTTCCTATACAAAGCTGGATGGTACAGGAACACTTGTGATATCGCATTCAGGGCTGCCCGGACTCCTCCTTGTGCTGCTGCCAGGGAAATGATGGTTAGGTCCCCCAGCAGTTTGAGGATCAACAACAGCAAACACAGTATGGCTGCGCCATCTCCCCACTCGTGGATGGCTTGTCTAAATCCAGCCCAGACATCCAGGGCTGCCTCTCCTTCCTCCGCCAGTCGGTCAATGTTGTAGGACACTATCCCATGGTCTCCTGTGGCCGAACAGCTGCCTTGCTGAACGCAGGAGCCATAGGATAGGCCGGTCAGCATGGCACTCTTGTATGCTGGGAACGCCAGCAGTTGTTGCCAGTCGTTCAACTCAGCCTGCGAATACAAGCCACCTGAACTGAAGTCATCTAGGGGCTCTGTCAACAATTGCTTAGGCGTATCCAGCGGGGGTGGCCTTTTCTTGGGAGCGGGGGTTAACTCTATCCAGCCTTCCTCCGCGTGCACAGTCAGGGGGTAGGTGGAGGAGCAGGGAATCTTGGTGGCGTGTTCACTATATACCCGTGTCACAGCGTCTACAAAACCTGTGGGCTCTACTGGCACTTTGTCCCAACACTCCTTGTGTTCGCGGACAACGTATTTATGGCGTTGGCAGGTCAGTTGCAGCAGGATGTCTCCCCTCAGTACCGAGAACGTGCTCCCCTGGACAAGCACAGGGTGGGCCGGGTCTAGTTGCTGGAGCTTCCAGCAGTTGGCCGCTACTTCTTCTGCTGCGGTGCTTTTCATGCGCGTTTCCAGGGTAAACCCAATATAACCTGCATGTATTTGGGCTTGAAGGGGAACGTCAACATCCCTGGCCGACACTCTGGGCAGCGCAGCCGCGGCTGGGTCAGCTGCCACGAACAACGCTGGATGGTTTGTGGCATGGGCCTCGAAGTCGCAGTTCACAATCGAGGTGGGGTTGGTCATGTTGATGAAAAACTGGGCCTGATGGTCAACCAGATATGCATCCATCACCAGGCTGGGCTGGAGGCTGCGGATCAGCCTCAAGGGGCAATCTCTTCCCAGGTGGTCCCACACGTAGGTTGCTTCCCCAGTGATGCAGGACAGCTCAGAATGGGGACACTCTAGGGTCAGGTGGTCAGACTGGGACTCCACCCGTCCATCCTCCACCACATAGGTCTCCTCCTTGACCAGCAGCCGTCGCTCCTGGAGCACTAATTCGTTGCGGTATAGCTGGCCCTCGAAGTGGACGTCCTCCCCTTCACAGCCCACCCCCTCGGGGCTGTTGACGAGGGCGCCCACCATATCGATGGTGAAGAACAAGGGATGGTTCAGCTGGAACGTCAGTGGCTGGGTCTTGCCTGGCAACGTGTAGACTCGGTTCCTGGCCAGGTCTCGGCACGCTTCCGGGTCTATCTTGGTTGGCCTCATGAGGGTGGGGACCGAGGTCACCTTGAGGTGACCCCATACTCCACACCTGAATGTCCACTGGGACACGGTGAGTTGACAACTGTACCCGGTGGTTTCCCTCACCTTGACTTGCTGCAGGACGTGTACTTCATGGCCCAGGGGCACCTCCTGGTGTAGGGGCTCCGTGTTACACATCTTTTCTTTATTGTAGGATGTGACATGGGTGGGGTTGGCACAGTCCCATCCCACCAGGACGTAGCTGGTTGTAGGCCACACGGCTGCCAGCAGGAGGCCCCACAGGACCATCCACCAATGGGAGAGGCTTCCAGGCAACCATCTTCCTCGTACACGCGGCTGGGGATCTTCAGCTCTGGTCACGGCTGCTTCTTGGGACTGGACACGGCTGGGCTGCTCCTGGCTAGATACAAGTTTCCATTGAGCGTTATCTGTATGAGGCCGGGGCACCCCGATACCCTCCCCAATGACGGACTGGCAAGCGACTGGCACTTGCCTGGGTGTCGGCTCCCCTAGCCCCAAGTGCTCCCTTCCCTTGTCCAAAGCATGCCCAGTGGCATGGGGCTGAAGTGCATGTGGCACAGGTTCGCCCTTACTCACTTCCCTCCCCTGCCCTAGGAACTCAGGTGCATGTGGCACAGGCAAGTCCTTATTTTCCCAAATTTCAATCTCCCCAGCCTCTGGTGCAGGGGGCACAGGCAAGGCTGGGTTTTTACAATATCTTGGATACAACACATTTAACAAATTCAACTTATCCTGATGTTGAGCAGCTGGGTTCCCTTGGCTGGCAGGGGGCTCTGGATGGCATGTAGCTGGGCTCTCCCTGCAGGCTGGTGGCGCTGGCTGACTGGGGGTGACGGGTGTCACCCCTTCCTCTGGGACCGCTGGCTCGTTCCAGGACTCAGGTCTCTCGGTGGCGGCGACGGTTGTCGCCCCAGACATCAGGTTGGAGGCTGGCTCGTTCCAGGATCCAGGTATCTCGGTGGCGGCGACGGTTGTCGCCCCAGGCACCAGGTGGGAGGCGCTGGATAGCACCCCCCCATCATCCCAGGTGGCGACGCCGGGTGGCATCCCATACATCGATGCAGAGGCGCTGGCTAGCACCTCCTGCCTCTCTCGTTCGGCGGCTGCCAGGGCCTCCCCGTACACCGTCTCAGGGACGCTGGGCAGCGCCCCTCCACTCTTGCTGGGTAGGCTCAGTCGGGCAGGTTCCATCATGTTGAGGCTAAAATGCTGGGGCCTCAGAATCTCTGGCTCAGCGACATTGTTGGGTTGTATCAGCTCTGGCCCCAGGTGGTTGAGGCTGAAGCCTAGGCCAACCCGGTTGGGTTCAGCCGCGCCGCCCAGTACGTTGATCCTAGCTGGGACAGTCCCAAACTGCGGCATCCCATCGGCTCGGTCCACAGCTTTGGGCACGGCTGCTTGCTGCGGGGGTGCTGGGGGCGCGCCCCCTTCCATGTGGGCCACTCTGCTGGGCTTCCCTGGAGGGGCGCCCTTATCGGCGGTGCGCCTGCGGCTGGCTACCTGGGCCCAGTCAGCTCTACAGTCGGCCGCCGTGTGACCGTCATAGTGACAACGCTCACACTTGGCAGAACGGTCACGGCGTGGCTGGGTACGTCTCTCCTCTAGGCTGACTTCCACAGGCGTTGGGCAGTCTCGAGCTCGGTGGCCTCTCCCCTGGCAGCGGAAGCAGCGTCCTGGAACCTTGTCATCTGGAGCGACCTTCCCCATCTGGTGGAGACCCGGAGCCAAGGCGCCAATCTCCATTGGCTCCGAATCATCATACTGGGGCAACTGGATGCTGGCGGATCCAGTCAGCCCGTCGGTAGAGTCCACTAGGCACACACCTTCCTTCAGTTGCTTTGTGATCATGGTGACGGTAAACATGGCCTTACGAGTGTACTCAGGTACACTCGTAATTTCATGACCCATCATGATGCGTTTTACATTGGCGTTACGAATTCCACGATTTAATTCGTCCACCAACAACTCAAGATCCTCATGGCTATAGGCGTCCCGATACAGGGCACATTTAGTGGATATGTACGCCTGTATCGGTTCTGTCGAGTGTTGCTTGTAATCCCTAAACGCTTGTTTAAGCGTTTGGGATTCAAAAGCAGGACGAAATAACATTTCACACTCGGCCTTGACCTGCTCGTAGGTCAAGGCTTGGCCTGCCTCGCCAAACAGATGGGATGCCATTTCCGCCGCTTGCCCTACCAGTGACAGTAGGAGGGCGTTGCGGCGGTTGAGGGAATCATGAGGTGGCACGCGGTAAGCCGCCCATGACATCTCGAGTCTGCGGATATGTGACGACCAGGATTGCTTGGGCGGCCCTCTATACTCCGGCAGATTGCTCAGCATCAGCTTGCGGTACTCGGCTGGGGCCGGTTGAGGGTCATCCTGGAGCCATCCTGGGGCTTGGTCACCTCCTGGGGCTTGCGGCTGGTCCATTGGGTCAACGGTTCAGCGGCGGGGCACAAAGTTATACAGTACTAAAATGAATGGTTTGTCACTTGAGGCTATCTAGCCTAACAGCCAACACTGTCTGTATCACTAGGTTGGTAGTTTAGTTGCAAAGATATAACTTAGCTGTACTTATCACTAGTTAGGTGCTGAGGTTGTAGGGTAGGCTGGTAGGGGTAGATAGATGTTGAGGGTCTGAACTGCTGTCAGGAACTGATTGGGTTTTCCTTTATCACACTAGAGCTAGAAGGAGAGAAGCTTGTAATTCTTTATTTGCTAAAAATACCCCTGTTAAATGCTATGGAGTAGCTCCGCTCCGGTGTGTGTGTGTGTGTGTGTGCGTGAAATCTCCTGTCCTTGCAACGCGCGTCCGCACCATCAAATCCGCGCACACGGGGAAAACGCGCTCTCACCCCTCAACTCGCTCTCTCATTGGTCCGCTTCGTCCGTTGAATTTATGATATTTTCCGCACTCTGTTGCGCTACCCGTGAATGGCGCTCTGTGTGTCCGATCGCTAGCCCCACACTACAGACGGACTTAGTCTAGTGTGGGTAGGAAGGGGGGAAGCGCGTGAGGGGACGGGGGTAACTCCGTCCGTTTCCCCTGTGAGGGAGGGAGGTAACTGTGTGCTGGTGTAATAGTGCCTTTTCTTCTTAATCCTAGGCTTATCTATTATATCACCCTGATTGTATTTGCCTTCAATGGAGAGGGGCTCCTCCCTTTCCCTTGGAATAAGGGGTGTATTGTTGTTGTGCTGTGGGCTTGAGGTGTTTTGATTGTATATCAGGGTCTTTATTTTATTACATCTAGCTTCTATTTTTGTCCTTATCACAATTGCATAACAGATTTGTTTACCAACTCTGTTCTATTTTTAGCTGTTATCACAATACACAATAAATCCAAGCCTGTTCTATTCTTAGATTTATCACAACACAACAATTTGTTTGCCAAGCTTTGCTCATAAACCTATTGTTTAGCCATCACACCAGGGTGGTAATCCCTGCAATGTAACATAATATCTGTTTTTCTAGATGGGTGGCTGCGTTGTAGCCTCTCAGGATACTTGGAGTTGACGTAGTTTTTCTCTGTTCTGGTGCACTACACTTGTATGTTGGCTCGCAGCTTGCAGCTATGTGGCATGTTTCAGCCTATCGGCGGCAGGGAATGTCCCGTCCTGCTAGCGCCGCTGATCCAAATCCGGCTGATGGCGGCAGGGAATGTCCCGTCCTGCTAGCGCCACTGGTTCGGATCCTGCTATTTCTTGCAGTAAAGTTGGCCTATTTGCAGCCGTTTACACTTATTTGGCTTGTTTCAGCCGGTCCGCAGGCCTGTTTCAGCCCTTTGAGCGCTCAATTCTCCGTTAGATATCGGCGCTGCTCGCGGTTATTCGTCAAATTTCGCTGTCTCGCTTCCACAACTGCCGGATGCAGAGTTAAACTTTGCTGTCCAGGGTGGGTAATTCAGGTTGCTTGCGTCAGTTTTGCCAGATTCACTGCTGGGAGTACCTTAGCCTCAGATGCGCGTCTGCTCTACACTTGTGGTTCGCCGTAATCTCACACAGCTGTCACCAAAAGTTGTGGTATCCGCCGAGGATAAATGGCAGACACCGGAGTTCAATTAGATTACGGCAGTGTGACAGACGTGGACACCTTACTATAGAGAAGCTACGCTTCTCTAGCATTCACTAGATAATGATCAACATCTATTTCAGTTGTCACTTTATTGAAGGTTTAAAAGATACTAAAGCTATATACAACAAACAATAATTACATGGATAGGAATAAATAATCATAACATAAAAGCATCATAATACATATACAATGGTCAGTTTGGGCAATAATGATCCCCCATCCCTGAAAAGGGTGGGGGAGAATTAAGAATACAGTTAACCATAATAAACATGACAGATTCAATCATTAATTTTAAGCATAGGGAGGGGGTCGCTAGACCCCTTCCCCAGGACTCGGGGGAGGGCCATTGACCCTCCACCGAACCCTAGATCAGGGGTGCCATAGGCATGGCTCACGGTTGCCGAATACCACATAGTAACGTTTTTCTGATAAAATCAAACTATCAATAAAACATGTATCTTTAGTTAATTGTGCTTTAAGGGAAGCTTTGCAAGAGTCTGCATAGAACATCCGTCTAAACTATGCGTTCTCTTAAACTGCAAGCAAATGGATTTTGATTTTTAAAATATATTTTCATTTATTCTATGATCATATAGCTAATTTTAATGAAAATAATATCATGCTCTAAAATAGTTTTAGGTATAATCTTATAAAGCCGCATTATCAACCTAGAGGATAATGGCGAAGCTATTATTGAGTTAATAAAATATGATAAACATTTGGGCCGATCTTCTTTTATGACATTCTGAATGGGACAAAATATTAATAAGTTGCTCATGTAAAACCTAAGAAAAATTGATAATAATTTACAATAAAACATATAAATCCCATATTACAACACAGATATATTCATTAAAAATTGTTTTTTAAGCTTTTTTTTTGGGGGGGGGGGGAGAGGTCTTTTTGGTCAGGGGTTTTCACCCCACGGTTTGGTAGGTTGTCCCCCTCACCCTATATTTATTTTGGCCACTGATTTCTCTTTTTTAGAAGATGGGGTTGTCCTACTACTCAAAAAATAGCATAAAACCACTACATGACCAGTTTATATATTCCCTAAATAGCACAACTTTTTCGATTTCGTGGTAACCGGAATCTTAAGGTTCAGACGGACAAATAATGTTCTATTTTGTCTTATGGATGGCAATTAGCAAACCTAAACATAGAGTACATATGCTATAATGCAAAAACACCTTTTTATTCCCCTTTTCTCTCTCTCCATTACTTGTCTTTTGTTCTGATGAATAGAAATAATTTACCTAATGAACTACCCAGAATTAATCAAACTCACACATGTCAAAGTTGTAGAATACGTTGTGCGCGGCTTAATACAATCATTATTGAGATAAAATGTATTGTTTTAATAAAAAGAAAATTTTTATATAGGGTAAAATTGTTTTGCAATTAGTCATATTTGGGTATGATTTTCAAAGGTAACAAATTTGTTACCAATAATTTTCTCCTATAGAAAGTGGTAATTTTGTTGGATATATTTAATCTTCTATTGATCCATACTTTATCCCTGGTGTTTAAAATGTATTTTTGACGGATGGAAAAGTTGTTTGCAAAATAGTTTATCTTATAATACACTATCTTCAATATCATCTAAGATAATTTTGTAACTTTTCTTTGAATACCTTGGACATTCACAATTTATTATAATCACAAACCCCAACCCCATAAGATCAATCTTTAAAAACAATTATATGATAAAAAAGTTGTGTTTAATATCATAGCCTAAAACCTTTAGCCTAGACCATTACTAAACTTCCCTAAAAAAATGTTCGTTCCAGCCGTTTATGCGATCTTACCATCCATAGAACCCACTAAGTTTTCCATTTTCGGAAAGCTTTTCTTGGGTCACGGTATGGTTATATGTATTGTTTATTATTTATAATCTTTGGGTGGTTTTAGGCTGTTTTTCAAATAAGAAAACTTAAAAAATGAAAAAAAATTAGTAAAACTTTGTATAAAGACTGTACCAGGTACTAATCAGATCAACAGAATCTGTCTTCATCCAGGGATGAAAAGATCAGAGATCTAAAAAGATAAGAAAATGGCCAATAAATTGATGTACATCCCAAATGTTCATACACAAAATTACCCCTTCTGTAGATTACAATTAGCAGTTGAAACGTTTGGAAACTCAACTTAATATAACCATCAAATCAAAATTCATTAATTGTCCCCAAAGCAGATAATTTCATCCTTCCCTACACTGTTAAAAATAAAAAAAAGGTTTAGCATCAGATAATACTATATATTCATTTCATTAATGTATAGCATCAACCCATACGTTCTAGCGGAAAAAACCTCATTACGATATAAGGAAGATTCCAATACTGTATTGAGTATTACTTAGTGTTCTATGGAGTAATATGTATTACTAAATAAAGAATGTGCATTTTATAGTATTATCTAATACTCTCTATGGAATAAAATTCAATACGCTAGCAGGAAGTTTTTAATACTCTGGTTCGTAATTTTTGTTACTCTGTAGGGTAAGAATTGATACTAAAAATGTAATATCTCTGTATAGTAATAGTTTTTACGGTATATAGTACTACATGGTGTTATATATTCATTTTGTTAATACAGCACACTTACGGGTCCAGGTCTAATACAACCCCAGCGTATCAATTGATACTAAATGAAAAAATTATTTTTTACAGTGTAGTAGTTAAATATTTTGGTTTATTGAGCCCAATACAACATTACCTACAAAATTTGCAAATTCATAAAGGCAGTAAACAGTAGGGCTCGGCAGCCGTGCGTCAGCCGCGACGAAGCCTAAAATTTAAACACCGTTTGGATGCTTTGGAAGTTTTTTTTTTGAAGGAAGGTATTGCCATATTTTGGCTTAGACTTCCAGCTGATTGCCTAGCCCTGGTAAATAGATTAAATAATTTTTTAGTGAAGCTACTCTGTAATCAGGGTAAGCTGTCTGTAAGTACATTCGTTAGTATGTCCATAAAGCGAGATACAGGGTGTACACTGTACAAACTCAAAGACTATGAGCATTGTAAATAGAAAACCATTTATATATTCTAGATTAATTACTTATCAGCATTCTAATATTAGATATATTAAAAGTCTCTCTTTATTTTACTTTAAATAGTTTACTGTTTGTTTTGATAGTTTGCAATAAGGGATCTAAAGGGATTAGACAATGAACGATAAATTGATGCACATTCCCAATGATAATACACAAATTCACACCTTATTTAGATTACAATTAGTGTTTGAAACAATTGGAGACTCATCTAAATGTACTAACCAATCAAATTTCAATTTAAGGTCCCAAGGTTGTTAAGCCAACCAACAAGAAAACGTTAATTTATGACTTTGGGGTTTAGTGTAATAAACATCCCAATGTCCCCCTCCCTCCCTGCAGTTTGCACTATTTATGTACAAAATTATCCTTGTTTATATTATACTAGCGGCTACGCCCCTAGAGGCCTCTAGGGGCACTTGAGGATGGGGGAGTCGAATTTGATTACTCAATTTCTTATTTTAGATTTTAAAAGAAAATTTTTAAAAAATATGTTAGAGGGGTGGAAATTTTTTTTTTTGGGGGGGGGATATTTTTAATTTTTGGGGGAATTGGGGGTGTCCCACCCCCCAAGAAAATAGTTATAAACCTTCCCGGGACCTATGAGAAACTACCCTGTTAAGGAGAACCCGATCGGTTCAGTGGTTAGCGAGATCCTTCGGGACACACAGACACACAGACAAACAAACAGACAAATAGACAGACAAACATCCTGTTACTTTAGTAAAAGGATTAATGAAATATCTATGTCCAACTTAGGAAACAAATTCTAACTCTTTTAAATGTTTAAAAACTTTTAATGGAGTGCCTAACTGCCTAAAGGCCTTCCTCTCTATATAAGAAATGCTTTAGGGATTAAGTTTTGAGGGAACAGGCAATTTTGATCAAATTATTCAACATCCATTTTTTTAAGATGATTAATATTATTTATGTAAAAATATTAATCTATATTCTAATTCTATGTTTAAAGTTAATTATTTTAGTTTCATGCTTAGGAAGGTTTATACCTTATTTGTTAGAGAATGCCTTCTAAATGAAATATGACAAACCTAACAAAATAAACGTACATCAAGTTCAAAATATAAGTCCATAAAGACACAAATATCATTCCTTATTATTAAAAGTTACTCTAGTTATATCTAACTCTAAAATTATAACACACAAAGCAATTTGAATATATATAGAATATGTATAAAAACAGGGATGACAACATCCATAAGTAGCGAAAAAGAATAAAAGTCATAAAATGGACAAACGGACAAAGTGAGTTAAAGAGCATATGTTCAGGTGTCATGGCTAAAGAAAGAAAGAGAAAAAATCACGCATATGTTATAGGAATCTACACTGAAAATTTCAGCTGTCTATCCTTAATAGCAGCAAAGGAAACCACATTCCGTTTCAGGCTGACTGACAGACCAGACAAGGTGAATTATAGAGTAGCTTTGCTACTAAAAAGATGCTCTATTTGATATTCGATTGTCTCACTTTGTAGTTTGTAATACGTTTAGGCTTAATAAGAATATAAGCGTAAGTTATATAAATTCAAGAAAAAACAGAAAATTATTTTGTATTCATTAATAGTAGGATTTTCCAAGAAGGGACAGGACATTGAGCTGCTTTTTACGCTAGTCCCCAAAGTTTTATATTATGGTTTTCTTATTCGTTAAGTAAACAACTTTTGGGACTCTTATTGAATTTTGATTGGTTAATTCAACAAGTTGAGTGTTAAAAAATTTCAACCACTATTTGTAATCTACAGAAGAGGTTATATTTTGTTTCAATTACATCAATTTATGGTTCATTGTCTTATCCCTTTAGAAATTGAGAAATAGTACTTTTAAAACTTTGGGTACTATTATAATTTTTAATACAATGTCCCCTCAAAAAAAAGTAAGTTTTTTCCTAACATTACTTTACATCCGAACTAACCCTATTGGAACCCAAAATAGGATAAAATTAAGATTGGGGGAAACGAATTTTGGTGTAGGGATATATTTTATTAAGATAAGACACAATTCTAGATATCTCAATTTCTCTAGCTACAAAATTGTATTCCTACAAGTATACCAATAGCTTTAACAGCTATTTGTTAAAAAGTTTAGCATATTACAGCTAAATAGTTATTACACAATTAGAGGCCTCTAGGGGCACTTTTAAAAAAGGTGGAGAGCAGTCGACCCTAGAACTTGTAAAAAGTAAAAAATCTAATTATCGAATGGAAAGCGTATTTTTCTAGGGAGATTTTTCTTGATAGTTTATTACTTGTTATTTTATCATAGTGTGTATAATAAAGAGTAGAAATAGAATTTGGTTGCATTGAATAAACATAAAGCACCCCAAAATTTACCAATTTATAGTTTTATACGAAAAAGATTTTTTTGAATAAACCAAATTTATTGCTTTTATTACTAAAAAATGTTATTTGTGTAAGCATGTTTAATACTCCGTAGGCTAGTCTGTTTTTAAGAATGATTTCTGAAACAGTATTCTATAAATGAACAATTTTTCAACAAATTTACATATAATTTTGTTTAGACTTACAAATTATTGTTCTGTTAAGTGTTTCGACACTCTACAAGGGTTATTGTTTGTTTGTCCTTTCGTTTGGTTTTAGATCTTCGTTTTTATGGATGTTGTAATCCTTGTTTTTCTTAACTTTTCTCAGTATATGCTGTCGTTCTTGTCCAGTAAAGCTGGTGTAATGTCCTTCAATGTGTTGATATTCCCAAGGGAACGATGTATGGATGTTAAGATAAAACTTTTCTTTGAGAAACATCCGATAAAATAAGTATTACTATAGAAGTGATAGAATATTTTATCTTTGGCTTTATTCATGTTCGTATTCATATATAATTCAAGTTATTTTGGACTAGTTATTGAACACAGTAATAGTGTATGACTGATTATGACGTAACAAAAAAAATTGGCCAATGAGAGGCCACAATAAATTTTACCATTGGTCAATAACGGCCTCTCATTGGCTAATTTTTTTTGTTACGTCATAATCAGTCAGACACTATTACTGTGTTCCTAGCTATTACATTTTGAATAGGCAAGGATCGTTTTTATAAATCTAAAAAATGTAAATTATTAAACAATAATTTCTCTAATACATAAATTGGCATACATGTTTAACAAAATTATTCCTTTTGTAAATCAAATTACTAGTAGGAAAATTTTTTAGTCTTTACTAGTTGGAATCGTCCATTACAGAATGAATCAAAAGTACAAAAAGTTTTTAACCTAAACGAATTAGAAAACATTTTTACACAATTTTGGGTATCCTTATAATTTTGAGTTCAAAGTCCCCTTCCTATTCTATTTTTTTTTGTAAATGATGTCAATAGGAAAATTGTAACTACTGGTTAAAATCTGCCATAAATTAGATTATCTTAACACATAGAAAAAGGAATAATTCATAATTATGGATGTATAACAAAAATGGATATTATAATGCTAACATTTATTGGTCAGTTTGTTAATCCAGTAGAAAGGAAGGGGATGGGAAATTGTTATTTTAGCCAACTGCATGTTTAACTTTATTAGAAAACATGAAAATCTGGTGTAACATCCAAGCAATAATATATCCATATATCACTTTCTTTGTCTCTGTAATGGCATTCTATTTGATACAGACTTATATACAATTAAGTAAACTGATAGGAAGATTAATTTGTCACCAATTTTCCTATCCCTGTATCCCTAATCCAGGGAGGGAGGGGACATTGGACTGTAAATTGCGATGGTATCCAAAGTTTAATGATAACGTTATCTTATTCCTTGACTCAAAAACTTTATGTACTTTTATTTGATTTTAATTTGTTGGCTCCATACTTGTAGTGTCCAAACTTTCCGAATAATAATTTTAAGGAGAAATTTTGTATATAATCATTGGGAAGGTAAATAAATTTATCATCCATCGTCCCATCCCTGTATCCCTAAATTGTTCCAATCAGAGAAAAGAAAAGGTGCGGGTGTCTAATCTTATAAAGATCGGTTCTTAAACATTTATTTAATATTAAAAAAGAACAGTAGAGTGTTATACAGTAACGGTAAACCAAAGCTTACATGCAATTTTTATAAATTATTTAAAATTAACTATTTCAATAGTTCTTTTTAGAAACATTTTTTGATTTTAATCCATAAATGCTCTAAACTTTAAAATCTGTAATAAATAAGAAAATAAATAAGTTTGGTTGATTTAAATGAATCACTGGAAGATCTCGTGAACCGCTAAACCGATGCGGTTCTCGTTTACAATGCACACTGGTCTGAAAACGCAGTTTTGGGTCAACAATTCGTTTTCAGCCGTCTTTTGGCCGATTTTAATGCCCAATACAGCAAATTAGGGGTTTTATGGGTCAGGGAGTCCATTTATGAAAAAAAAAATACATGACCTCGAAGGTCAAAGACCGTTAAAATGACCTTTAAAGTCTGATTTTTGCCGTTCCCGAGGTTTTATTGGACATTTAGGGCGGGAAGGAGTTGTCAAATCAAGAAGACTCTGAAATACTTTTTTGTAGACAATTGCATTGGCTAAATATCATGTGAAGTAAAAATTTTTGTAAGTATAACCAGTTTTTCACCAGCTGCAAATTTCAAATTTGCGCGTTTTTAATTTTTAATATCTTGATTATTTTATCTAAATTTTCTTGATTTTATCCATTTAGAAAATATTTTAAATCATTGTTATTTCATCTTACTAGAGGCTAATAAAATTATGGCATATTTTTATAAGGATATGCATTTGTTTGTGTGTTTGAATGTGTGTGTGTGTATTCTTGTTTCTCCTCATTCTACGCTACGAAATAACAAGGCGCGAAACACACACACACACACACACACACGCGAAGAAACATAAAGAGTAGGCTGAAAGAATAATATCAATTATATGAATATAAAACAATAAAATTGACATTTAAAAATTTATTTTAACTAACCTACATGAAATATAACAGATTTTTATACTATTTAGCTATTTCGTATGTTTTCATTTTGTTTATTAGATATTACTCCGCAAAAATAGATCCTTCCCCCCTCTACGTGCGTCGGAATAATTCTAAATTACAACATCGATGAAATTTAATCGATCTATTAGTTTTTAAGATAATGCAAAAAACGAACAAAACCGGATGCCATATATATCGTGAAATATGAAGCTAATTGCAATATCAACAAATTCTCTTTAATAAACATGCGAAAAGCTCAGAGAGTACTCAATAAGAAAATTTTGTCAAACTTACCCTTATCTTAAAAACTAAGAAAAAAAACCACATTTTTGCATTTTGTACCATTTTTTGTGTTATAAATAATTTTTGAACTTATATAGGACTTATTTTAGTTGGACAATTTCCAACATGCGGATATTTGATTTTATCAGATTTAAGCAAGTATAGCCAATTTAACAATGTCAATAATACGTTCTTAGATTTTAGAGTTCTGCAGCTTTGGCCCCAAATTATTTCAAAAAACATATTATCAACATGGGTTGATATTTAAAATATAGGTGGCCCAGGATATCTTTGAAGGCTGGCAGGTCAACTTTTGTCTAAATTGATGGGTAGGAAAAATTGAATTGTTGACCCCTCCGGACCAGTGTGCAATGTATCTTATCACATGTCCAGGGAAGAATTATTGCTATGTTAGGGAAGGGTACCACCACCATCTTAATAGAAATCGCCCCTAGAAAAATATGTCTTCCCATAAATATTTTTACTTTTTCTTTTTAAAATAAACTTAATAATGGGCAAGGGTCAACTTTTTACCAAAAACTCTCGAGAGGCCTCTAGGATCGTAGCCGCTAGTTGTGTAGAAAGAGAGAAAGATATATTTATATAAAAACTGATGTTTAACCTGGGCAGATAAGTTTCTGTATTTATCCTTAATGGCTGTTCTAACCATTTTCTAGGATTTATAAGGATCAATGAGTTTTACACTTACATACATTATTTCAGGCATCTAAAGGAATAAGACAATGGCCGATAAATAGATGTACATCCCCAATGATGACACTCTAAATTACCGCTTCTATAGATTAAAATTAGTGGTTGAAACGTTTGAACACTCAACATAATACATTAACCAATCAAAATTTAGTAAAAGTCACCAAAGTTGTTAAGCTAACGAATAAGAAACGTTATTATAAAACTTTGGGGACTAGTGTAATAAACAGCCCATTGTCCCCCTCTCTGCGTTTATCTAAAGGGTGTAACAATAGTCTACAAAAAATATGTATTTTTAAAACTGATTTTGTAGGTATCAAAATCAACATGTTTAACATTGTAAAATAGTTGTATATAGTTAAAGATTTCAACAGCACAGCTTATTTTTCAAGGTTTGAAAGATATAGGATTCTAGAATGCTTTAATTTATGACGTAGGTATGCATTGTACATGCGATTGAAAAGAAAAGAAAACTCTAATTTGAAAAAAAAAGATGTAAATTGAATTTTAAAATTTTTAATTTTTCCTATAATTTAAATAGATGTATACCACCAAGAAAGGTTCAATCCTTCTTTATTTATATTTTAAAATCATTGGAGAAATAGCTCGATATCGTCTAGATGCTAGGGTCGAAGCCACTGGTGTATAATGGTGATATATATATTGTTGTGAAGGTAGTTAGAGGGAATTAATATAACACCATTAGGCTCAAAATTATGCATAAAACCATTTTCTTGTAAAGATTCTTTATACAATTGTGGGGGTTTCCATTAGAATGTATCTTAATGGATAAGACAATGGACAATAAATTGATATACATCCCAAATGACTATTAAAATAAACAAGGTTGAATATTGAATATTCGATCCATTGTCCTATCCCTTACTCCCTCCCTGGTAATTTACAGCCCTGTCCCTTTCCCTCCATGGGAACTTCAAAACCGCCATTTTGATTTTTTTTCATTAAAATATTGGTATTTTTTAATGCTGTGGAACTATTGTCTGTAGCAGAGGTTCTCGAAAATTGTTAATCCAAATTGGTTGTGCTTTTTTGATAAGCTTTACAATTATCTTGGGCTGGTTTTAATCTATTTTCTTGATATCCCCCACTATCCCCTAAAGTATCTAGTCTTTTTAAATGAATATTGAATGACAACAATTATTATTAATGATGCATGATGCTAGAAATACACAAACAAATATAACATAAACATTATCTGCTATAATAGATATATGGGTCATTATCTGGGGCTTTATTATCCATATTTTTAGTAGTGCAGCTAATATAAAACAAGTTTATGATTGTTTGTACGTCCAAGAGTCATACTTAAACAAGGATGACAACATGACAAGTATAGCAAAGAACAAAAATCATGGGTAGACAACCGGACAAAGTGAGTTTTCTGTTGTCATTAAGAATAAAAAGAAAGAGATAATATGTGATGCATCTTTTTGTATTTTGAAGCGTAACCTGGGTACTGGGTAATACTGGGTACTTATTGGTATAGGGAAAAATTGCAAAAAACTTTCAGCTATTTATATTCAATTGGAGCCAATCACATTTCCCTCATGGCGTTACGTACGGACTGATGGACAGACAATTTGAATAATAGAGTAGCGTCACAACCAAAACAGTTATCTTTATCTAATACAATTGTGATGGATAATCTCATTGGCAAGTTAAAAGCTTCTCTATATTTAAATGTATCATCCTTGTTTACTACCACATTAAATTATATGTATACTAAGTTATTTGTAATCAATACAACTTTTTTTATATTTAGTTTATCTTATTAGTTATTTACATTAGTCATATAAAACAAGGACGATACAAAAGTTCAAGTTATTAGTAGCGAAGCTACTTTAATACCATTTTTGCCCATCATTTTAAAAGATTCGCTTTACCAATGAGCATCCAGTACATTATTTTCTTGATCTGTCAGTCAGTTTGTCAGTCATTCTAAAAATAAGTGAAAGATAGTGTGATTCTGGACATATCCAATACAACTCAGATCGTTCGTTTTTCTATCCATGATTTTGCGCGCTTTTGATTATTGTCAGCCTTATTTTCATTATATAAATATAAATGTAAAATAAATATTTGAACAAAAAGTTAACAATTAGCCTTAAGAGGAATTTTTTAAATATGATTTCAAGTGGATTATTATTAATTAATTTAACAAAAGTAATAAAGTTAGGTTTCAAATATGAAATACAATTCTATCATGTCTCAAAGAGACATTTTGATTTATAAAGAAGCTTCAAAACTGAAAAGTTTTCTCGAAACTAAATGAATCTCCATTCTTTTGTTTAAGTCAAGATTAATATTTTGAAGGTTGGAAAATAGATTTCATTCCTAATACTCCTCTTTAATTCAACCATTTTTATAAGATTTAAAAACACCCAACGGACAACTAGCCTTTTAATAGTACGGCTCTTTTCTTGAAATCCTTTTTTTTCGTTGTCTGCGATTTTTTATGACCAAATGAAATTAAATTCATTTTCACATGTTAGACGGAACCAGGGATAAGGGATGGGAAACGTAAGAAAATATTATTCCAGGCCTATTTTCCAACTAGGCCTAAAAAACTAGTTTCGGGATGACGCAGTAGTTAGATTTGAAAACTATGAACAATGATGAAATAGCTATTATATGAATGCAAAGAAAAAAAGTATAGAATAGAATTCAGGTAGTTGATTTCACCAATCATAAAATATAATAAAAACTTTCCAAAGAACCAATATGTTAGTGGCTTTAAGTAGAATCCCGTTATTACTTCGCCAACCTCCCCCCCCATTTAAAAAAAAAGATTTTTTTGAGATGGTTAAATCTAATTTATTTTCAAACATTTTAAGGAGGGATCTACTTCACCCCAAAATTTGTATTTAGAAATGAACACCGCTTTAGCCCCCCAGCTTTAATAAATAAATTAAGTAGATTTGAATAAGTACATGGGTAACATTCTATCAACAAATTGTTCCATAGCATACATATAAATTAAGAATTTTTAAAAAAATTAATTTTACGTTAAATATTAACAGAAAAGTTCAATTAAGTGTGCATTAATTTTTACCAAAATTAATGAAAATTTTTTTTTAACAAAACACAGTACACTTTTATTTACATATTGAACTAGTTTTGTATTTGTAATCATTTAGGTGGGTTATCAATTCCACATGAAATGTAACTTTTAAATTGTCTAAAGACAATGAGTTTTTCACATTGTTCTAAAGTATAAAATGTTGAATCCTACTCAGTCTTCAAAAAACGATCTCTCAATTTATGTTTTGCTATATGGACATTTATTAATGTGTAGGTTTAATAATAAGTTGATGTGATTGAACGTCATATATATTGTTGTCCTTCTGATAGCAGAAACTTTCCATTGTTGTCTTTCTAATAGCAGAAATTTATGTTTGCTTGAATTAATTTAGCCAATAATGAACTGGGGGACGCGTTTGTTATTAATAATTGGTTAATGCTAAAAGCAAGTTTCAGGTTATTGGATATTGGCCTACAGCCAATGAGGAACTGGCGAAAATGAGTTGATTTTATAGGCAAAAAAGAAAAGTTGCCCCATCACTTTTAAAAGGAGGCTGAGACCTAATTTTCGGCCAGGTTTCCCATCCCTTATCCCTAGACGGAACAGCAGTAAGCATAGAGGTCCAAGCTTTTTTGAGGGGGGGGGGGGGGTAAATTGAAGAGTTTCAAAGGTTTCATGGTGGGGTAATCTAATGTATTTTTTATGTTAAAGGGGTATATTGCGGCGTTTCAAAGTTTGAGGGGTCTTTACCTACACCCTTGTACGTCTTAGGTGGTAGGTACCACTTTTAACGTGTATAGTATGACAATGGTGTTCCAAATTCGACCTCTGAACAACAGATATATAGTATAGATGCATATGTGCCTTTTTATCAAATTTTACAGGAGTCCTAATATCTAACAATTTTGTATTTTAACACTGGTTAAACTGTTTGCCAATGCTTAATCAAGTAAAAGAGCAAATAAGAAAACTTTTTGATGAAGAAACACTTTTTTTCTTTCGGTTTTTTGTTTGTTTATTTGTAGACAACTTTTCTGTTGACATAAACTTAACTTTTTCAGTATTGATGTATTTTTTTTACATAATATTTGTATAATATATTTTTGTTGGGTCTGCTAAAAAACTTAGAAATGCTTTTACGTATCTAAATTACTACAAAACATGCTGATATATGTTTTGATTATTAATATATTTTATAATATTTCTTGGATATAAGACAAGCATTTAATTCTGTTTAACATTCATAAATTTTTCATAATTAATTCATGTTTTGACGGAGATTAATCTTATAAATTTTTATTTCACTATCCGCGGAAAACTGTCTACTGTACTATACTATACAAAACGGACAAATACAAAGTGATAGATAGATTACTAAAATATTTGTTTGATATAAGACAAGCATTTGATTCTGTCTAACATTCATAAATTTTTCATAATTAATTCATGTTTTGACGGGGATTAATCTTATAATTTTACATTTTGTTATCCGCGGAAATCGATCTATTATAATATACAATAAATAACGGACAAATACAAAGTGACCTTGGGAATGCATTGGCCGTCTTTGTTCCCCGGACAATCTATTCCTGATTAGATGTGGTGTGCCAAATGACGGGCAGTGCAATAATCATCAAATCATCCATCTTCATCTAGAATAAAATATGCAATGTTTTCAGTGGTAGGATTTAGGGAGGGAGGGGACAATGGGCTGTTTATTACACTAGTCCCAAAAGTTTTAAATAACCATTTCTTATTAGTTGGCTGAGCTACTTTGGGTTATTTAGTGAATTTTAATTGGTTGATTCATTTATTTAAAAGTACAATCATTTAACCACTACTATTAAAAACAGGAGGGGTACTTTAGTTTGTCATCATCAGGAATGTATATCAATTAATCTGCCATTGTCTTATCCCTTTAGATCCATGGGTAAAGATTCAATTATTCTTTGTTGGTTTTATGTGAGAGATATGTCTTAATTCTAAAGAAAAATTATTTTGCCTCTAAATTTACCGCCAGAGGGAAATAAGAGTTTGGCGTTTTACATAATAGTGCATCTGTACACCAATGTAATTTTCTTTTAAAACGCCTTTTTGACCCTTAGATTAAGATCAGAAGAATTACGTAGGAAGAAGCCCCTAAGTTAAGAAAAAAGCTGAATTAAAATAAGAAATAGGGAAGATGTGGGATCCAGTGATCAAGAAAAAGTTTGAGTGTAAGAACAAATGTTTAATGTATGACAAAACTAATATAGATAAACTCATATATATAATTTGTATTACAGAATAGAATAACTATAAATAACAAATATACTCCGCTGTTTGTAACGGAACTAATTTTATAAAATTGTTGTCTCAATATTTATTTTATTTTCCCCTTTTTCTATCTCCCACTGACTTTCAACTTTAGAATACAGATCAGCCTGTAAGAAAAAATTGAGGAAAACATGATTTATCATTGAGTTTATAACTTATATTACTGCGTAAGTGGTTTTTAGATAATCCAGACTCTATCCGCTTAATTGTAATGGGATGCAATACTGAAGCATCCAAGGATATTAGGTTAATTAACAGACAACAACCCTTTGATTGCACAACCTTTGTCTGAGGTGCATGATAATGAGTTGCGCCTGTTAATAAGCTAATACATTCCACCTCCAACCTATGACCTCCCTGACGACGAGTGGATGCGCAACGGGTTGAGACACGGTCGCGGGATATTTTGTAACTACTTAAAATAATTCAATTAGAGAAATGTGACGTTTTTTATATTAAATGCTTTGCTAAGATCAAACATATATATAATACAAAGAAGAACGATGTCTGTCTGTCTGTCCGTCTGAGTGTCTGTCCGTCCGTCTGTCTGTATGTCTGTCTGTCCGTCCGTCCGTCCGTCTCTTAAGATCTCGGTAACCACTGAACCGATCGGATTCTACTCTTCAGGGAATATACCTACTGGTCCTGTGGTGATTTTAGGCTATTTTCTTTGGGGTTGGGACGCCCCCAACCCCCCAAAAAAATTCCCTCCTCCCTTTTTTTTGTTGTAGGGGATTTCCTTGGTCCTTTTACGTATTTCGTCCAATTTTTTTTTTATCGCCTCTTGAAGATAGATATATCACTTAATAGCACTTTTGGACCTATAATGCACTACTTACAAAATAAAAAAAAGTAAAAATAGAATTAAAAATCTGATGAGAAATATCGAATATACGAATTAAAGTAAGACAAACATACGTCCTAAAACTTTGGTGGATTAACATCAAATTAACAAATAAAAATGAAAATTGAAGATATGCTACACTTCAGAAAGACGGTCGGACAGAAAAACCTTCTGAGGACCTTTGTTTGAGAGGTCCCTGGGGCCATACAAATAACATGAAAGCACTAAAAAACCTCTCAATTTGAAACATATTAAATGTGATACCTTTCTATTAAATATTGTTTGTCATAAATGCGACATAGTGGCGATAAGTTGGTATTAAAAGTCATAAAACCTATCCTCAACAATTGTGGATCTATACTGTAAACTTATTTATATCTTAGAGTGTGTCGATTTTAACATTTAATATTAAAATTTTTAAAAATTGAGGCCGCATCATCTATATGTAACTCTCACATCCGGCAAGGAACCCTGTCCCCATTTTGTATTGAGTATTTGAAATTATCTAATAGTTTAGGAAATATAAACAAGGCGGAGTTCCTGCAAAAGAATAAAAAGCAATTTGTTAGCAGACGAAAAGGGTCTCTGCCACTTGGGGCAGATCTGGATAATACATATTTACTAATACATTTATTCACTTAACCAATCCAATATTTTTCTAAGGATACTTTCTTGTCCCAAAAGATCTTGTAAAAAGCTACCAGTTGTTTAAATCCTGTCAAAACGTGTCGATAAAATGTCAGACATATTAAAAGCCATATAGTCGAATTGTTTTTAAATTGATAAGAACAAAACTGTATTATAAGTCTCCAAATATAATTAGTTAATTTGTTTACAATATATTAAAATATCTCTTGTTATTAACAATTTTTGTGCTATTTTTTAAACTGTATATATTAATATTTCAAGACTATGTGATTTAACTATGTATAGTTTGTTCTTAAAGGAATTAAATATTAAATAAGATAAAGAGCGAAACTTCTCAAAAATTGTATTGTATGCTGTTAGCGATGACGCAATTATTCTCAATATTCCCCAAATAAAACATCGATACATCCTAATACCAAAATTGAGTTGAGTATCCCCAACTTTAATTCTACTCGCCCTTGCCTATATTCTCCCCAGGTTCTATATCTTACAAATCATTCAGACGAAAGAATTTTAAATTTTTCATTTCATATTTTTGCAGAGAAATTTCCTAAAAACATCCCAGGACTTTTAAGAAGCTTCTCTTTAAAGAAGGACCATATCGGTCAGCGGTTAGCTAAATCCTTGGCGTTGCTACAAAAGACCAACTCAACAAAAGACCAACACCTACAAAAGACCAACTTTACAAAAGACCAATGCCTACAAAAGACCAACTCTGCAAGACCAAATCGGATCAAGTCAAGCTGAGTATGCCAATAGCCTGTTTTGGCACACGCTACTTGACTTGGGAAAATATTGGCATACTCTACTTGACTAGGGGGAATATTGGCACACTCTGCTTTACTTGGCGTAATATTGGCATACTCTGCTTTACTTGTCAAGATATACTTTTCCTAAAATTTTGAAAATCAAATAATAAACTTTAAATGACAATTCTCTTCACCCCAAAAAATGTATAACTAACTGTTATTATCTATTTTATAATAAAAAAGTATAACTATGTCAGTCCCTCTGTTAGTCAGACTGTAGTCTGTCTGATCTTGGTAACCACTGAACCGAATGGGCTTCACTCATCAGGGAATATAGATACTGGTCCTGTTGTGGTTTAAAGCCATCTTCCACCTAAGAAACAATGAAAAAATCTACCCCTCATTTATTTGTAAAAAAACAATCATGACATAACATGTAGCGGTCTATGATATATAGTAGTAAGGTTTATTTGTCATAAGCTTAAGATTGCAAAAACTATTGATTGAGTTTTCAAATAAGGGATTCTTCACATAGGTCCCTGGGTGGTTTTAGTCTATTTCATTTTTAGATTTATGTCTTAGGATGATTTAAGGCTATTGAAGCAGCTTATAGTGCCTGAATAAAATTACGTCATACAATACAAATAAACATGACCAATGATGGACCAGTATACATTTTAATTGACCAATGGTAAAATGTATACTTGCCTATCATTGGTCATTTGTATTGCATGGTGTCATTTTTTATTGGGCACTATAGGCTGCTTCAGGCTATTTGTCGAGGCCCTCTCTTCCTCTTGAATATAGAGCCTCTAGATGCTCAGCTGCTAGCTATTAAAATTTCCTCGTCTGAATGTTCTTTTTGTTTCCCTATGGGACCTTATACTAAATATATCTAGACAGATATTCAACTTTATGACCAATAAGTATTGCAACATATCCAATACTAACATCTATTAAATACAGTTAGATAGATAGATAGACAGATAGCTAGCTTGATATAGACAGATAGACAATCAACTTTATGGCCAATAAGTATTGCAACATATCGGCTAGTACTAACATCTATCAAATACAGTTAGATAGATAGATACATAGATAGATAGCTATATATAGATAGACAGATAGCTAGCTTGATATAGACAGATAGATATTCAACTTTATGAATAATAAGTATTGCAACATATCGTATTAACATCTATTAAATACAGTTAGATAGATAGACAGATAGAAAGTTAGATAGCTAGCTTGATATACACAGATAGATAATCAACTTTATGACCAATAAGTATTGCAACATATCCAATACTAACATCTATTAAATACAGTTAGATAAATAGACAAAAATATAGATAGATAGATTTATAGAAAGATAGATAGCTCGATATAGACAGATAAAAATTCAACTTTATGACGAATATTGCAACTATCAGCTATTAACATTTGTATTAAATACAGATCGATCCCAATTCACTTTATATCTAACTAGCGGCTTCGCCCCTAGCCTCTACGGGCTTTGCCCCAAGAGGTAATTAAAAAAAATCAGAGGTGAATTCTTTAAAAAAAACTTTTGCCCCACTAAAATTTTAGTGAGGCAAAATTATCCCCTCTAAATTTTTAGTTTGCCTCACTGATTTTAGTGGGGCAAACTAATTTTAGTGGGGCAAAAGTTTTCAAAGAATTCACCTCAGGGGTATTTTTTTTGTTTTTTTTTGGGGGGGGGAGGGGTTGTGGGTGTCCCATCCCCCAAGAAAATAGCCTAAAACCACCACAGGGCCAGTAGGTATAGTCCCTGAAGAGTAGAGTCCAATCGGTTCAGTGGTTACCGAGATCTACAGGGACGGACAGACAGACGGATAGACATCAAGCTATTTTTATTATAGATAAAGATAGAAAAATAGAAATAAAAAGGACAAAGTGAGTTATAGAAATGATGTTCAGGGGTAAGAAAAAGAGGAAGGGGGGAAAGAGAGACAGAAAAAAATATATTTAATCATAGAAAATGAAGAAACCATAGAAATAAAATATACGTTTATTTTGTAGCGTGACCGACAGAACAACGTACCAAGTCATTTTTTTACTAGATTTGTTTCTTAGTAAAACTTATTATATAAAAGGCCAAAATACATATTAGTTGAAACATGAACTCCACTATTTTGACTTTGAAATAAAATTAAACCGTATAACCCACCATCAGTCTATTGAAGTCTAGTTTTTAAAGGTTAGGGGCGAAGTTACAAGAATAATAAACTAATAAAACTAAGCACAATAAAACATTTTTGTGCAATGATAATAAATGACTAAATGAATCTAAATATAGCCTTGGTAAGGATTATGGTATTATGCACGCACTGCAAATTAAGGAATATAAGTTAGTTAGGATTATGGTATTATGCACTGCATATAAAGGAATATAAGTTAGTTAGAATTATGGTATTATGCACTGCATATAAAGGAATATAAGTTAGTTAGGACTATGGTATTATGCACTGCATATAAAGGAATATAAGTTAGTTATGATTATGGTATTATGCACTGCATATAAAGGAATATAAGTTAGTTAGGCTAAAACCATTATAGCATGACAACGTATAACATCTAAAATGGCTTATTCTCTGAAAGTGTCTCTTTATCGATGAACCATCTAAAAATAAATCTAAAATAAAGAGATGGGGATAGCTTTTCTTTGTTTGTTTATACTTAGGATAGGTAAAGTTAGATTATATTGGGTACTGAGTAGCCGGGCCGCCTGCAGGTTTAGGGCACCGCGTGTATAATCCCATAGGGTTAGGGCTTTCCGTTGGTTAGACATAGAACAAAAAATATCCCCCCTCCTCTTTTTTTGATTTATAATAATTGGGGAAAATTCCAGTGATCAACAAGCACTTTCCCATCAAGATATATCGTCTTAGAGTCGCCTTCGAGCTCGTGCAATATATGTACCGAGTCCTATGCTACCTCGAAACCCATTCGCCATGAATTAACACCTAATTTTTTGGCGATAAACGTTAGAAAATCGGCCTTTCATGCAAAGGTAGCATGCAAGTTCGCCATCAATATTGTAGCAGAGTATGAAGTCGCACAATAGTAGCATAAATTAAAAGAGAGAGAGAGAGAGAGAGAATAAAAATAGAAGAAGTGAGAAATAAGAGCTGAGAGGCTTTTATACTTTAATGAGAACCGAATAGAGAGCAGCATTATGCTACTCTGCTACAATATCGATGGCAATCTCGCATGCTACCTTTTGCTTGAAAGGCCGATTTTCCAACGTTTATCGCCAAAAAATTATATGGTAATTCATAAGCTACCATTTGAGATATAGAACAACGTAGCATGCTACCTTTTATTCTTAAAGTTTCGCTAGGTTGAGGGAAAGCACTTAAAAATCTAATTTTACCACAAATCTATATTCTTTACTGCATATTGTTCTTGCATTTAATTAATACACATCTTCTCTAATACAAATTAATTACATCATCTAAAAATAACATTGACTAAACCAGGGATCTAAAAGGATAAGACAATGGCCAATAATCTCTACATCCTCAATTATGATACACAAAGTTGTTATGCCAGCAAATAAGAATACAGTATTATAAAACTATTGGGACTAGTGTAATAAACAGCCCAAAGGTTTTAGGCTTTTTTATGGAGGGGGCTCTTTCAAAAGAAGAGTTTACTGTATCATCCACAAGAATCGGATCTACAGTGAAGCTAGGGACGAAACCAATACTTATTAAAAAAATAATCCCATGGGGCGATTACCCCTCCCCCCATTTAAAATTTAGCCCTACCCTGGGGGTGCCGTAGGCACCCCCAATCATTTTGAAGGGGGTATTTCCCCCCCCCCAAAAAACAAAAAATCTCTAATAAAAAAAAAATTTTGCGCGCTTCGCGCGCATTTTTAATACTACTAATTTAAATCACCCCCCCCCCCAAAATTTTACCCCGGGGGTAAATTTTGGGGGGGGGGGTAAACTAAGTTTACCCCTGCCAACAGATTTCAGGGGGGGTAATTACCCCCCCAAGCAAATTTTACTCCCGGGGTAAAAATTTTGGGATGGGTAAAAAAATTTGCTTGGACGCCCCTGAAAGCATAAACAATAAAGGTTTCGTAATTTCTAAAAAGAAATGTCAGGTTTTAGAAGTATCGATTTGCAAAAATTCCATGTTTTATTAGTATACAAAAGTCAGAGGGTGTCTATAAATCAAATTAGAATTTACTAACTACTTTAGAGATTTTTAGGATTACAAAAACATATTTTACGAGACCTTTACAGAGACCAAACCTCTCCCTTAATTCTAATTTTAAAACTGTATTTTTAAAAGCGAAGCTTTTATACAATTAGGGTCGGTCAGTACGTCAGTCCGTCCGTCCGTAACGGATTGATTTTTTCATTAATTTAGGCATGTTAAATTGTCCCATCGATTTCAAACTTTGCATGATGATTCCTGTAGTAGTTAGATATGATTTAGAAAGCGTAGCAACTCTATAATCGTTACCAGAATGGCAGTACTTCCATTTTAAACATATTGTTTTTTTCACTTTTTTCACAACAATTTTTTATGTGATAAAATCATCTGATTGATCTGATTTTTGGATTACTGATTCCAATTACAATAAGGTACAATATTAAGAGCGAAGCATCTCTATAATCGAGTACTAAAAATGTCAGTATGTCCTTAAACATAATTCTGTATTTAAGCAATTTTGCAACAAATTTACGTATAATTTTGGCAAAACTTGTTAATGTTCGTCTGTCATACCGTTTCAGAGCTTCGCTTTTATGGATGTTGTTATCCTTGTTAGTGTTATAAATATAACAGACACATTAATGTAAATAAACATATATATAAATTATAGAAGTGCTAATATGAATAGTGTTAGATTAATGATCATGTATAGTACAGCTCTACAGTAATCCATATATTATTACTTGGATGTTGCACCAGATTTTCATGTACTCTTAAAAAGTGATGATCTCAGCTGATACCCCACATCCACATACCCTCCCCACCCACCCTTAACGAACTGACCAATAAATGAGGTACATTTTAGTGAGATAATATATACCCCATCCCCTTCCGACCTACTGGATTAACGAACTGACCAATACTTGAGGTACATATTAGCAAGCTAAATTGACGACAAATTTACCAATGGCATTATATTCATGTATATCATATATCCATTGATATAGCTTACGTATATATAAGGGATCTAAGGGATAAGACAATGGACGAGAAATATATTTACATCCCCAATGATTATAAACTAAGTTGTCCTTTAGCAGGCTAAAATTATTGGTCGAAAGGTTTGAACACAGTTAGTTTGAAACAACGGTCCAATCAGGATTTGATGAGAGTATCGAAGCTTTTTAAAGTGCCAATTGGTCAACTAAAATATATACTGGCCTGCCATTGGTTACTTAGTCTGTGCATTGGACTATCATTGTTCATTTGTATCGTATGAGTTTTTATGTGTTTTTTTGAGAAGGTAAATATATTCTTTAAAAAACTATGCGTATATCATATGGTAAAATCAGAGTGAGAGGCTAAATTTCCCCTCCTCCTACCCCTAAAACAAATACAAAAGAAAGGAAAGGTTAAAATAGGATAAAATATCACAAATTGATAATTTAAATTCTCAAAAGAAAGAATTTTATCTATTACAATAAGGTAAAGATTAATCTAGCTTATATTTTCCTATTCATCCATATGTAAGTATTCATATTACTGCAGTATATAGGTCCATACTCAAATATATGATATGTCAAAACTGATATGCTGCCGTTTCCGCATAAAAACCAGTGGATCATAGAAAGAAAACGAAGTAGCGGGTTCGTCGTATTTTCACGGTATCTTTTCTCCTCTTTCTATTCCCTGCAAGGGGCTCTAACACTACGGGGCCAATTTACTAACCCTACAGAGCAATTATTATTTGTTTAACCTAAAATAACCTATAAAAAGCTACTGTGAATATACGACGAAACCCGCTACTTCGCTTTCTTTCCAGTTTTAACTATGTTGGGCTTCCCCATACCCAATTCATCCTCAGTTAGGATCAAACACTAGTACTATTACTTTTTATTTTCAATTTATTTTCAAAATATAAAGAATAGTAATTTGAATGTAATTTGTGCTTTTAAACGGAAATGATTGCACAACCCCGGAACCTTATTCAGCAAATTTATTTCTAGGTTTAAGGTTAATACCATTTATTCTATATAATATAAAGTAGTAATGTTTTTTGTCTGAAGCTAAAGACTTCGGATAGAACTGATCCGAATTTATTTTATTTTACAGGGAAGCTCTATAGATATCTTAGGGATAGTTTCAGGCTATTTTCCATAGACAAGGGACAAAGCAAATATTCTTACCATATAAAGAAGTGAGATTTTTTCTTTAGCTTTATATTTCAATAACTATACTAGACCAATTGAGTTCTGAATTTTGGGGAAGCTTCACATAGGTCCTTGTAATATTTAATTTTTAAATTTTCTTTTGCTATTTTCTGCCATTTCCTACCCTATGAATATCGGGCACTATATATACTAGCATTACAGTCTGTGTGTCCGTCGCTCAAGATCTCACTAACTTCTTTACCGATTGTGCTGATGTTCATACTAGATTAAAGACTATTGGGGGTCTAGCATACAAGGACTAAATATTGTATTTGTATTCGACCTTCCCACAGATCCATAAGAAGCCACACGGAAAAGGACAAAACCTTCCGTACACACACACAGACATCCTATTACGTTCATATACGGATTGGGCTAATTTTCTATGATTTGCTAGTTTTAGTTTTTAGGTTTCAAAAAACAAAGAATAAAATGTCGTCGTCTGTGGAGATTTCTTTTATAGATTTCTTTTTCTAACAACAAATAATTATGCTTTATTGAGTTGGTCCAAGTAATGTTATACATTATAGGGTATATGCAAGGGGGGGAGGGGGCCCGGGGGTGGGGGAGTTACCACAGCCTTCTATTAGAGACATAACCCTAGAAAAAAAAATTGAAAATAAACTCCCTAAGTATAAACTAAAGAATCTTGATGTACGTGTGTCCAGTATGATCTCGCAAGCTTTTGACAGCTCAGTGTGAGTCACAATCTAGCATTAGGTATAAGCACTGAACAAATTAAATAAAAAAAGAGAGGGATCTAAAATTTATTTTCTTTGTTACTTAAGGTTAGATTATGTTTTAAATGGGTTTTATTGATCGGTAGGAAGATTGAGTGAAAATACCATAAATAATCAAGACATCTGGAATTTGATTGAAAGATGATTTTTTGGGGATGTGTAAGTTGGTCTTAAGGGTTGAAGCTTCTTAACCCTTAACGGTCGGGGGGGGGGGGGGGGGAGGGCGTTGAACGCCCCCCCATCCGGTTTTTTCTATCTCATTTTCTGTGTGTGAAAGATAAAGAGCCCAAACTGCTTGACTTTTTAAGTATGGGTATGACACATAACTGAGAGTTGAAATTTTTTGAATATCTCCATCCTGGCGGGCACAGGATGCCAGCAAACCTGGCAGGGTCATCCAGGTAAGGAGCAAAAATATTTTTTTGACTAAAACAAAGCATTTTATCATACCAAAATACTAAAAAATCCTCTAGTAGTACATCCTTATATAAAATACAGGTGTTCAAGTCTTTAAAAGGCTCCTGTGGCCGTAATTTTTGACTTAGAGACTTCAAATTTTTAACTTAAGCTTTTTTCACATGTCTACATAACGTATTAAAATTTCATGAAGATCCGCCGCCGTTTTCCCGCCGACCGCCGACTGCGGCGGCTGGCAGCTGCCAAGTACAGCTGCGGCCGCTGAAACTTATATTTGATATTTCTAATGTAAAATTTACATAAAAATAAACATTTTCTGGAAAAAAAATTTTCTTCTAGCTTCAAAAATAAGAAAGTTACAGCCGTTTGAAATTTTTAAGTAAAAAAAGACCTAAAAACAAAGGTTGTTAAATAAAAGGGTGAAGGAAGCGAAGATTGACTTAGACTTATAAAAGGTCGGAAATTCATTATCAAACCATGGACTTGCACAAAAAAAATTAGCCCTCTAGCTCTAATAGGAACTGAGATAAATAGGGGGGTCGTTGAACGCCCCCCCCCCCCCCCCCCCCCCCCCCGACCGATTAAGGTGCGGCAAGGGGCCCGACTGTAAGGGGTTAAGATAAGAAAAAAGATATTTGCCCAGTTCACAAACAACTTTTAGAGGTCGACCGATTTATTCTGTAGGTCAACCTAAACAAGTACAACTAACAAATGCCTTTACAAAATCGGTCAACCTAAAGCTTCTGTAGGTCTTCCTTTGTTTTTTGTGAACTAGGCTACTTTTATGTCTCATTATAAACATTACATCTATTAAGTTTTATGAAAGCAAAAACATTTGTAAAGTGGGAGGTATGTTGTGCTAAAATTCCGTAAAGGTGTGAGTTTAAGGCTTAAAACGGTAGTAGAACGATAAAACGGAAAAGTAGGTTAAAAATCCGTAAAGGTTGTGAGTTTTAAGTTAGAAACAGTAGTAGAACGATAAAAATTTATGTTAACTTCTTTAAAATAATTGTTTATAGTTCTTTTCAATAAAAAATATACATATTTAGTAAATATTATCATTCTACTTCTATTTTTAAGGCTTAACACTCACACCTTTACGGATTTTAAGCGCAATCCTCCCTTTATGTTAACTTTATTACAAAAATTGTTTGTCTAAAATTCATTTCAATAAGGAATACACATATTTAGTGAATATTATCGTTTTACTGCTGTTTTTAAGCCTTAAAACTCACACCTTTACGGATTTTTAGCGCAATCCTCCCTTTATGTTAACTTTATTACAAAAATTGTTTGTCTAAAATTTATTTCAATAAGGAATACACATATTTAGTGAATATTATCGTTCTACTGCTGTTTTTAAACCTTGAAGCTTACACCTTTACGGAATTTTAGCACAACCTGCCTTCCCCTTTTTTTCAAAGATATAACTAATAAAGAATTATAGATGAGATACCTAAATAAATATGTACCTAAATTATTTATTATTTATCAATATATAATAATTTGCGTTTCTTACACCTATGTTAACTTTATTACAAAAATTGTTTGTCTAAAATTCTTTTCAATAAGGAATACACACATTTAGTGAATATTATCATTCTACTTCTATTTTTAAGCCTTAAAACTCACACCTTTACGGATTTTTAGCGCAATCCTCCCTTTATGTTAACTGTATTACAAAAATTGTTTGTCTAAAATTTATTTCAATAAGGAATACACATTTTTAGTGTATATCATCGTTCTACTACTGTTTTTAAGCCTTAAAGCTTACACCTAAAGGAATTTTAGCACAACCTAAATTACCCTTTTTTTCAAGAATATAACTAATAAAGAATTACAGATGAGATACCTATAATAAATATGTACTTAAATTATTAACTATTTATCAATAATTTGCGTTTCTTAAGATAATTTTATTTATTTGTTTTAAAAGATATGAAAATTTATAATCATCTCTATATCGTATAATTTTAGAAAAATTGTAGTTTCTATAGTGATATAAAGATATACACATAAATTTATAATAAAATGTATTTTTACAAAGTTGATTAAAAAAGGACAGCTTTTTAGTTAAAAATATTTGAAATTAATTGTTTTTAAGGAAAATGCTTTAAAATTTTAAAGCATGTCGTCTTTTGAGAGGAAAAAACCTCTAATAAAAGACAGCTTTCTGCGGATAAAACGATAAATTATAAAAAAAAGTTATTTATTACATCGTATTGTAGTCAGCTTTCCGTGGATATTAAAATGAAAAATTACAAGATAAAAACTAGTTTTTTTAAGCCCAAACATGCTAACAAAACTGGTATTAATTCTATGATTTTTATTAAAATTCGTGGAAAATTTACTGCAATTCGATGCTTTAAATGATTTTTCAGTATGCCTGAGAACCGGTTCTAATCGAGCGGTCATTAGTCGATTTCATAGTCGTCGTAGCCACATTGAAAAAAGGCCTAGCATCTTTTAACATGTCTGCCAATTTATACCAAAGAAAATAACCTGGATCACCAAACTTACATTCCTACTTTTAAAACCAACAATTTTTAGTTACTTAAGGCTTAAACCTATTTACAGGGTTATCCATCTGAAGTCCAATGTTTCATCTCTTTCTTATTATTTCTGTATAACTATAATTAAGTGATGCAATTGTAGATGTCGTATTCGTGGATATTGAAGTTAAAGTTCATTTCTGTGAATAAGGTATTCTTATTTCTCGTATTCATTCGAATCCGGTGTATAGGAACCGGTTCTCATCCATACGAAAAAACTATGTCTAGCATCGTATTTTATCCAGCTTTCTACGAATATAGAAATGTACAATCATAAGATTAAAACCAGTTTTTTTAGCCGGTGACTTCGTCACCTCGGGGCTAAAAAAACTAGTTTTAATCTCATAATTGTACATTCTATATCCGCGGAAAGCCGTTTATAATACGATGCGAGAAATAATTATTCTCGTATTCATTTGAATCCGGTGGATAGGAACCGGTTCTCATCTATACGAAAAAACTATGTCTAGCATCGTATTATATCCAGCTTTCTACGAATATAAAAATGTACAATCATAAGATTAAAACCAGTTTTTTAGCCCGTGCCTTCGGCACCTCGGGGCTAAACAAACTGGTTTTAATCTTATAAGTGTACATTCTATATCCGCGGAAAGCTGTTTATAATACGATGCGAGAAATAACTATTCTTGTTTATTTTATTCAGCTTTTTTTGTTGGATAGGCGAACCCTTCTTTAGGCGGAACTAGATAAAGCTGCCTTGAAGATTAAAACCATAATAGTTTAACGGTTAGCGAGATTTTTCAGTACAAAAATACACACATAAACATCATAACTTTTTATGGATATTTAATAAAAAGAATAATCCTTTTTCTCGTATTCATTCGAATCCGGTGGATGAGAACCGGTTCTCATCCATACGAAAAAACTATGTCTAGCATCGTATTATATCCAGCTTTCTACGAATATAGAAATGTACAATCATAAGATTTTTAGCCGGTGCCTTCGGCACCTCGGGGCTAAAAAACTAGTTTTAATCTCATAATTGTACTTTTCTATATCCGCGGAAAGCCGTTTATAATACGATGGGAGAAATAACTATTCTTGTTTATTTTATTCAGCTTTTTGTGTTGGATAGGCGAACCCTTCTTTAGGCAGAATTAGCTGCCTTGAAGATTAAAACCATAATAGTTTAACAGTTAACTTTTGGTGGATATTTAATAAATAATAAATAATTTAACAACTAATCCTTTTTCTCGTATTCATTCGAATCCGGTGGATGGGAACCGGTTCTCATCCATACGAAAAAACTATGTCTAGCATCGTATTATATCCAGCTTTCTACGAATATAGAAATGTACAATCATAAGATTAAAACCAGTTTTTTTAGCCGGTGCCTTCGGCACCTCGGGGCTAAAAAAACTAGTTTTAATCTCATATTTGTACTTTCTATATCCGCGGAAAGCCGTTTATAATACGATGCGAGAAATAACTATTAGTAACTATTGAAAGTAATCTTTTTTTTGTCATTAAATATTTATTTTTAAAGAGTTAAAAATGGGTAAGAAAGAGCGGGTGACCTCTGTATCAGAAGATTCGGGCAAATCTCTATTGGGCGTTAGATTTGCCCCCCTACTAATTCCTCTTGGTAAGATCAACGTGAGCAATAAATAGAATAGCCTTTTGGGTTATAGATGCAAAGTAATTCAATGGATCAAGACCAATTTACAAAGTTATTGTTTTGACAACATAACTTGAAAGGCAACTGGCTAACAAACGGCTGATCGCACAGTCACTTTATGAACACCAATGAGAATGAAAGTAAATTAATTTTAATTTTCAATTTACTTATTATACAGAGCACACAGGAACAATCAAAAAATTGGCTAATTTTGTGATTCTTTATTTTTAAATAACTCTTTTAAATATTAAGGAACTGACTATTTCTTCTTATCTATGGATGAAGCTTCGTGGGACCATATTAACAATAAAAACACAATTGACTTCTTTTATTATTCTTAGGTCGACGACTGCAGACCTTGGCTATTATCCTGTGGGCTTGGATGATCTTGCTTAATGGAGCTGTTACAGGAATGCTTGTCAATCAAATCAGCGAAAACTATGAAGACATTATTTTAAACATGTAAAGCAATCTTACAAAATAATTTCTTGAAAAAACGTCTACAACTACCAATTTTTATTAAAAATAATTTGAAGAGCATTATAATTTTAAAAAATAAAAAAATCTGATTAAAAAATTTGCTAGTCCCTACCATATGCCCTAAAACTGACTAAAATAAGCATCATGTGTTTGTTCTATAAAAAAATCAGTCAAAGGCAGTTAGAATATAAACTATCATGTATTGGTAATGTATTTTTTGAAATATTATAGTTTGATTGGAAATTAACTGTCATTGTTTGACTTGATTAATTACCTGCAGGGATAACACTGCTATACCTCCTGTTTTGTACTAAATATTGGTGGATTTCCTCAGCTTACTTTACTTGGATGTTAGGTATAGTTGTATTTCTATAATTTCTATAATTGTGATAGGAACAAGGTATAGCCAACAAGGAATATAAATCTAAAATAATATCTGAGGGGAAATAAAAAGGTCTTCAATTCTACTAAGTGTTGCCCCCCTAAGATCTCATATAGGTTTCGTGATTTTTTCGAATTAATTTCGTAGTTGTTATAATCTATTATTTTGACCTTGTCCCTAGCATCTAGTATCTAGTTGCAGAGGGAGATGTTATCCCCCCACCCCGCTCTTTTTTTTGCGATGTTCCCTTTGAGGCTAACGGCAAAGCGACTATTTGTAAAAACTAGAATATTATATGATTTGAATTTGTTTCTTTTTTGATAATCTCAGCATTATTGAAAATTTAAATAAAATATAAATTTTGAGAAATTTTTAAAATGTAATTCACATAAAAACCTTTTGAATAAAAATTGCTTTTTGTAGTTTCTTTATATTAAATCTTCTTTTTTGATTTAGTTGATATGAAAACGCCAGAAAGGGGCGCTAGAAGTGGTAAGATAATATTTAATTTTTATATTTGTTTACTTTTTCTTCTGCTTGTTGTTTTCACCCCAATAGTTTTTATGGGAGGGCAGGTAAAAAGCTTAAAACCAACCTAAGATGTATGTATATAAATCTTTCCTGGAAAGTATAACAAAATAGGATCAGATCTTTAGCTGCAGAAAAAAAATCACATTACTTTTTATGATAGCCTAATAGTTTATTATTAAAAAAATTAATTAAATGAATTTACTTATTTTCAAATATATCTATCTTTTTATAATTTTTTCAGATATTTTTTTTTCAATTTCAACTAGTGCCAATGCTCCTAGCATCTAGGGAAACTGTATTCGAAGGGGACAGAGAGTTGTTAGAAAAATAGCTTAATGCCATCCCAAGACTTAATTCCATAAATAAAATAGCCATAAACAATCCCAAGACTTCACATTCGAGGCTTACCTAAAATAGAGAACCAAATCAGTTCAGTGGTTATTGAGATCATAATCTATAGACAAAAGGCCTTACTACTTGATATGATAGGATATGAAATAAAGTTTAATATTGTATTTATAAAACAAATAAAAATCTTATTGTTTTTTCAACAAAATCTTGTCTAAAGCAAACAAAGATAGAAATAACGAAATGATATTTATATTTCATTTTATTCATTCTTATTTTCCATTTAAAATTCAATTTATCTGCAGAAATTAAAGCGACTTCGTTTGTCTTTCTGTCCGGATAAAGCTTAAGATTTCGCTAACTGCTGACAAATTAGTGCTTTCACTCAAAGTTCCTAGCAATCATAATCAAAATAAACTGAAAAGTGGGGGGGTGGCGGGAGGGGGGAGGAGAGGAGAGTGTTCTCGTTATGGATAACCCCTACGAGGGGTTGTTATCCTGTTTTGTTCTGTACCTGCGGTACCCTGTACTTAATAGAACATAACCTTAATAAACAAAAGAAAAACGTATCTTTACAAATAGTCTCAAAAATCAGCCATGTAACGTCATAAAAATGAGGGAGATGAAAGGAAAAGTGAGAAAGAAAATCCTTAAAAAATGATAGATATTATTTTGATATTTGAGACACTTTGTAAAGTTACAAGAAAAACTCCCTCCTTATATTTTCATTCTATTTCAAAACAAGGAAGATGGCGGGCTTCGTCTGCTCACCTATGAAATTTAAGGGAAACCACCTATTTAAAAGTTTTCACGGCCAGTATTGGTCAGGGCCCAAGCCTCATTATCTGACAACCACAACCGCCAAAAAATTTAAATTAGACAAAGATATATTTCTTGTATTCATTAGGACCGGTTCTCATCCCTACTGAAAAATTATGTCTAGCATCATATTATATCCAGTTTTCTTCTTAATATAAAAATGTACAACCATAAGGTTAAAACCAGCTTTTTTAGCCCGTGCCCTCGGCATCTCGGGGCTAAACAAACTGATTTAAATCTTATAATTGTACATTTTATATCCGCGGAAAGCTGTCCATAATACAATGTGAGAAATAACTATTCATAGGTTGGATACAAAGATGGGTACAAAATTGGAGTGTTTGGAGATATTACTGCGACTATTTTCCAATCAGGTAATCCATTCCAGTTTTTCCAGATCTTGCTAACCGATGAAACTTCATTTTAAAGAGGTACTGGGATGGTTTTGGGATATTCATTTCTTAATACGAGTACTTCAATGGTTTTAGGCTATCTTTTTCTGCCCCTCTGTGGATTTCCCTCATAATCTTTAACCCTTTTTTGACTGTCTGTAAGACTGTAACATTAGTAAGGAAAAGATATTACTATCTATAATACAAAGTAGCTTGATGTCTGTCCGCCTGTCCGTCTGTCTGTCTGTCTGTCCGTCCCTTCAGATCTCGGTAATCACTGAACGGATCGGATTCTACTCTTCAGGAAATATACCTACTGGTCCTGTGGTGGTTTTAGGCTATTTTCTTGGAGGGGGGGGGGGTGGCACACCCCCAAACCCCCCCCCCATTTTTTTTATTTTCCTGAAGATTTCTTTGGTCTTTTTTTTAAAGATTTCCTTAGTCCTTTTACGAATTTCGCCTCAATTTTTTTTATCACCTCTTGGGGCAAAGCCCCTAGAGGCTAGGGGCGAAGCCGCTAGTGGAAATTAAAGTAAATACTCAGTATCTAGAAAAAGAAGCCTATACAAGTTCTTGTTAAAAGCGAAGCTTTTCTATAATTAGGGTCGGTCCGTCCGTCCGTATTTTAATAAAAATATCGAAAAGTTATTTTCTGCGTGCAGATTTGAATTTTAGACTTGTATCTGTCATAGCAGCTAAAAAAATCCCGATAAGTTGACAAACTGATAGACAATAAAATTCAAGAATTTCTTTGCAACTAAAAATTTATTAGACCTTAATATTTTAGAATTGTGAAAACAGCAGAGTTGGATCCATCAAAGAATTATATTTTTGGTTCGCATCCTCATGGAGTTTTATCCTCAGGTATTTCATATTCACCCCCATTATCCTATCCTATTATATCCTATTATTTAAAGTTATTATATGTATAAACACAGTTTATTTTTTTTTAACTTTTTATTGATGGAATACATATGTTTCTCTATAAAAATAGATCATCAGTTCCAATTAAGATGTATAAAATAAGAGTTAAAAAAATGTATGTCCTTGCATTTTGAATCCTTTTAAAACACTAAATAAGAAAGAAGTGTTAGAAAATTGTACCCCCTGCGGTAATTTAGTAAGCTGTAGCGAAGGATCTTGCTAACCGCTGAACCGATATTATTATCCTTTACAGTGAAGCTTCTTAAAGGTACTGAGATGGTTTTAGGCTATTTGTTTTTTCTATAAATAAGTCTTGTCTGTAATACAAAGTAGAATGATGTCTCTCTGTCCGTCTGTCTGTTCGTCTGAAGCTTAAGATCTCGGTAACCGCTGAACCGAATGGGCTCTACTCTTCAGGGAATGTACCTACTGGTCCTGTGGTGGGTTTAAGCTATTTTCTTGGGTGTGAGACACCCCCCCCCCCCAAAAAAAAAAAAAATATTAAAAGATTGAAAAGAAAGCGTTATGGATAACCCATAAGATTATGGTTCGCAGCACCAAAATATGTTTTTTTTTTATATGTTCGAAATAAGTCGTTGCATCTGGCAAAGCCACTAGAGACTACACTGTTAAAAATAATTTTTTTATTTAGTATCAATTGATACTCTGGAGAGTATTGGACCCGTAAGTACCCTACAACTATATAATTAATATATAACACTATGTAATACTATATAACACAATGATTATTACTATACAGAACCCATACATTTTTTTAGTATCGATTGATACGCTCTAGGGTACTATAGAATACGCTGTAGAAAAGTTTATAAAAATAGTAATATTTTATACGTTGTAGGGTATCGGAAAATACGCTGTAGAAATGTTTCTTGATTTAGTTCTATTTCATACGCTGTAGCGTATCAGACAATACGCAAGAGAATGGTTTATTAAAATAGTAACTATTCATTCGTTCTAGGGTACGAATCTGTACTGTATAGAATAATTAAAACAGGCACCATTCGTGCACACCTCTCATGGAAGTGTTTCAATGCTTGGTCGTTTTAGACAAATATGAAATGTTACTATTTATGCTCAGATTTATAGTTTTGTTTTTTGTAATTATGACTGACCATAGTTTTTATTTTTAAGGATAATGTTTAGTCCTAAACATCTTTAAAGTAATTTTTTTACTAAATTTACATTTAAATTAATGTTTTATGGCTCTGCTTGGTATGTTTGTTGATATAACAAAATGTATATGTACATATAATAATCATATATTATAAACGGATCTTTCATACAAAGTAAAACAGTTTCATTCCCTACAAAGTATAAAAAATTATGATAGAGGGAAACAACAATTGCGAAGGAGGGCAATGAAAAATTACTTCTACCGTATTGAATCATATTCCCAAGAGCGTATTAGACAATACTATACAGACAAATACATTATTTAGTACTACGTGTTACTTCACAGAACATTACCTAATACTTAATACAGCATTGAAAACTTCCTTGTATCGTAATGAGGTTTTTTTCCTACTACGTACGGATTGATACTATACATTAATGTGAAGAATAAAGAGTATCATTTGATGCTAAAAAAAAAATTTATTTTTAACAGTGTAAGATAAACAGAACTGGCCGAGATATGTGATATTTTATATAGATATATAGACAGACACACATAAATTTTACTATGGACTATTATTTGATTATATAATAGAACAACTAGAAATTATCTTTTGATAGTTCTTCCTCCCCGACTCCCTTCAAAAAATGCGGCAAAATTTAAAGATATGTTACACTTAAGTACAAAGACAAACTAATTGATAAAAAAATTAAATTTTAGGGATTTTTGGAGCTTTTGGTACAAATGGCGCAAAGAAACTGGACATTTTAAAGAAACTTAGGGTAATCTTCATTTAAAAGTAACACTATATCTCTATGTGATTATGTGTGTGTTTGTACCGAAAGATCTCGCTAACCGCTGAACCTGTTAATTGTTGTCCTATACATTGAATCTTCTGAAAGGTCCAGGGGATTTTTTTTTAACTAATTTGATTTATGTATCTTCACATTTCATATAAAATTTACCTATGAACAATACCCATTTTTAAACAATGAAATTGAACACCCAAAAGAATTACAAAGAAACTTAAATTTAAAGTGTTGGCTTAGTCGCCCCTCAAACTTATCCCCCTCCCTTTTTCTCAAGTGGGGCGTAAATGGAAGTACTTTTTTTTCATAATTTTTACAGCTTTATAAATTACAATTAATTCTGAAATAAAGTAGGAAAGCTTTATTAGATTGTAACATCCTGTTTTTTTTTAGATCCATTGTCATGTTTTAGCTGGAAACTTTCTTTTCCCAATTACAAGGTAAGAAAATGATATCTCATTTATGTAAATTATATCATATTAAATGTAAATTAATTATAATATTTGTTTTGTTGTTGCCTTAAGCTTAAGATCTCAATAACTACTAAACTGATTGGGTTATCTATTTTAGGTAAGCTTCACAGAGGGTTCCGGGATGCCTGTTTTATTTATAGATTTAAGTCTTGAGATAGTTATGGCTTTTTATGTTCGTCTTTCCTATCCCATTGAACAAGAATAAGCTGGGGTGGTCTATTTAGTGTTATACAAAATAAATAAATTGTTTTGTACGTAAAGTATTTGATAATTACTAAACCTATTGTGTTCTTGGCAGGATGGTTTTAGGCTATTTTATCTTTTTGAATTAGAGTCTTTAGATAGGTTAAGGCTATTATAATGATATCCCTCCACTAGATTATAAGGGTGTAAAGCCGGCTTTAATATACTCTAAAAATTAACAAATTAAGTTTTTTTTTTAAACGCAGCCAGGTCGAAATATACCTGGCGAAATAAATATCCAAATAGCTGCAGTTGAAGTTGTTTTTAGTCTCTCTTATTCCCCACGATAACGACCCTCTAGTGATCAAAACACATACAGCTCAACTTTCGAAATTCTACTTTAAAAGTGCGGCCGTATACAGCTTCAATTGCTGCTGCTTTTAACTTTACAAATTGACAGAGAGAGAGAGGAGACAATGGGCTTTTCATTACACTAGTACCCAAAGTTTTATTAAAATGTTTTCTTATTCGTTGGCTTAACAGCTTTGGGGACTTTAGTGAATTTTGATGGGTTTTTTCGCTAAGTTGAGTGTTCTAACGTTTCAACCACAAATTTGAATCTACAGAAGTGTTAATTTTGTGTATAATCATTGGGGATGTACATCAATTCACCAGCCATTGTCTTATCCCTTTAGAATCCTGTTCAATTAGAATATTTTTAGAGAATGGATTCTTGGATTGGGTGGTGTAAGCTCGAGCAAACAGTCCATCACACATCTTATGAATAAAGAAGGTAATAGTTATTTATCGCATCATATTATATAAAGCTTTCCGAGGATATAAAAAGGAAAATTATTAGATTAAAACCAGTTTCGTTAGCCCCAAAGGGTCGAAGGCACTGTCTAACAAAACTGTTTTAATCTTATGATTGTACATTTTCATATTCGTAAAAGTAGAAAACTGGATATAATAAGATGGTAGACATACTTTTTTTGTATTGCTGAGAACAGGTTAATCCACCGGATAATAAACGGTTTGGAATGAATACGAGAAATATTATGCTTGGTAGATTTTTTAATACAATGAAAATCACGAAACCTTACATCCAAAGAGAAATAGCCCTAAGATAAACCCCCCCCCCCACCAAATGTTTTATAAATTAAAATCTAATGGGAATAATGACTTCATACACCCTCCCTCTTCCCTCAACGGCACTTTGAATTTAGCCCCGAGGTGCCAAAGGCACGGGCTAAAAACTAGTTTTAATCTTATGATTGTACATTTTTATATTCGTAGAAAGCTGGATATAATACGATGCTAGACATAGTTTTTTTCGTATGAATAAGAAACGGTTCCTATCCACCGGATTCGAATGAATACGAGAAAGATTTTTACAGTGGCTATAAAAAATTACGTTATACTGGTCTACCATTGGTCAATTAAAATGTTTACACACTTGTCATTGGTATTTTAGTCTTTGTATTGGCCTATCATTAGTCATGTATGACGTTATCCTTATATTAAAGTAACAGGATGTTTGTTTGTGTGTCTGTGTGTTTGTTTGTACCGAAGGATCTCGCTAACCGCTGAATCGATCGGGTTTTTCTTAACAGGGTAGATTTTCATCCCGGGTAGGTTTATAGCTATTTTGGGGAAGGGTACCACCACCCTCCCAAGTGAAATCACAAAAAATCAAAAAAAAATTATGTTTCTCGATTTAACAAAGAGTGTTCAATGAAACATAAACGTCATACGCAACATAGACTTATCTAAATATAAAAAAAAAAACATTTAAAGTGCCACCAGAGGCCTCTAGGGGCGTAGCCACTAGTTTTTTTAAAGAGCTTCATGTTTCGTAGGTGGAGGAAACGTGAGTGTGATAGTGGTTGGCGGGGCTGCGGAATCTTTGTATACTTCACAAGAAAAGGTTAGTGTGATAGTGGTTGGCGGGGCTGCGGAATCTTTGTACACTTCACAAGAAAAGGTTAGTGTGATAGTGGTTAGTGTGATAGTGGTTAGTGTGATAGTGGTTGGCGGGGCTGCGGAATCTTTGTATACTTCACAAGAAAAGGTTAAATGGATATAATTTACGTGGATACTAGGACAGTAGCAATTTGTTGTCAATTTAGGTTGCTACTATAGTCCTCATTTATCGGTTTGTACTTACCTCCAGTACAAGGGGAGTGGATGGGGTAAAAGGGGTGTATTAAAATAATTATATTTTTCAGCTGAAAGGACCATTTTATGAGAATGGGCGAAAATATAGAGCAACATCCAAGAGATTATATATCGCGATTGGAGAATTGAATCTGTATGTTTTAAAATCCTGCTCTCTTCAGTAGTTTATCCTTCTCTTTCTCTCTCTCTCTATCTTTCTATCTCTCTTTCTCTCTCTCTCTATCTTTCTATCTCTCTTTCTCTCTCTCTCTCTATCTTTCTATCTCTCTTTCTCTCTCTCTCTCTCTCTCTCTCTCTCTCTATCTTTCTATCTCTCTTTCTCTCTCTCTATCTTTCTATCTCTCTTTCTCTCTATCTATCTTTCTATCTCTCTTTCTCTCTCTCTCTCTATCTTTCTATCTCTCTTTCTATCTCTCTCTATCTTTCTATCTCTCTTTCTCTCTCTCTATCTTTCTATCTCTCTTTCTCTCTATCTATCTTTCTATCTCTCACTCTCTTTCTCTCTCTATCTATCTTTCTATCTCTCTTTCTCTCTCTCTCTATCTTTCTATCTCTCTTTCTCTTCCTATCTCTCTTTCTCATTACTAGCATATGGAACAGAATCGATATCGTTATTCTATTTGATATACTAGTAGCTTCGCCCCTAGCTTATAGGGGCTTTGTCCCAAGTAATAATTTTAAAAAAATTAGGTAAATACAAAAAAAAATACCCTTCCCCATTTTGCAACTACGCCAATTTGTGGTTTAAACAAATAAAATATTAATTGGGAGAGGATTTTTTTTTGGATGGGGGGCTTTGGGGTGTCCCATCCATCAAGAAAATAGCCTAAAACCACCACAGGACTGAAGAGTAGAAATCAATCGGTTCAGTGGTTACCGAGATCTTACTGGACAGACGAACAGACATCATTCTACTTTGTATTATAGATGTATTTGGAGTTATAAGAATGTTACTGTATAATATAAGCTTTACAAAGAGTCTAAAAAAATCAGCCATGTGACGTCATTATCCATTTTTATTTTTAGGTGTTTTCTTTCCCACTTCTCCTCTCATCCCTCATTTTTAGGTCGTCACATATAACGTATAATAAAGTGTATTTAATGTAGCTTTAACCTTGACAAAACATTTGATAACATTTATAATTCATAAAAGCATAACTTACATAAATATAAAAGCTTATGAAAAATAAAAATAAACATTATTCTAAATTATAAATTCTTTAGATCTTTATTTTTTGAAAGAGAGTTAATCTAAGTTTTTTTTTGTAAATGTTAAAAGGTTTTTAATCCCAAATGCATTTTTTAAGAAAGATTTAAATATAAGCAAGGGCATAAGGTAAAATAAATGTTAAAGGTTGAAAATATACTTTTTTACGTATACCAATATATGTACATAAAAAATCATTATTCCTTAATTTAATGAATAGAATAATATATCATTCAAAAAACTGTTATCAGAAAAGTTAAAAATCAGCATGTTTTTAAAGGATATACAGACTTTTTGGTAACGATTATAGAAATGCTACGCTTTCTGAAAAGTAATTAACTGTTACAGGAATTATCATGTCAAGTTTAAAAACAATTGGATTATTCAAACATGGCTACATTATTCAATACAAATGACCGATGATAGGCCAGTATACAATAATATTGACCAAAGGTAAAATGTATACTGGCCTATAATTGGTACATTGTATTGTATGACATCATTTTTTATTAGGTACGAAAAACTGTTTCTTTAAACAGCCCCCTAAAAACGCCGCTGGTGACCTTGACTTAACTGACCACAAAAAGAATGAAATGGCTATACAGTATACATACATACACTTCAGTCAAATATTTAATATTAATAAATGCAGTTGCAACTATTTCAAAATGATATTCACAAGAGTGGCGGTACAAATTTAAATAAGGAAACATGAATAAGGCTTAACCAACAAGCAAAATAAATCTAAAATTATATTTGAGGGCATATGGAAAGGTCGTCAATTTTACTATGTGGTGCCCCCCAACAACAGCTGAAAATCATGTAAAGGTTTCGTGATTTAATTCTCGAATTAATTTTGTTGTTCCTTTGTATATATTTTTTTTAAATTTCCTAAGGATATTCTGTAAAGTTTTGATATTAAACACTCGCGCTTAACATAGCATCAATAAGTACCATTAGATTCACTTGCAAGGCTTTCTCACCGGCAACTAGCGGATGCATTTACCTTAACACTTTAAATTCAATGTTTATTTTCTATTTTATTAGAACATTTCTATGTATGCAAAATAAACAAGGTTTAAAACATCCCAAAATCCAAAGCTCGACAAAGCAGACAATAAGGCCAAAAAAACGAGTTATTAAAATGTTTTCCGCCGATAGTAACATAAAAGATAATAAAATTAATTCTTCTTTTGTTTCATCGAGGGCCCAAATGCCTGGGCCAACAAAACTAAAATACATTTTATGATCTTTATTTTATTATTCATGGAAAATACAATAGGATACACGATTTTTCAGTTTGGCTTAGAACCGAATCTAATAATCTTTACTTATAACATAGTGTCGAATAACCATAACAAAAAGTCATATTGATGGACGTACGGACATAATATATGTATAAAAACTTTTAAAAAATGCACATATTTCAGATTTCACTGGTCTTGAAGAAAAGAAAAGGCTTCATTAAAATTGCCCTACAAACTGGAGCTCAGGTGGTGATAGATAGATAGATAGGTAGATGGATGGATGGATTGATATATAGATATATAACAAGATTAATTGATAGATAGATAGATAAAGAAGAAGGCTTTATAAAATTGCCCTACAAACTGGTGCTTAGGTTTCGATGGATAGATAAATGGATGGATGGATGGATAGATAGATGTACAAAATACAAATTGATAGATAGATAGATAAAGAAGAAGATAATAAAATTACTCTAAGAACTGGCGTTAGATATATAAAGAGTACTTTAAATCATCTTTAGCTGGCGGCAACGGTCCTAGAGGGACACGTAAAATGTTTCTTTTTAATCTATGTAAAGAAATTCTCTTGAAAGGATGGTGGGTGGTACTCTCCCCAAAAATGGTTGTAAACCTTCCCAGAACCCATGAGATGCTACCATGTTAAGGAGAACCATAACGGTTCAGCGGTTAACGAGATCCTCCAGTATAAAAAGACAGACAGACAGATAAAGATCATATTACCTTTATGTATGGATTGTAAAATATTTGTCCTTGAATGTTGAAATTTGTATAACGAAATACTTGATCAATATGGGACCCTGAACTAATTATTAGCATATTTCTAATATTAGTTCTTCGCCCCTTACATCTAGGGCATCTTGAAATCTGGCAATTGTTATATTACAATAACGACAATTGGTTTCTTATGGTCGTAGGGTAATTGATCTCTCGCCATTATATATATTTCTTAAGAAAATAGCCCAAAATCACACAAAGTACCCTCTTAAACACTAATGACTCCCATCCATAGTTTAAAATAGTTGTGTTATAGTTAGGTTATATGGGTAACCCCGCAGGGTTAGGACACTACAGGCATAGGCCCAATATATTTAGAGACCCCGAAAGGGCTACACATAGGAAAATAACTAACTCCCGTTTTTTCAATTTTAATTAACAATAAGGGGATGGGGCTTATCATTGCTCCACGGGCCACTTGTAAACTATTACCAATTATGTATTTTATGAGCATTTTGAACAATTTAAACTTATTGGTAACTTTTGTTGTATTTCAGCTGGTTCCAACCTTTTCTTTTGGAGAGGCCCATATCTACAGCGTTGTTAGTACTAACTATCCAAGGATTTACAAGCTGCAAGAAAAACTAAGGTAGAGCTTATAAATTTATTTTTGTTGGTACCTAAGCCCCAAAGACCATTCCAGGACCAATTACAAACTTATTTTAAACCTTAAATCAGCTAGAAGTTTTTTACAGACATATTGACAGACAAACAGAATGACAGACAGTGCAGCTAGTCAGATTGATAGACATACAGGTAGACAGACATTTAAAGAGCAAAGTGGAAAGTTAGATAGTCAAACAGAAAATAAGAAAGACAAACAGGTAGACAAACAAGCAGACAAACAGATAAACAAACAACTTGATAAACAGATAGACAAACAAGTAGACAAACAGATAGACAAACAGATAGAAAAACAATTGGACACACAGATAGACAAACAATTAGACAAACAGATAGACAAACAATTAGACAAACAGATAGACAAACAATTAGACAAACAGATAAACAAACAATGAGACAAACAGATAGACAAACAGATAAACAAACAGATAGACAAACAGATAGACAAACAGATAGACAAACAGATAGACAAACAGATAGACAAACAGATAGACAAATAGATAGACAAATAGATAGACAAACAGATAGACAAACAGATAGACAAACAGATAGACAATCAGATAGACAAATAAATAGACAAACAATTAGAAAACCAGATAGACAAACAATTAGACAAACAAATAGACAAACAGATATACAATCAGATAGACAAACAGATAGACAAACAATTAGACAAACAGATAGACAAACAATTAGAAAAATAGAAAGACAAACAATGAGACAAACATACAGATATTTAGATATACGGAAAACTAGTTATATAGACAACTGATCGACAGCCATATATACATACATTGTGATAGATAAGATGACATACTTAAGAGTGACTGATTGGACATATATATTTATACAGACGTACCTACATGACAGACAGACAAATAGACAGACAAACATAATGACAGGCAGACATACAAACAGTGAGACAGAGTAAAAACTATATACTTAAATTATTTTTTTTAATCATTTGACTAATGACTTTTATATTTTAGGCATTATCTTGGATTTGCTCCTGTCATATTTCTTGGGAGAGGGGTGTTTCAGTATAGCATGGGACTATTACCTCATAGGTAGTCATATCATTTATAATAGCGAAGCTACTCAATAATTTACATTGTCTGTCCGTCTGTCAATTCTTCTGTCATATTTCTTGAAAGAGGGGTGTTTCAGTATAGCCTGGGACTTTTACCTCATAGGTAGTCATATCATTTATAATAGCGAAGCTACTCTATAATTTACATTGTCTGTCCGTCTGTCAATTCTTCTGTCATATTTCTTGAAAGAGGGGTGTTTCAGTATAGCCTGGGACTTTTACCTCATAGGTAGTCATATCCTGTACATATAAGTAATAGCGAAGCTACTCTATGATTTACTTTGTCTGTCCGTCTGTCAGTTATTAACTTATCTTGGATTTGCTCCTGTCATATTTCTTGGGAGAGGGGTGTTTCAGTATAGCATGGGACTTTTACCTCATAGGTAGTCATATCATTTATACATATATGTACATAGTAATAATAGCCAAGCTACTCTATAATTCACTTTCGTTGTCCGTCTGTCAATTCTTCTGTCATATTTCTTGGAAGAGGGGTGTTTCAGTATAGCATGGGACTTTTATCTCATAGGTAGTCATATCATTTAAATTGCGAAGTCACTCTATAATTTACATTGTCTGTACGTCTGTCAATTCTTCTGTCATATTTCCTGGCAGAGGGGTGTTTCAGTATAGCATGGGACTTTTACCTCATAGGTAGTCATATCCTGTACATATAAGTAATAGCGAAACTACTCTATGATTTACTTTGTCTGTCCGTCTGTCAGTTATTAACTTAACTTGGATTTGCTCCTGTCATATTTCTTGGAAGAAGGGTGTTTCAGTATAGCATGCGACTTTTACCTCATAGGTATAGTCATATCATTTATATATGTACATAGTAATAATAGCCAAGATACTTTATAATTCACTTTGTCAGTCCGTCAGTTTGTAATTCTACTAGGAAAATGTTATTTTCTCGACTGATATTCAAGATAGAAAAATAAATCTTTAGGTTAAGATTCCTTATATTAATACTACAAAATATTAATATTTAGTCAAGAATTAAACATCTGAAAGATTTTGTGGTTTTCTTTTTTTAACTTGGATTTACATCTGTTAATTAAATTACTTTGTCCGTTTATCCTTGATTTTAGGCGCATCGCTTTTTATGAATATTGTTATCCTTGTAATTTTGTAAACAATTGATGGAAAGGGGGGAGGGAAGTAAATTGATTCTCCATGTTCCATTCTAGCTTTGAAAATAAAAAAGTAAGTTACAGACAGACACACAAACATAATAAAAAAGTAAGTTACAGACAGACACACAAACATCCTGTTATTTTTCTAAAAAAAATATTTATTGGCAGGAAACCTATCCATGTAGTTGTAGGCAAACCCATTGCAGTCAAGAAAATTGCCAACCCATCAGGTAATGGTATTTCCAGTAAGGCTTCTAATAATATCTGGTGTATTAGAGCCAGTTCTCAGCCATACTTGAAACTTATGTATAGAAACGTATTATACACAGTTTTCTATAAATATAAAAATGTACAATCATAATATTCAAACCAATTTAGCCCGTGTCTTCGAAATCGGGTCTAAAAAATGGTTTTAATCATAAAGTTGTACATTTTATATTCGCGGAAAGATGTTTATAATGCGATGCGATAAATAACTATTACAAAATTAATGGGCAACAAACATACTTCTTTAAAATATTGACATATGCCATTTTTATCTTAACAACCGTTTACAATTATCTGTAATACAAAGTAGAACGATGTCTGTCTGTTTGTTTGTCTATCTGTTTGTTTGTAGCGAAGGATCTCGCTAACCGCTGAACCGATCGGGTTCTCCTTTACAGGGTAGCTTCTCATAGCTTAGGTCCCGGGAAGGTTTATAACTATTTTCTTGGGGGTGGGACACCCCCAACTCCCCCCCCCCCTCCAACAAAAAAAATTCCCCCCCCCCAAAGAAATTTTTTATATATTTTTCTTTTAAATCTAAAACACGAAAAATTGGTTTGATCAAACCTCTTTGGGCATAGCCCCTAGAGGCTAGGGGCGAAGCCGCTAGTTAACATATATAGCTATAACGAGGATTGGTTTAGATTAAATAAATAATATGTACATTTTATTCATTGAGTAGTTTTATATATCTTACATATATTATACATATGTAATAGTTTTAGAAGGTGTTCCATGTTTTAGACAAACTATACAGCGCAAAATATTGATTTAATTTTCGCTAGTTAAATGACCTTTGACTTTGCGCTTTAGCATGTAGAGGATGTGAGGAGGGGGGGGGGGGGGGTAGTAAAATATCAAAAATGCAACTATATTTGAAACTAAAATAGCTCAAAACCATTTCGTGACCTATGTGGAGGAAATTACTTATTTATATAATAGGATACCAACTAACCAACCATTTGCACAATATTCATTCAAAAGTCCAAACTATACATAAGTCACGGTTTGAGCCTCTTCTTTTTATGTTTTTAATGTCTCTGGTAAGACTTGACGTTGTTTAATCAGACAACACAACATCCTGTTACTTAATTTTCGTAGTTCTAAGTAAACATAAGAAGGTGTAAAAACATATTTAGTAATTCAGAAGAGAATAAGTTTACAGGGAGGGAGAGGACAATAATAGTGTAATTAATGTTTATTGCAGCTGTCCCCAAAGTTTTATAATTACGTTTTATTATTGTTAGCTTAACAACTTTGGGCACTTCTATTGAATTTTGATTGGATGGTTCATTAAGTTGAGTATCTTAACGTTTCAACTAATAATTGTAATCTACAGAAGGGATAATTTTGTGTATAATCATTGGGGATGTCCATCAATTTATTAGTCATTGTTTCATCCCTTTAGATCCATGTTTTTATCCCGTATTACTTCATAGCTTCTAAGGTCAGAATTTTACACATTTGTATTGTATACAAATAAACTAAAGACGCTATAAATGGTTCCTACTGCTACTATGCCAAGTTAGAGTAGTTATGGTAGGGGAAATACATTGACCCATAAACATGCGCAACTCATTACCATGTGCAATTAGGACTTCGAACATAAGGATCAAGCAATCAAAATGTTGGTTGTCTGATGGATTTTACTTAACACAATACCCCGAGTCTTGGGTTGTTGGGTATCATGGACACCATCCCCGCACGTATGAGGTAATTGTAGATATAAATTTCTCGTCTATTGTGGTATCCCTGTCTCCCTGATAAGTTTCTAATTGAAAGGAACAGAATTATACCAACTTTACTCTGACCAAGTGTCCATAGAAACCTGCAGGGATATAAAGAGATATGACAAAGGCCGATAAATAGATGTACATCGGCCATGATGATACACAAAATTACCCCTTCTGAAGATTTCAATTAGTGGTTGAAACATTAAAACACTCAACTAAACGAACCAGCTAATCATAATAAATAAAAAGTCAACAATGTTGTCAAGCCAACCAATAAGAAAACGTTATTACAAGTCATTGGGGACTAGTGTAATAAACAGCTCAATGGCCAATCCCTCTCTAATATATACTCACAAATTTTTTAGATGCTAAAATGCTACAATATTACTTACTAGCAGCTATGTCCCTAGACACTTGAGGCGAGGGGGGGGGGGGGAGGGAGGTGAAAGTCGATTTTTAACCCGCTCATTTTCAATTCTAGTTTGAATAGCAAAAAATAAGAACTTTTAATTTTTTTTTTTTTGGGGCGGGGGGTTGTTTCATTTTTAGTGAAGAAAAACCTTCCCAGGACCTAAGAGAAGCTCTATTGTAAAGCAGAGCCATATCGGTCAAACAGTTGGCGATATCTTTCGGTGTAGATAGACAAAAAGGCATCCAGTTTCTTTTATATAAGGATAGGATTAAAAGCTAAAAAATCAACATGTTTAAATTTTCTGTTGTTGTTTGTATGTAGATTGGTTTTACATTTTGTACCTAATTGTTGAAGTAATCAAGGTTTAAAAGTAATTGGATGATTCTTGCAGGTTTAAATTTACATGAAACACATACCCAATACTAGAAAAACTTTATTTTTAAAAACTTGTATATGAAAAAACATGGAAGTTTTTAGCCATTTGACGTTTCTGGTGCAACACTAAGTTTGTTAATTATATTACTACTATCATGAGTAGAAAGTAGTAAACAACTATTATTTTCTCACCACATAAAACAAATATACTTACTGAAAGCATAGCTACTAATTACAATAGGTCTTTCAACCATCCATTTAAAAAACTTATTGTAAAAAGTTTATAAGTATGGCTTAGAAACAGATTAATATACGTACGTACACTTAGAACTGGTTATGTATCGTTTTGTATTTTAGAAAAGATTTGACGAATTTAGAATAAAACTTCGGCCCCTTTGAGTCAAAAAAATTATTGTTAATCTTATATTTCTTATCCTAATATCCGTGGAAAGCTGCCTATAATACGATGCAATATATAACTATTGGCACTTTTATTAATATGTATTGAAATAATGAAAACAAAGCAGCCAAAAGGAAAAAAATAAAATAAAAAAATGTGATTTTTAAATTCCTAAACTAAAGAAGATTGTTAATGCTTCGCGATTGTGGACAAATGTATTCTTATTTTTGTATAAAGATAAATCGTATATAATATATTTTCATTTTTCCTGTTTAAATATTAATGTTGGAATTAAGCCGGGGATCTAAAGGGAAAAGACAATGGTCGATAAATTGTTCTACATCTACTTGATACACAAATTCCCCTTGGTAGTATACATTTAGAGGTTGAAACGTTTGGACACTCAACTTAATTAAAATTTATTAATAATCCTGAAAGTTGTTAAGCCTAAGATCAAATAAATGTTATTGTAAAACTTTGGGGACTAGTGAAATAAACAGTCCAATGTCCCCTACCTCCCGTGAAATAAGCCATGAAAAAAGGTCCCAAACAGGGGGATCCAGGTATTTTTCTTGTTATACATCTATTTAAAGACTTATTTTTATTTTAGTTGAAGAAATTGAAGCACTACATTCTGAGTATGTTGAGAAACTAGAAGAATTATACCAAGAATATAATGAACAATATGGAGACACTGATATCAAACTTAAAATTACCTAAAGAGAGTCATTTTTCGCGTAATACTTTAAAAATATGTGTTGGTTTGTAGTCAAATGCTCTTATTAAGTCAAAGTGTTGTTAATTATAACCAAATGTACATATATGAAATGATCCATAATTAAGAACAGTTCGACTTAATAAAAGCATTTGACTGCAACCCAACACCCAAATTTACAAAAAAAAATGCCCTCTTTATTATCCTATTATCAAAGCTGCTCTCTAAACAGTTGTGCCTGCAGGTCTGTCATTCTACATAATTAACATTTAATCCAAAGAAGTTGTATCAACTTTTTTTTTATAGCTAGCCGGTTCTTTTAGTAAGTAGTAGATGTAAAATTTTTCATAGAATTCAGATATGCAATCGGTTTTTTTGTAGACCTCTTATTTTTTAAGTAATTTAAGTTTTTTAAAAAAATAATTAAGTCGGTTTTAAGGTACTAAAACGCAACAAAATAAAAGAAGAAAATGGCCAGTAAGAACAAAAATAGTAAGATCTTTAATTTGACACCTTACTTTTAAAATTCTGTTGAGTAATTATTGAAAAAATCTATTTTTTTAACCTCGGTATAATAAAAACTTTAGACCTAAATATTTTCTCAAACAGACATAAAAAACATGGGTTCATATATACCTTCAGAATCAGAAAAATATTACGAATCCATTGTAAGCAAAATTGAAAAAAATTAAAAAATTAAAAAATTAAAGAAATGGCCAATTATTTTTTTTGTTCAGACAACACTATTGTCTTTCCTTTTTTACCCCCTCTTTACCCCCTCTTTACCCCCTTCCCATTTTTATACTCAATTGAAGAATTAAGACGTTGCCTGTACAATATAATATGATATTTTCATATAATTCCTTTTATTGTAGTTTATATACTATATTGTAAACTTTTTTTTTCAATTTTGCTTACAATGGATTCGTAATATTTTTCTGATTCTGAAGGTATATATGAACCCATATTTTTTTATTTGTGAAATAATAAAATTAAGTTCAAAGTTTTTATTCTCGTGGGTTAAAAAAAATCGATTTTTTCAATAATTACCTGACAGAATTGAAAAAGTAAGGTGTCAAATTAAAGATCTTACTATTTTTGTTCATAATGACCATTTTCTTTCTTTTTTTTGTTGCATTTTAGTACCTTAAAATCGACTTAATTTTTTTTTTTTTTAACTTAAATTACTTAGAAAATAAGAGGTCTACAAAAAAACCGATTGCATATCTGAATTCTATGAAAAATTTTACATCTCATAAAAAATTGGGGATGTAAATTTTTTATGAGATATTTACAATTTTTGGATTTCATTCTTTATAGGATGCTAGCCCTGTGGGGTTATTCTTTTTAAAAAAGTTCTTCCCACAATAGATATGTATTTGTTTTAAAAAGTATATTTTAAAATAAATATCTAACATATAACGACCTCTAAAAAAGCTTTTGAATTATAAAATAGCCAAACAAAAAGTTTTTAAATCAAGTGTATCTGTAATTAAATTTAAATTCATGTACATTTAATTATAAAAGTTTGTTTAGTGTCTGTTATATCAAGAACAATCAAAATCCATATAAAGCAAGAATATGTAAATGATAATTTTGATTGAACTAAAGTAGAACAAGTTTCATTTTACATTTAATTTCAAGTAATTTAAGTTTCTGAACATATCCAATATCATAAACTAGCGGCTTCGTCCCTAGCCTCAAGGGGCTTTTTGTCTTATTTTAGTTTTAAAAAGAAAAGAAAAATGTTTTTTTTTGGTGGGGGTATTTTTCATTTTTTCGGGGGGTTGGGGGTGTCCCACCCCCCCTTAGAAAATAGCATGAAACCATCAAAGGACCAGTAGGTATATTCCCTGAAGAGTAGAGCCCAATCGGTTCAGTAATTACTGAGATCTTAAGCTTCAGACATACAGTTAGACGGACAGACAGACAGACATCGTACTACTTTGTATTATAGATAAGAAGCAACTTTCCCTAAAATTTATTTTATAAATTTTATTAAAACAAAATGATAAATGTGGTTTTTATTTAAGGTTTTAAAATACCATATTATTGAGTATTTGCGCATTTCTATAGAAAATAAACATTTGATTAAATTAGTTTGGAACATCATGTAATAGATTATGATTTATTTGTCTAAAATGTTAAACTTACTTTTGTATTAATTCACATCAGAAAATAAATTAATTTTATAATTCCATTATTTTCTATATTAGTAAATTTTTTCACGTAACATAGTGCCTAATAGTACCAGCAATCATTATTCTAAAAGTAGCAAAATATGATTATCTTAGTTTCTGTTTATTTAGAAATGTCGGTAATAGTCCCTTTCGTAACATCGCCCCATATAAGGGTTATTCGTCGTATTTTTAAAATGGCTTTGTATAGGTTATTTTAGGTTATATTGGGTTAGGTGATTGCCCACAGGGTTAGGTAATTGGCCCCGCTGGGTTAGAGCCCCCCGCAAAGGCTAGTAATAGGAGAAAAGCTACTGTGAAAAATACGAAGAATCGCCCATTAAGGTGTGATGTTACGAAAGGGACTATTACCGAAATGTCTTTAATATACGCTTTAAAGATTATATTATCATTTCAAATCATGAAAGACTTACACATTTCAACATTTAAGTTTGAATTTCAATTTTGCTAGAATTTATTTTCAGGGATTTGCAGCCACACTCTATTAGAGTGGCTCGGCCGCAGATAGCAACGAAACAGTTGGCTGCAGCTGATATTTATTAATGACATGACAAGCAGCTGAAAACATTCGGTAGTGAGAGACGAGTTTAAATCCCCATGTAGCAGCTCGAATTTCTCAGTCGCAATAAAATCATGCAACTTCCAAGCTCCTCTGCGGAGAGTTTCATTCATTACAATGACTTAATTTTGGACACCTGCCATAATTGGCAAGAGTGAGGTTTTAAAGAGTAGCTTCCATATGATACGATGTCAATTCAAAAGGTACTTGAAGGTGGAGCTTGAGCTAATCCTAGCGGCTATACAGAAGTATCTCGTCCTATTCCATGACTACAAAGGTCCAGAAACTAAGAAATTATGGCTACACACACACACACACACACACACACACACTTAATGCGGCTAAGGCTTCAGTTGCAGTTGCCGATCCAGGTTTTAGAAATCTGCTGATATGACAAATATGAGCAAAGCAAAAGAAATAAAAATTCTAAAATAAACTCAACCAAATACAATTTTAAAGACATGAAAAATAATAAAAATAAAATCAGCATTCTATATCTTTTCTTTTTTAAATCATAAAACTTAAAGAAATTTATTTCATTCTTTAACTAGAAATAATTTTAATAGTACTTGATCCAAAATAAAATTTGACGGAGTACCTCTCTCTCTCTCCCCACTCGCACTATGTTCCTGACAGTGACAAAAAATCGATTTTTACATTTTGGAAAATACACTTTTAAACAATTGTTTAGTAATATACACAAGTTTTTGGAAATAAAGCCGAAAGAATTAGCTCTTTACTATGAAAAATAAGAATTTGATGTGCAATTACACCAGAGGTTTGGAATTAAGTTCCTTTTCATCATTGTAAACAACTATTTTTTCGGTCAACTAAACTACATTTCAAATCAGTGTGGACCCTTTATTTTTAAAGCTATTTTGGAGTATTATATATTTTTGGAATCAGTATATAATAATTTATACGTTTAGTCTTTAAAAGAAGTCAAATCTCCATTTTTTGTTGTAATTGTAGGTACTTTTCTAGACATACCCGTTTCTTGTAAGATAAACAATTTTCTTGAAATGAAAATTTTACGTTTGGGTCCAGAACTAAAAATGGCAAAGGATGGCAATAAAATCCTCTCGTATGAGTAAATTAGAACTATGTATAATATCATAGAACCTTAGCCTAATCTCCCGAAATCTCGCGAAGTTTGCTTTTTTAAGCTCTTAAGTAACTAGGGTTAACCAAAAAATAACAATTTTTAAAGTCATAAAAGTAATATATATATTTCTTATTACTTAAAACACCTATTCAATTAAACTTAAAGTAAAGAAAAGTTTTAAAATCAAATAAATGATTATCCAATAATGTTTAAGCTCTAAACTATCATACCTTTTTATTAGGGGGGGAGGGGGGGGGGGTTGCTTGATATATATTAATATTGGATCCCATTAAAGCTAGAAGTCTAAAAATTTGTATGTGTTTTGCTTGATCAAGAAAAAATATTCTGATTTTATATTTGTAACATTATATACTCCCTTTACCCTTTTATTGAGCAACCTTTCACAAAAGGTTCTTTCATACTTATTAACAAAGAAGAGTAGAATTTATGTTGATTAAGATAGAAACTGTTTCCTTTAAAGTAAAATGAAAATAAAAATAAAAATTAAAGTCTTACATTTCTATGATCTAAAGGGATAAGACAATTGCCGATAAATTAATGTATATCCCCAATGCTAATACACAAAATTGCCCCTTCTATAAATTACAATTAGTTGTTGAAATGTTTGGACACTCAACTAATAAACCAACCAATCAAATTAATAAAGTCTAAAAGTTGTTATGCCTACAAATGAGAAAACACTATTATAAAACATTGTGGACTAGAAAAATAAACAGCCCATTGTTCCATCCCTCCCTGCTAAAAAAACACACAGAAAATGAGTAAGAAGTTGACTGATCTGTATGTAAACTTTGTATTAGAAATCTCAAAATATAAATTTCAGGGGCAGCGGTCTGCGGTAAAACGGCTGCAGATTTTCATTAAATTTTAGTTGGTCGTGTAATGTTGTTAGATTAGCTTAAGTTTAGAATTTGAAGTCTCTAAGTCAAAAATTGAGGTAACAGGAGCTAATTAAAGATTTCTTGAGACCTGCAGGATCAGGACCTCCAGGTTAATACCTGGAACCGGAAATTTACTTGAACAACTAGATTTCATATTGGGATGTAGTATTATAGGATATTTTAGTATTTGGTAAGATGAAATGCTAAGTTTAAGTCATGAAAAAATATTTTTGCTCTTTACCTGTATGATCCTGCCAGGTATCCTGGCATCCTGTGCCCGCCAGGATGGAGATATTCAACTTTCAGTTATGTGTCGTGCCCATTTTAAACAAGTCACTCAGTTAAAGCTCTATATCTATCACACACAGAAAATGAGATAGAAAATACCTGTAAGGGGGGGGGGGGGTCGCCCCCCCCTGACTGTTAAGGGTTACCTAACATTGATTATTGGGTTGTGCAATATCTTTTGATATAATTCCCGTCAATGTAGCTCAAAAACAAAGGAAGTTACAGCTTCTTATATGTGCTTATTAGACTATCTTTAAGCCCCCCCTTGACGCCCTTTGTGTAAAACCCCTATTATAAGTATTTTTTACCATTATTTTAAAAGATATATGTATACTTATTGCTTTTTAAATAAAATTTCATCAAAATGTTCAAATATACACTCTCTATGATTTTTTGTCATTTTTCGGGATTTCTGGAACACAGTGACTCGTACATTCCTACGGTGTTATAACAATTAGAACTATTTACCTGAAAACAGCAAATTTCTTGGTTTATCAATCGAATTATCCAGAGAGAGAGGGGACAATGGGCTGTTTATTTCACTAGCACCCAAAGATTTATAATAACGTTTTCTTATTCGTTGGATTAACAACCTTAGGGTTTATTAAGTTCAGGGTTCAAACTTTTTAACTATTAACTAAATCTACAGAAGGGTTATTTTTGTGTATCATCATTAGGGATGTACATCTTTATCAGCAATTGTCTGTATATCCCTGGGGTTTTTGGGTATAGTCCCTTTCGTAACATCGCACCTTATGGGGCGATTCTTCGTATTTTTCACAGTAGCTTTTCTCCTATTTCTAGCACCTGCGGGGGGCTCTAACCCTGAGGGGCCAATTACCTACCCCTGTGGGGCAATCACCTAACCCAATATAACCTAACCTAACCTAAAATAACCTATAAAAAGCCATTTTAAAATACGACGAAGCGCCCCTTATGGGGCGATGTTACGAAAGAGACTATTCCCGGGTTTTCTAATAAAAAATTTTAAGAAAATTTAAAACCGTTTCAGAGATCTAAAGCAGCATATTAAATATATAAAAAGATAATTGGTTTAAATCCGTCGCGTTAGTAAAAGTACTAAAATTATTTTTTTACCCGGTTTTATGGCAACACTAGCAACGGTTCTCCGGAGTAAATGTCCCACACACGACAAAACCTCCGCGATGGTTCAGTAGTATAGTAGTTTAGTGATATCTTTCTTACTGTAATAACCTAGCATTCTTTCAGAAATATTTATTTTCAACATGAAGCTTTTGTGTCTTTAAATTCCACCAATCTAAATAAAAGTTTTAAAAATCTACTTCTATTTATTGTATACAATAAGAGCTGAATTTTTATTTAAAATATTTTTATGTAAATTTGTTGACTGGCAAAAATGTTAAAGGCCAAACATATTAATTATTTAGTGATACACTTTATTCATGACATAAATAGTTTTGCCTGCTGAAACAGCAATTCTGTATTGATAACAATAATTGAAAAATATTTTAACATCACATTTTTTAACAGTGATGAGTTTGATTTAAGAAATATTGAAGCTAAAAATATATTTTATGTCTGTTAGAAATTGCAGTGCCTTTTATTATTTTTTTGGGTGATGATAATCATAGTAGAATATTTTCAATTTGTTTAAATCAAGTGTTTAAATTAAATGATTAAAAGAAAAAAAATTGTTAGGCAAAATCAAACAGTTAATACTTTATATTTCATTTTAGCTGTATTGTCTGTGGCCTCTAAGTGATGTGGGGAATCGATTTTATATTTCCAAAAAATACAGTTTATAGCGGATCTAACGGTATGCATTATCCAATATAATTTTTCTTCCAAATTGTTTTTCATTTTTTGGCTTTTTATTTCTAAATATATATTTTTTCATTAAACACTTTTTAAAAGTTGTATAACGCTTGTACTTTTTGACCTAAGAATGTTTCTAAAAATGAATTTATACTTAAAATTCAAATTGACAGAAAATGTTTGCTCATTTAGTTATAATGTACTTGTTATACTTTAACTAACCACGTGAAAATTAAATTTATCTTGTTTACATTAGAGTAGAGTTTAATCCTTTGCGTAATTAGACATCAGACAAGCTTTTGACACTGTTGAACAACTAATTTTACTTTCCAACTATGATTCTATTTAATTTGGAGAGTTTGATCATTTCTATAATTAGATAGAATACAAGCATTTGATAGTGTTTAACATTTTATCTTACTTCTTAGCTATCATAGATAGATACTATTTTGTTTGCTTAAGAGTAGAATTTTGTACTTTGATAGATTAATTAGATAGATTACAAGCATTTGATAGTGTTCAACATTTGCTTTTACTTCTTAGCAATCATAGATAGATAATAGATTCTATTAGATAGATAACAAGCATTTGATAGTGTTCAACATCTAATTTTAACAATCAAAGATAGATACTATTTTGTTTAATTAGTAGTAGAGTTTGATCATTTTTGTATTTAGATAGAACACAAGCCTTTGATAATGTTTTTTATTTAAATATTACAGATAATGGGACATCGAAAAGTGTCATGTGTGATGTCATAGAAATACATCTTAAAGGGAGGGATGAGAGGAGAAGTGGGAAAGGAAACCCCAAAAAATAAATATGTATGATAGACGTATTTTTATGACGTCACACATGACACTTTGCGTAATATAGCTTTAATTTTACAAAAAGAAATAAAATATAATTTAATTTTGTTGCTTGGTAGATAGAAAGATAGCCAGGAGATAGAAAGATATCTAAATGTAGAAAGGATTAAAGTTGTAACATGACGGCAATGTTTATAAAAAAAAAGATTAATTACTAGAAAAAAAGACAGAAAATAGAAACTATATATCCAGGAAAGAGAAAGATGGAAAATAGATATCCAGGGAAATAGAAAGATAGCAAAATGTAGGAAGGATTTCAGTGTAGTTAGAATGTGACGGCGGTGTTTCTAACAAATAAATTGCAAAGCTCTTGTCTTGAATACAAAATTTGATGTACAATGTTACAATGACAAAGTGTGGACCAAAAAAAACCTTAGTCTAAAATTATAATTTTTGGAAGCATTCTTTAACTTATGTTTTAAATTTTTAAAGGTTATAGCAATTTAAGAAAACCTATGTTGCCTTTGATATTTCCTATTGTCAAATTAACACTTATTAAAGTTTTTTGTTTAATTTATTAAGATTTCTTTTTTTATTACTTAAGGTAAGCTTAAGTTAGGTTATATTGGGTAATGGTTAGCACCACAACTTAAAATAAAAAAAATACCTTGGCAACTAATACACAAGATTTTGATCAATAGATGTGATAACATTTTTTCGGACACCATTTTGATAGAACGATAATTTCTGGTGGAAATCCTGCATAGGTTTTCAGGCATACTTATACATTGGGACATATATCCTTAATAACAAATAGGCATATAATATAAATTATATTATAAGAGCGGGTACGCCACTAGAGGCCTCTACCACCCCATTTAGAGTTAAATGATTTAAAAAAAAAATTAATTACGGTATTTTTTCTAGTTTCTCATGGGAGGGTGGTGGTACCTATGAGAAGCTACTGTGTAAAGGAGTTAACGGTTAGCAAGACCCTTCGGTACAGACAGACACAGATCTAGTTACTAAATCATAAGGATTATAGGTGCATGTTTTTGTTTCTGTTTTAAAGATCCAAACAACTGTTTTGCGTCTGATAATTACTTTAGGATAATTCCTTGCAGTCAATTTTAGATTTTGTTTAGATCCTACTCTATGTCTTCAGCTTGTCTGTATGTCAGTCTGTCTATCAATAATATCCATATTCAGAACCATATTCAAGTATATTTATAGCAGAGATTGATTAGTTAAAACTATCAGTGTTTAAACTTTTAAACCATTAACCTTAATCTACAGAAGGGTAATATTATGTACCTCAAACTATCATTTATCCTATTTTTTAGAAGCCAAGACCCTGTCTGTAAGCATATCATGCTGCCAAAATATAATCTTCAAGGTTTCTAACAATTTTCATAATATCATATCATAACACTTTTTTTTTCATTCGGCCTGTTTATTTGACTAGTCCCCAAAGTTTTATAATAACGTTTTCTTTTTCATAGGCTTAACAACTTTGAGGACTTTAATGAAGTTTGATTGGTTGATTTATTAGGTTGAGTGTTCAAACGTTTCAACCACTTATTTTAATCTAAAGCAGGGGTAATTTTGTCTATCATCATATGGGATGATCATCAATTTATCGGCCATTGTCTTATCCCTTTAGATCCCTGCAATAAGTATGGATTTATCTATAATGATAAGGAGAACGGTGACTGTCTTTCTGTCTGTCCGAAAGTAGCAACCACCTGGACCAATTGACTGGGCAAAACCCACCAGTAATAATAGTCTAATTTTTTGTAAAATATTAACGAGTGTATATGCCCCTAACGGCCTCCTAAGGTACTTGAGGTGGGGGATGGAGAGTTGACCCCTCCCTATTTCAATTTTTGGATTAGGGTATTTTTACAGGGGCGATCTATCTTAGGAGGGTGTTGGTACCCTCCCCTAAAATAGTTAACAACCTTCACATTGTAAAGAAAACCATAACGGTTCAGCGATAAAGGAAAAAACTTAAAATGATTAAGGCCCCTCCACAGATTATGAAGTCATACGATAGAATAGCCAATGAGGGGCAAGTATACACTGTAATTGACCAATGGTAAAATTTATGCTGGCCTCTCATTGGTTATTTTATCGCATGACGTATTAATCTGTTGAGGGACTTTAGTCATCTTCAGAAATTTAAATAAAATCATGGTACTTTAAACAAGGATATAAAAATCATAAAAATTCAATCAATTTACTTTTGGTAGATTTACAGAGGTTGGTTTAAATGATTTAAAAAGGGAATTGTTATGTGATGTTTTGTTTTGTGCTATGATCGTGGAGCTGCTAGTTGGATGCTATCATCTTGTGCATTCTTTTTAAAGGGACAATATGAAACTTAGACTTTAACAAGGATGACAACATCCATAAGTAGCGAAGCACAAAAAATTGTGGATGGGAATACGTAGAAGTAGATTTAAAGTGTATTTATTAAAATCAAGAATAGATTTATTGGAGAAAATAAACACGAAACTTTGTTTTATTTTGTATGATGAAGACGGTTAAAATAAATTACATACTAGATGCACTTAACGGTGGGAAAAAATATTTTGAAACTGTTAATGCAAAAAAGTTTTAAAATTGGACCAAAAATACCAAAGATATGGGGAAATATGTCAAACATATAAAAATAGCCAAAAACTTGCTAAAAGGCAGTTTGGCCACCATTGTTTCTTTTCTTAAAACGCCAGAAATTTAATTTTAATATCTTTAACTGACAAATTTTTGAAAATTGGACCATAAACACCAAAGATATGGGTAAAAATTGTGAAAAATATAAAAATAGCCAAAAACCTGCAAAAAAGCAGTCCGACCGCCATTGATGTTTTATAGTTAATTGTGCTCCTTATTGATGGGAATGTTGTCAAAAAATTTCAGCTCTCTATCTTTTATAGGAGCCGAGAAAATCACGTTTCCCCCAATTCATTAATTACGGACGGACGGACAGACGGACGGACATTGTGAATTATAGAGTAGCTTCGCTACTAAAAATTCAAATTTTCATTGAATACCTATCATTAAATATTGTCAATTAATTAATTGTCAAATATTTCTTTTTTTTAAATTAAACAAAAAACTTATCTTATTATATAATGTAGAAGGCGTTTTTTTGTCTGTCTCGAAGGATCTCGCTAACAGCTGAGCGAGCCGATATTGTTCTCTATTACAGTGAAGCTTCTTATAAGGCCCTGAAGGTTTTATACTATTTTGGGGAGAGCATCAGCCCCCTCCTCCCCAAAAATTATTTTTATTTCTCTTTTGAAACTAAAATTTAAAATGGTATGAGGTTGACTTCACCCCCTCCTACCTTAAGTGCCCCTAGAGCCTTCTAGGGGGCGTAGCCGCTAATATTTAATAAAAGAGCTTTAGATTTTTAAAATAAAGAGTTGTTACTTATAAGAGATAATATGTAGCTGGACAAATTGTCTCAAAAAATCAGCCTTGTGACGTAATAATGAGGGATTATCCATATCTTTTTAGGGGTTTTCTTTCCCACTTCTCTATTCTTCCTCATTTTTATGACGTCACATGGCTGATTTTTTAGACACGTTGTCCAGCTACGGTAATATATTATCTATAAGGCACATTATTAATCAACCAACAGACAAACTGAATTGTAAAGCCTAATATTTTCATTCTATACTTAAATTGAAAATAAAGATTTTCCCTTTTAAAACGGAAACACACATCCAGTACTGGAGAAGAGAAAGAAATTTAAGAATTGTGCTCTAGCTCAGAGTGAGAGAGGGGACAATGGGCTGTTTAGTCCTCAAAGTTTTATAATAACGTTTTCTTATTCGTTAACAACTTTGGGGACCCTAGTGAATTTTGATTGTTTGGATCATTAAGTTGAGTTTTCAAACGTTTCAACCAATAATTTTAATCTAATGAAGGTGCAATTTAATGTATCATCATTTAGGATGTACATTAAGTTTTCGGCTATTGTCTTATCCCTACAGATCCCTGGTTCTAGCTTTTGTTTCAATACAAATATGAATTTTCTTCCATCCATTGTTTTTACCCAACAAAAAAAATTTCTATACTCAACACAGCAGCGCTAGATTAACTTTTAGTACTTTCAACACATTAAATGTGTCTTCTCTAAAATAAGAATTAGGATTTACATTTTAAATTTGTAAAAATGTTCGTATACAAAATGATTATCATTCAGAGCTATCCGTCGCGGCCAGACGGGCGTAGCCTAAATGCAGAAAAGCTTAGCTATTGAAAATTTATCAACAGATGTTAGAAGATATAGTATTTTTGGGGAGAAAAAGGGTTGTAGAGTAATCAATGAAACTCTCTGTTTAGACTTGTAGTAAAGCAAACTTTTAATTTTAAAGTATGTCAGCCTGTTCATCTGTTTGTTAAAGTTTTATTTTTATCAAGACTTTTAGGGAGTAGGGAATATTAGACTGTATATTAAACAAGCTGATCTTTACGTTTGCCTCCAATCTATGGGGACTTATTAAAAGTTTTTTGGGTTTTAATGACCAGTATTCAATAAACGTTTTAACTTCTGCTGGATTAATTTTGTTTATAACAATTGGGGATGTACATCTAATGATCATTTATTGTCTTATCCCTAAAGATCCCAGAAATTTTTATATCCTTGAATATAGTAAAAAAAGGGAAGATTTATTAATCCATCCAAATATACATTTATATCATGTATGTAAAGATAACAGGGAGTGAGGGGACAATGGACACTATATTAATATTCTCCCAAAATTTCTCCTTATAAGAATAGACATAGAATACATGGCTATTCTCACATACTTTTTCTAAATAAAATGTTTCTCCTAGCTGGCTAATATAACGATACCCCCACTCAGCGTCCCCCCCCCCCACCAAATTGATCATGTAATGGAAAATTTTGAAATAAAAAATAGTCCATAATAGCAAATTTACTGAGAATATTCTATTTTTTAGCAATTTTTATATGCATAAGTTTATTTTCAGATTTTTGATTTAATTTCATGCTTTTTATGGTAAGCTAATGTTTAAAAAACTTTACATTTTAGTAGGAGGAAGAATGTAAAGGGAGTAAGGGGACATTGGGCTGTTTAGTACACAAGTCCCCAAAGTTTTAAAATAACGTGTTCTGATTAGTTGGCTTGACAACTCTGGGGACTTTTATTGAATTTTGATTGGTTGGTTCATTAAGTTGAGTGTCCAAACGCTTCAGCCACTTATTGTAATCTACATAAGGGATAATCTTGTGAATCATCGTCTTATCCCTTTAGATCCCTGGGTATAATATACATTTATATTATTATGAATGTAAAATGTATGTAAAACCTAAAACTCAAATAAAAAGATGGAAAGAGATAAAAAGATATATAGAGGGAAAAAATTTCTTAAGATTTTAGAATTATTCTATACCTATATGAGCGACTACTTTTCTGTTTTTTTACCTTATGAATTATTTTTGATAGATTTTTTTTATAAAACAGCTTGCTTTATTGCATCAAGATCCATGACAGATCTATATAGCAAATAAATGTCTATAAATGAGCTCGAGTCTTCCAATAGTAGAGTGTTTAATACCCATAGTGCTCCAATAATCCATAATAAACTCTCATTGACCAGAACTATAAGACCCGTTTATTTACTCTATGAAGAATACATTCTTTTTTTTATTTCATGTTGCTATTTGAATTATACTAAAGTATTAAATTTCCATTCATAAAATAGAAAATTTAAATTTATAAAATAGTAAATCAAAGAAAACTTAGTTTTAAAATAATTTGATACTAGCGATGTGCTGTAATGTGTTCAGATATTAAACTAAAATTTAACATTAAAACTAAACATTTTAACCCTTTCAGAACGATAATTTGAAACAACAAAAATACAAAAAAAAAGATTAATATTCAATCTAGCCAATAGCGGAATAATTTTAGAACGCCGCCTCTAGTTAATAATATACAAAATATCTATGTTGGTAATCATGATTTAGTAAAAATATTTTCATATATTGAAAATCTTTTTTTTTTAATGGAGGGGATGATTTTTATACAAAGGAATAAGGTATAGCCAACAAGAAAAATAAATCTAAAATAATATTTGGAGGTCAGGTAAAAAGTTGCCCCCCAGCGACAGCTAAAAATCGTTTTCGAATTATTTTAGTTTTCTTTAGTATAAAATGTTTTTACATAGCCGATTTATCTTATGTGAAGTGAGAAGGTTTTCTCCCACAATAAAAATAAAAACCTGTAAAGGAGAGGTGTATGAGCCTAGCAGTTATCAAGATCTTTCGGTTCAGACACAAAGAAGGACAGATATCTTTACATAACCTGGAAGGTCAAAATATCACAATTTTATAGATAAAATGACAATATTAATCTTTTAAAAAAAAAGATTTTAGTAAAAAATGAAAAAAAACGTTATAGAAGCTTTACTATAATCTTTTTAAAAGCGAAGCTTTTCTATAAATAGGGTCGGTCCGTCCGTCTGGAACGGATAGCTTTTTTCGTTAATTTAGACTTGTTAGAATTGTCCTATCGATTTCAAACTTTGCATGGTGATTTCTGTAGTAGTTAGGTACGATTTAGAAATCGTATCAACTCTACAATTATTACCAGAATGTCCGTACGTCTATTTTAAACATTTTACTTTTTTAACAAGTTTTCATATGATCTAATTATCCGATTGATCTGATTTTTGGTACACTTATTCCTGGGACTACAAAGTTCCATATTATAATCGAGGCAACTCTATAATCAAGTCCTAAAAATGTAAGTATGTCCATAAACATTATACTGTATCAAGCAATTTTTCAACAAATTTACTTACAATTTTGCTCCGACTTTTATACACTTACATTCTGATTATTCAGTTATGACACTATACAAGTGGTAATGTCCGTTTATGGATGTTGTCATCCTTGTTTCAAATAAAAAGAAATGACTATATTTTATTTCTTAATATTTGGGGACATTAAGTAGAGGGAAAAATATAACCAAAAAGTTAATATAATGACTCAAAAGATTATAGCCTTACAAAATAGCACATTATTTTCATTAAAATTATATTTTACATTTAAGTAGTTTAATATGTGTATGTTTAAGTAGTGAAAATTATCATAAAGCTATGAATAACTCTTGCCAGGTTTTATTCTATTTTATGAGGGCAGGGATACGCATTAGTAGTTTATAGTCTGTATCTAAAGATCTTAAAAAATAATTATCTGAATACATTGTACTTTTCAGGGAAGCTAAATAAATATCTTTGGTGGTTTTGGGCTATTTTTTATTCCTCCCCGCCTTCCCTGTGTTAAAGCGATAGGTATGATATTATAGATAATTTCGACTGCAAGCATGTATTAAAAACCATTAAAAAGTGTTTTTTTTGCTGGTTTACAAGTTAACTTACAAAGCACTTAGAAATAAATTAATTAGTAATGTGTCAATCCAAATACAACTTTATACTACGCACAGCATGCAATATTATATAGATAGATAGATAGATAGATAGATAGATAGATAGATAGATAGACAGACAGACAGACAGATAGATAGATAGATAGACAGATAGATAGATAGATAGATAGATAGATAGATAGATAGATAGATAGATAGATAGATAGATAGTTATAGATAGATAGTATATTTTAATAACATAAACAAATAAATAAAGTAAGACTGACACTAGAATTTTAAATATCCAATCCTTTGAAGCATTTTATAGTAACTTTAAACAATTACGTCATACTGGCCTATAATTAAAAATGTATACTGGCCTGCAATTGGTAATTTAGTCTTTGTATTGACTTAGCATTGGTCATTTGTATTGAATAACGTCATTTTTTACAGGCACTGTAAAGAGCTTCCACCCGCTATTATGTAATCATTAGAAAAGTAAAATTGGCAGAGAAAAAGAAAAAAACAGATCTAGCTTCCAGGAAACAATTTACAGGAAAAACAGAAAACAGAAAAACATATGGTTTTTACTTTATTAGACAAATAAGTTGTTGAATGTTTTTTTGAAGATATTTTTGTGGTTTATTTTATGTTTAGGTTAAGACTTTTCTTATGTTATGATTATCTGTAGACAATCATAACAATTTGAATTAGGAAAACCTGGTTCACACTTTTTTTCCACCCTTTCAAGTAATTTTTCTTTGTGAATTATAACCAGTTGGGTAATAAAAGTATATTTAGATTCTATAATTTCGAATTCGTAAGGATAAAGTGGGGGAAACGTGATTTTTACGGCCGCTATGTAAGATAGAAAGCTAAAACCTTTTGTCAATTTTCTCATAATTAACTATAACACACCCCTTACAGTTGAACTGCTTTTAGCAGGTTTTTGGCTATTTTTATATTTCTCACACTTTTCCCCATTTCTTTGGTAACTTTTGATTTTTTTATTATTAGTTTCTAGACAGTTTGAATATTTTTGTACTTAGCTACTTATGGATGTTGTCATCCTGGGTTCTGTATTTTTTCTCTATTTGTTGGTAGCAGGCTGTTTTGTAAATGTTATAAATTGGAAGAATCTATCAAATAAAAGTTATCGCAAATATACTCAAAATAACTCATCCCTTACAGTTGGACTGCTTTTAGCAGGTTTTTGGCTATTTTTATATTTCTCACACTTTTCCCCATTTCATTGGTAACTTTTGATAGATTGTTTTGTATTATTAGTTTTCTAGACAGTTTGAATATTTGTGTACTTAGCAAATTATTGATGTTGTCATCCTTGTTTCAGTATTTTTTCTTTGTTTGTTATTATAAAGCATAAAGACAAACTAAAATAATAGAGTAGTTGCGCTGCTAAAGTACTAATATGATTAATCTACAGAAACTCTAATATTGATGTTTTTATATCTAAAAAATGTATTGTAAGATAGTTTAATGGAAATTTAATGTTTCTTCGCCATTTAAGGCCTTAAAGCAAAGATATTTAATATTTCTTTTTAATTTTTACGTTTATTTGTGCTACATAAAAATTCTAAAACGGCTTTTTTAAAATTTTGAATCACCCTTTCACGGATCTAAATGGATAGCCCAATGACCGATAAATTGATGTACATCCCCAATGATAATACTCAAAATTATCAATTCTGTAGATTAGAATTAGTGGTTGAAACGAAAAATGAAAGTGTTTGAAAATGAAAATTCACTGAAGGGCCGAAAGTACGGACGTACAGACGGACCGACCCTAATTATATAAATGCTTTGCTTTTAACAATTATAGAAAAGCGATGCTTCAAAAACTGAAAGTCAGCACGGCAAAGAAAAAAATATTGTTGGGTGGGAGGAAAAAAAGAGCGGGAAATATTGTCAGGAGGAAAGAAAAGAGCGGGAAATATTGTCATAGGGGGGAAGAAAATAGCGGGAAATATTGTCAGGGGGAAAGAAATGACCAGGGGAGAAATTATCGGAATGGGAGGGAAAGATTGTCTATTACTTTGACAGGATCACTTAATTTGATAATGAACCACCCAATATACCCCCCCCCCACCCCCCAATCCGTTACCCGCCATTAATATTTATATCTAGTAACTCCCTATAAGGCTTTAAAAAAAACATAATATTAATGCATCGTATTATAGACAGCTTTCCGCGGAAGGTAATGTTATAAAATGTAAGATTAATTCTAGTTTTGTTGGCCCCGAGGAGCCTAAGGTCCGGGGTACAATACTGGTATTAATAATACTATTATCTTATTTTATTATTTGTAGAAAATTGTTTGCAATACAATACGATTCAAGATTTTTCAGTATGGATCAGAACTGGCTCTAATCCAGCGGATATTGTTTGGTTTCGAAGCCTTGCTGGAATATACCTCTCTAAACTAGATATCAGGAAAATTAATTGAAATATGAAATTTTAAAAAACTTGAAATCAAATTGTTGCATTATTTTTTAATTAAAAAGAGTTTGATGTTAATTAATTGAGTAACAAGTGAAAATATTATCAAGAAATGATATTAATTTCAATGAGAATTTAAAATGAGCTGTGCGTCTAAAATGATTAGTGGAGGGATAAATGCCTTGTAAACTAGTAAAATACTGGGATAATGGCAATACTTTTCTTTTATGTGGTGCTATATCTGTTGTTATTTACACTTAAATTGTAAACCAATGGTCATTCCTAGAGTTAACTTAGAGTATCTTCTCAAGGATCTAAAGGGATAAGACAATGACCGATAAATATATGTACATCCCTAATGATGACACACAAAATTACCATTAGTGGTTTAAATGTTTTAACACTCAACTTAGTCAAATTGTTAAAATTAACTATATTCTTATCTTTTTTTGGGGGGGAATGTGGGTAAAACTTGATTTTTCTAGCCAGTATATAAGATAAATGGCTGATTTACAGTATGAAATTCCACACAAAAAAAACCGACGCTTGGTCATGATACACTGTGTAAGTTATGTCAGTCTTTTTGCCCGTCCCTAGCTTTAAATGAACTTACTAAGTTCACTGAATTTAACTATGTTAATAACTAGGGTTCATTTAAGAGCATACAAAAATATATAAAAATTACAAATAGGTCAGCAAAAATGTAATTTTGAAGAAAAAAGATTGGTCTATAGCTAAAAACTCTTAATATTATCCTTATTTCTATAAACAATAATTTTAATAGTTAATATGTTATTTATTCTTTCATAGAGAAAAAGTTATGACAATTTAAAGTCATATATGACTACTTTTATTTAATACAACATGGTAGAAATATACAGATAGGGAGAGGACAATTGGCTGTTTATTACACTATTCCCCAAAATTTTATAATAACGTTTACTTATTCGTTGGCTCAACAACATTGGGGACCTTAGTGAATTTTGATTGGTTGATTCATTAAGTTTAATGTTCAAACGTTTCAACCACTAATTTTTATCTACAGAAGGGTTAATTTTGTGTAGCATTATTGGGGAGGTACATCAATTTATTGGCCACTGTCTTATCCCTTTAGATCCTGTAACACTTTTCTGATAAAAAAGTAAAATTTAAATAAATTTAAGCAATGAAATTGTAGAAAAATTGTTTTAATTTGGACAAAATATAATTTTATGACGTCAATCAAAAATATTAACCACACTTGTCAAATGTGATTTAGGATTATTAAATTTTGTATTTGATGAGTTGGATTATTACTGTTGAATGTGAACATTGAAAATATAACTAAGAGAAAGATATAATTTGTTTATCATTTATTAGCGACTTATTACAGATTGGCAACCCCATCGGTCAAGAATCAAGGAAAATTTTTTTGGACTTGGAAATTTTTTGTTTTTTTTTCAAAATTTTTTTTAGTCGGATAAATGGTAACTTTTAATTAAAGTAAATCTAAGTTATAATTTCAAAAGATATTTAATTGTTTGTGAATAAAATCTAATTCCTTTTTTTTAAAAGATAATTTTGTCTGATAAGGACAAAAAGATAGTACAAATAAAGTTTTGTCTACTAAAAATAGAGGCAAAAAGATAAAATTTAGTTACTGTAGATAGTATAAAAAAGATAATTTTGTCTGATAAGGACAAAAAGATAGTAAAATTAAAGTTTGTCTACTAAAAATAGAGGCAACAAAAATAAATTTATGCTACACTACGTCCTAAGGTTGGTAATAAACATTTTTGAACTAGTTATCATTAAATTTGATGTAAAAAAGAAAACTTTTGATCAGTCAATAAATCAAAATAATAATTTTTATGTTTATGAAGCAAATTTCTCATTTAAAATTGGGGAAAATTTGAAAATTTTATACCATGCAGTTAAAAGATTAATTCAAGATAGATATAATTTAATAAGACTAGACAATACAGCTATAGGAGATAGAGATACAGCTGGGAATCTTAATAATAATTCATTATATGATAGAGAGGAGGTAGATCAAGAAATAGCAGGTCCCTTTACCTTTAGTCGTTTTGCGAAATATACCCCTAACAAATTTCTACACGAAAATATTGCTACCTAGTTTGTTGCTGTGATAATTATTAACATAAATGTCATTGTTTCATTGGTTAATAAACTCAGAGATCTAAAGTGATAAGACAATGGACGATAAATTATTGTACACGTCCAATTACGAAAAACAAAACTACTCTTTCTATAGATTGTTCTTATTGTTGTAAAAATTAGACACTCAAGGAGTTTACAATCCAAAGAATATTGAAAAAGTATCTAACGTTTTTAGGCCGATGAATGAGATCTGGTGCCTATAAAACTTACATTATTATTTACTTTAAATATCGCCTCCCCCCCCCCCCCCCAAGGATGACAACATCCATAAAGGCGAAGCACTGAAACGGTAGGACAAACGGACATGAACACTTATATAGGGTCAGAACTGAATAATCAGAATATAAATATATAGAGTCGAAGCAAAATTGTAAGTAAATTTGTTGAAAAACTGCTTTATACAGGATAATGTTTATGGACATACTTACATTTATAGGACTTGATTATAGAGTTGCTTCGCTTACAACATTATACTTTGTCCCAGGAATCAATATACCAAAAATCAGATCAATCGGATGATTAGAATATATAAAAATTTGTTGTTAAAAAAGTAAAAAAATCAGCAAGTTTAAAATGGACGTACGGACATTTTTGGTAATGTTTCTAAATCGTACCTAACTACTAAAAGAATCACCATGCAAATTTGAAATCGATAGGACATTTCTAACTTGCTTAAATTAACAAAAAAAGCTATCCGTTACGGACGGACGGACGGACGGAACGACCCTAATTATAGAAAAGCTTCGCTTTAAAAAAAAATAAAGTCTTACAAAATTCTATTCTACGTAGAAAGCTAGACTATGGAACAAAAATACTAGTTTTAAAAACAGTTTTTGTTGTTCTATACATACATTACACAGAGTCAAAAACCAAAGGGATAATACAATGGCCGATAAATTGATGTACATCCCCAATGATGACACACAAAATTACCACTTCTGTATTTAACAATTGCTTGTTGAAATGTTTTGACACTCAGTTTAAAGAATCAACTAATTAAAGTCCCCAAAGTTGTTAAGCCAGCAAATAAGAAAAAGGTATTATAAAACTTTGGGGACTAGTGTAATAAGCAGTTCAATGCCCCCTCCCTCCCTGACAACGAGTACTAAAGTTGCAAAAGTTATTCTACAAATCAACTAATAAATGCTTTACTAAAATAAAAAGCGGAAGGGTGTATGTATGCTTTTTAAGATCCCACAATCAGCTGGATGTCTAAATTAAGGGATAACTTTAAAATTTAAACTTAATTTTTCTCAATAAATTAAAATACGTACAGACAAACGGACGTGATGATTTAAAATTATCAAAACTGGTATTAATTAGGGATTTTATAGGGAATAAGACAATTGGCGATAAATTGATAAAGAAAATTGCCCCTTTTGTAGATTAAAATTTAAAGTGTATACAATGAAGGTAAAATATAACTCAATTATGATTTGCCAAAATATTTAGTCATCTTGATTACAAAACTTTTGGGACCAATATAAATAACTATTTTGCCTTTTTGAGTGAACGCTTTTCCATTGTGCCAAACTGTCTAGCTCTACCCATCTTTTGTTTTCAAAATACTAATTACCCCCAGGGAGGTAGGGGACAATGGGCTGTTTATTATACCAGTTCCCAAAGTTTTATAATAACTATTGTTTGATTTGTAGGTTCATTAAGTTAAGTGTCCAAACGTTTTAACCACTGAGTGTAATATACAAAAGAGGTATTTTTGTAAATCGTCATTGGGATGTACTTCAATTTATCAGCCATTGTCTTATCCCTTTAGATTCCTGAATTATCCCTCACTTAGTATAAGAATAAGAACATGGTCTCTGAAAAAGTTTTACAAACCACCATCTTTGAAAAAATCTACCTAAAGTTATATTCAAATTTACTCAATTGTTGGCTTAAAAACTTTAGAGCATTTTAATAAAACTTGATTGGTTGTTACAAACTAACAGTGTTCAAACACCTCAACCAGTAATTTTAATCTATATACAGTAGAGGTATTTATGTTTGTCATCATTGTGGATGTACATCAATTAATCTCTTATCCTATAGAATCCATGGTACTAACTAGACTAAGAAGCTAAGTGAAATTCCGAAGAAAACAGTCAATATTAAGATTTAGCACAATATGGATTTCATTTTTTGCAGTTTTTAAAAACAAAGTTTTCTATAATTAGGGTCGGTCTGTCCGTAACGATTAGCTCTTTGCGTTAATCTAGACATGTTAGAATTTTTCTATCTATTTCAAACTAGTTAGGTAAGACTTGGAAAGCGCAGCAACTCTATAATCGTTACTAGAAAGTCTGTACGTCCATTTATAGAAGCATGTTTATAATCAAGTTTAAAAAATGTAAATATGTCCTTTAACAGTATTCTGTATTTTAAAAGTTTTGAAAAAAAATTACGTTCAATTTTGTCAAACTATGTTGTTATCCTTGTTTTCAATATTTTACCTTTTTCATTATTAAATTCCTGTCGTTTTATGCTGTATTTGACTGTCTACTTGACAAGTAGTAGGTTGTATATGTGTTTTGAATTAGCTTGTCTTATTTGAGTTTGTATGCTTTAAGAAAATGTGCATTTTTTAATTTCAAAAAAGTTTTCTTGAATACTCATCTTGTTTCAAATTTTTACATCAAATGAGCTTGATATTTGTAGTAACTTTATAGTATTTTATGCGAAGCAGCTTATAGTGCCTAAGAAAGAAAACGTCATACAATACAAATCGCCATTTAAAGTTTACCATTGGTCATTTACAATGGCCTATCATTGGTAAATTTTATTGTATGACGTCATTTATTATTAGGTACTATTGGCTGCTTCATTTTTGCTGTTGTGTTAGGATATATAAATAATTATCCCCCATAGTTGTCTTACGAGTAAAATACAACTTTTCACCCATTTCAAAGTATTAAAAGAAAAGTAATGAAATAAACTATAGAATTTCTTTATATAATTGTTGTTTCTTGAAGCTTCCCTGAATAGAATTGTACACAAAAAGACTTTAAAAAATGCATTGAGTATCGTCATAACTACAGGGAATTATCGCCAAAAATACTAGCCCTCAGTCTTCAATAGCAGACGAGTAAATCATAATTCCAAATTACGTCATGGACGGACGGACAGACAAAGTTAATTATTAGTTAGCTTCGCTTTTAAAAAGGAGAGGGGCGGGGGGGTGAAAAGGGTAAAAATATGTAGCTCTCCTATAATATCAATAAATTGAATCTGTCAATTGTAAGATCTTTTGACAAAAAATATAATGAATTTCTAATAGCTTACTTAGTTGAGTCAGATCAAACGTAAATATTTACCATGGATCTAAGGGATAAGACAATGGCCGAAAAAAGTTGATTCCCAATGATGATACACAAAATTAACTTTTCTGTAGATTAAACTTAGTGGTTAAAACGATTGTTCTGTATATTATGATTAGTGGTTGAAACTTTGGACACTCAACTTAGAAAAATCAACCAATCAAAATTGTACCCAAAATTGTTAAGTTAACTAATAAGGAAACGTTATTATGAAACTTTGGGGACTAGTGTAATAAACAGCTCATTGTCCCCTCTTCCTCTGTCATTTTACACTCTATATAACGATAATGTACAACTTGTAAGAATCAGCTTTGAATATAGTCCTAGTCCATTATATACACAATGTATGAAAGTTTGAAAAAGACACTAATTGTATACAGGGAGTAAGGGAGGGGACAATGGATCGAATATTCAATCTTTAGGAGTCTCAGACTTTGGGGACTGGCTTAAAGGGAATGTGCAAGAATTTAGCAGTTTCTGACTGAGTTTGGGGACTTGCGCAAGAAATGCCGTTACTCGCTATGTTAGTTTTGAATATATAGAGTTTTGAAGACAGAGAGTAGTTCAAATATAAATACACGGCCCCCCTCCCATACTATATTTCACTCCCTTCATCCCCACCTCCTTTTTAAAAGTAGACGAGAAAGGGAAATGGAGAAGGGAGGTGGGGGAAATAAACAGGATAAAAAGGGGCAGGAAGGCGTGCGGGTCATATACTTGCCCATCCAGCTACACGCCTGCCTGTCCCTTTTTTCCGTGTTCACATCACTTGCCCCCAAATCTCTTTTCTCTTTCCCTGTCATCTGAAGAGATCCAGGGAGATATTTCTAGTAATTAATTACAGAATGGTTATGTCAGTCTGTAATACTGGTAATCTTATTTTTAAATGATTGCTTTTTTCTTGGAACTTTTTTCTTAGTTTATGGTTTTCTAGATTTAATCAACAATCACTTTACAATTTCCACCATATTTTCGGGATTATTCTGGTTTTCATGGCCTTTCTTCAAAAACTCTTAAATTGAATTAATTGCCCATTGTCCCCTCCCTTACTCCCTGAATTGTATATGCCATTAAAATTCAAACAAAAAGCTACATACATACACAAAAAGTTAGTGGTGTGTGTATATGTTAGTCTAGCTTCTATAAAAGTTAGGTTAATACATATCCCACTCGTTGCTTGGATGGTGATAGGTTCGAATCCCGGCCCGACATCGCGTTATAGCTAAAGTCGTTAAAAATAATTCATACTTTTGCTATGTTGGGTGCGAGACATAAAAAATTAGAGTACGGGGATTGTTTTGGCGCAACTTATTAGTTCAATCCATAGGATAGGATGGAATGACGTATGACTATAATAACATGCACAGCATTAAGAACGGTTTTACCCAGAGATGTACAAATAAGGTGTCGTTGTGTATCCCGTCCTAAAGGCTATCCGGGGCTAGCTTAATTCATAGGGGTAACGAATTTTTTTCTTTACCTCTATTATATGTCTTAGATACAAAGTAGTACGATGGCTGTCTGTCTGTCCGTCTGTCTGTCTAAAGCTTAAGATTGGGCACTACTCTTTAGGGAGTATGCCTACTGGTCCTGTTGATGGTTTTCAGCTATTTTCTTGGTTGGTGGGACACCTCCAACCCCCCTCAAAAAAATCCCCTCCCCAAATTTTTCTTTTCTTTTTTAAAACTAAAATTTAAAAAGGGAATTCGACTAATCTTCTACCCCCCCCAAAAAAAATCTAAATAACACAAAAATAGGTTGATCAAACATCTTGAGGCAAAGCCCCTAGAGGCTAGGGGCAAAGATTCGATTAACAATGAACATCAACTCTACATTTAGCCTCTTTGTAAAATTGGAACGTCAAGTTCAGCCGTTTACGTGATTTTACTCTACGCATGCGTATATGTATTTTCTGTATGTTTTTGTTCGACAAATAGTACCGTAGAAATATTAAAAAGATTAAATATCCAATTGATATTCAAACGCAATGATGAAGTCAAACCGACACAAATTACCTTTATCGATAATTTTCACTATTTTGATATTAAATACCAGATCATAACTATTTAAATACAAAATTCTTTAGTTGTCTGACCATAAAAAAGGGCTTTATGTATGCATTTCTGCTTTCTGAATCGTACCTACCTACTACAAGAATCATCATGCAAAGTTTTAAATCGATAGGAAAATTCTAACACGCCTAAATTAACTAAAAAATGTAATATTTTTTATTTTCTTTAGATATTACTAAATTCTAGACTTATCCAGGGAAGGGGAACTTATAATAAGCCGTAGGCAAATATTTTAAACATATTGTTAGATAATATAAAACAAACCAACTCATGATAAAGTCATGGGTAGCTAACAAAAATTTTAGCTTTTTGTTTATATTTTGTTTATTCATTATATAAATAAACACAACCTATTTTTTCTTATTTTATTTATGGAATACAATTGATCAATAAATAGAATAATAGTTCAAATCAAGATAATTAAAAATAGGAGTTAAAACAATTTTATGTCTTTGCATTTTGATTATTCTTGTAATTCCCGTATAAAACTGGCGGCTAGGGGCGAAGTCTTAAGTTTGTAATAAAGTAATAATTTTCTAGGTTCAAAAAGTACAAAATTTATTGAGTTTTAAGTAAACATAAATTCATTGAACTGGGTTATAAAAAAATCCTGAAAGTTTTCAATTTTAATGGTTGATTGATTGAAACTCCCCCCCCCCCCCTTTAATTGCACTTTCTATACCAATTTTTATTTATATAGATTATAGAGTAAGTAAAGGTAGACTTATCTGAATAAGCAAATCAAGTATTTTGACAAATATGGGGGAATTGGTAATAGGGGGGGCATAATTCTTGAGAGGCTGGAGGTATTCTCCCCCAAAATAATTGTAAAGCAGAGTAAAGTCCCATAAAGACTAACAAGTACCATGGTTAGCGTGACATATCGCCAGTTAATGACAGACTTTCAGAAAGATATTTTATTACTTAATATTGTAATATGGTAGTCTATCAGCTCTACAAGAATTCAAAATTATAAGCAAAATAATAATTTCACAGAGTTAAGTTAAATTTTAAAAAAGTGTAAATATGGGAGCTAAACTTTATATATTTCATCAACTTTATAATCTATGCTTTGACTTTGATATCAAGGCACTTTCTGGATTAGTCTATCAACTTTTTTTCTAATATTTGTAGCCCTATGCTTACTTACTCATTATTAGTCTTAAATCAAATAGCCTAATGTTTATATCTCTTTAAGTTTTAATTTATAACTAATCTATCAACAAATTGTCTAATGCTTATAGCCTTTTAAAGTTTTAATTTATCATTAGCATATCAATATTTAATGTAATTATTGTATCCCTATTAAGGATTGAATTATGATTAGTCTGTCAACTAATAGTCTAATGCTTATAGCCCATGGCCCTCTGCATGCCTAATTTATGACTAGTCTATCAAATAATAGTCTAATGTTTACAGCCTATAGCCCTGTGCATGCCTAATTTATAACTTCTCTATCAACTAATTGTCTAATATATTACTAGTCTATAAACTAATTGTCTAATGTTTTTAGCCTATAGCTCTCTGCATGCCTAATTTATGACTAGTCTATCAACTAATTGTCTAATGTTTTAAGCCTATAGCTCTCTGCATGCCTAATTTAAGACTAGTCTATCAAATAATAGTCTAATGTTTACAGCCTATAGCCCTGTGCATGCCTAATTTATGACTAGTCTATCATCTAATTGTTCATCTAATGTTTATAGCCTATAGCTCTCTGCATGCCTAATTTATGAGTAGTCTATCAACTAATAGTCTAATGTTTATAGCCTATAGCCCTTTGCAATTGCATGTCTAATTTATGAATAGTCTATCAACTAATCATCTAATGCTTATAGCCTATAGCTCTCTGCATGCCTAATTTATCAAACTCTAACTATTTCTAAGAAAAATTGGGTTTGCATTTTGGTTGTAGTGCTATCCGAGTGTTGTTAAAAAACAACAAATATTTTCTCTGAAATCTACTAGCTTTCTGAAACGTGTTATAAATTATCTTTCTCGCACAATTATTTCTTAGGGATCTAAAGGATAAGACAATGGCCGATAAATTTTCGTACATCCCCAATGATTGTACAGAAAAATTTCCTTCTGTAGATTACAATTAGTTGTTGAAACGTTTGGACACTCAAATTAATGAACCAACCAATCTAAATTCAATAAAAGTCCCCAAAGTTAAACCAACGATTAAGAAAACATTATTATTTAACTTTGGTGACTAATGTAATAAACAGCCTAATGTCCCCTCGATCCTATTAACGCACACAAAATTTTTAGAATTTTTTTTTGAAGATTTTCAACTTTTTTAAAAAAGATTTTAGAATTTTTATTAGTTACTTAAAGGAAGCATAATTACCTCAGGGAGAAAAATGAAAATTAAAAACCAAAATTAAATTAGCATAAAAATGAGTTTTTGTTTAAATGAGAATGATATTCCTATCCAGTTTTTTGTTTAGAATACCCCATTCTATATTTGCTGACTGAATTAATTGTCGATAACATATAAACACTAAGTCAAAGTAAATGCATTATTGAATTCTGCTGCGACTATCGGAAAAACAACCTGGCCAAAAACAGGTCCAGATTCTCTGAAGATCAAAATATGATAAGGTTTTATTTTTCTATATCTAATCCCACCGGGGCCTAAACCTGCAGTGCCCTAACCTAACCTATCTTGACCTAAAGTAATAAACAAACAAAAAGATAAATTGCCCAACCCCCTAATTTTTAATTTAATAATCTGTTCATTTGTATCTGTCAAATCATTCCCTATACTTTAATATTTAAATCCTTTTAAAACTAGCATGGCACTGTTTAAGACAAATTCAACTAGGCCTAAGACGTGGATATTTTTTGTGACAAAGAAAATCAAAAAGTGAACATGTTGTATGTTTTTCTGTAAAGCATAATTGTTTGATATTTCGATCTCTCTCTCTCTCTCTCCTCCTATTGTATTAAAAAAAAACTGATAATGGATGCAATAGTCCTTGTTATGAATACCATTCCTGCATTGTATGTAAGATTTCAGTTTTTCTAAATGTTTAAAATATTGGGGAAAAAAGCCTAACTAATCTTTATAGAAAGAACACAATGTAAAAAAACGTATCTAATGCAATCAAATGAGCTGGTTTTCTGTAAGGTGTTAAGATTAGTTAATAACTAGAGTGCACAAATAGATCAACCATGTAAGGCTCTTAGAAGGTATTTTCAACGTCAATCTACCATAAATATTATCAAACCCTGTGTAGTAAAATGTAGTCCACTTACAAAAGAATGACAATATCCAAAGGAACGTAAATTTTGAATCTAAATAAATTATGAGACAGACAGAGAAAGCGGGGACAATGGGCTGTTTATTACATTAATCCCAAAAGTTTTTTAATAACGTTTTCTTATTCATTGGCTTAACATCTTTGGGGACCTTGTTGAATTGTGATTGGTTGGCTCATTAATTTGATTATTCAAACGTTTCAACCATATAATCTAATCTACGGAACGGGTAATTTTGTGTTTTATCATAAGGAATGTATATCAATTTATCTGCCATTGTCTTATCAATTTGAAACCCTAGTAAAGAGCAGCTTCACTTCTAAAAGACTATGATTTAAAAATTTCAGGTAAAACGTACATACTTTTATTCTTTTACAGAGTAGTTTCGCTACTAGGAAAAAGTTGCATGCAGAGTGAAGAAAATAACATGTATTATTTATGCTTATAATTTTCCTCATTTTTTTTACAGCTGTAATTGTACAGCTTAGGCTTTGTAATTTCATTTTTCTCACATTGTTTCACTATTATTTCATGTTATTTCATTTTATGTTAGGTTGGGCTGGATATAGGTTGTGTTTTATATTTTTTTTTTGGGGGGGGGGGGTCCAGTGGTCAATAGATTTGAGTGAAATAACCAAATACGGCTGTCACAACTGTTATTTTCCAGTTATCTTTAGGTAGAAGACAATGGACAATGATTTGATATATATACCCAATTATAGTAAACAAAATTACTCCTTCTCTAGAATATAATTATCACGTTTTAACAAATTTCTTATCATTATTCTGGGAAACATATTATTACATCCTTACAAAAATTACAGGATGTCTGCGTTGAGCTTAAGATTTCACAAACCCCTGGACCAGTACAGTACCTCTTTTACAGTACACTACCCCCCCCCCCCCAAAAAAAAAAAAAAATTCTTTTAAAACTGAATTGAAAGTTGGAGGTTGACTTAACAACCTCCACCCCCCTTCTTCCTTAGGTGACACTAAAGGCCACAAGGGGGGGGGGGGTATCCACTATTAAGCATTATTTTGATAAAATAACACCAGCCAAACTTTGTATGAAAACCAAAGAACATTGACATTCAATAAAATTTCAAGGCCTTATAAAAAAACAAATAATAAAGATGTTTCTTTAAAACAGAAAATAAGTTTTTAATTAGTAAAACTTAAATGGAAAATCCCCCCCTCCCAAAAAAAAAAAAAAACCTAGCTTTGACTGGTAATAATTCAAGTCCTTAAATTCTCCATACTCTTTTCTGATATTTAAGCAATAGACACTATTTTTAACATCCTTTGTATGACATGATGTGGTCTAGAATAGAACCTGACCCCTTGCCGGTAGTAAGCCTGAAACTGATAAGAAGCAAATATTTATTTTAACAATGTTGTTTGAAATGAAGTAAAAAGCCAATAACAGTTTAGGTTTTGCAGTGAAATTAAATGAAAACTACAAGTAAGAACCAGAAAAAGCATTCAGAAAAACAATTAATATGAATTTAGAATCTATTCTACAAAAGTTCATCTTCCCAGCCCTTAAATATCCATATCATATTTATGTATTTTGAGTCTTTCTTAGAGAGGTGTTTGCAGGATCTAAAGAGATAAGACAATGGCCGACTAATTGATATACATCCCCAATGTTAATTCATAAAATCACCCCTTCATTAGATTACAGTTGTAACGTTTGAACAATCAACTTAAACAATCAAAATTCATTAAAAGTCTCCAAAGTTGTTAAGCCAACGAAAAAGAAAACCTTAATTTATAACTTTTGGGACTTGTGTAATAAACAGCCAATTATCTCCTCTCACTCTCTCAGGGTAGTTTAATAAACATTACAATTTTTTTTCTGAATCTGCATCCCTATCATTGATAGCAAAGGAAACAAACAACAAAAATTGTTAAAAATCATTTCTTCCTTTCAACAAAAATAAAACATTTTTATACCAATTTGGGTGTGCAGCTTTCTGGTGCAAACACATTTGGGACAATATACGTTTTATTTATTAAATGAAGTTTTTCCCTAATTCCGTTGTTTCATTTCTTTTTGTTTTCCACGACATAACAACTGGTTTTCTTTTGATTTCACAACATTTGTCTAAAAGATTTTGATGTTCAAGGTAATATAGTTTTTCTTTCCCATAAAGCACAGAGCGTGCATTGACAAAAACCCTTTATAAAAAGTAAAATTAAGGAAGAGGAGGGGGGGGGGGGGGGGGTTCTTAAGGTTTCTATGCATGATCAAGCACTTTTTAAGAAAATTTTTTAAAAGTCTTTATTGTGATCCGGTGAATTGTCCTAAAGTATTATTAAATTTCTGCAGTTTTTTTTTGCATTGATCAAAAACATTTGTCATAAACTTGAAAGCTATTATTTAACAGATGCGTAGCAATTCTTTAATTGGTAGTTCTTTGCTTGAGTTTTAAAGTCCAGGGATCTCAAGGGATAAGACAATGGCCTATAAATTGGTGAAAACCCCCAATTATGTTTCACAAAATTACACCTTCTGTTACAATAAGTGGTTGCAACGTTTGGATCCTCAAGTAAATGAATCAACCATTCAAAATTCAGTAAAAGTCCCAAAGGTTGTTGAGCCATCGAATAAGAAAAAGTAATAAAAAAAATAAAAATAACATTTTAGGGAGTAGTTCATAAACATTTTTTTCGAGTCACCCACACAACCCAATAAAAAGATTTATACTGCTGCTTTTTCAGATGCGCAACATTTAATATTAAAGTAAGGATATAACATGAACCCAAAACGAGCGTCATTCATTCCAATGTACAATAAATCCTTCAATACATGTTTACAAAATGATTATTGTTTTATTCTAAAGCTGAAATATTATTATTATTTCCTCGTTTCTTGTTGTATTATAATAGTACAAGGGTAATAAGACAAATTGATGACAGCATTTTTGACAGATATATTGCTTTTCAATTATATGTGTACTTACAATACACTCATTATTAGCTACCAAAATATATCAAAATACTATAATGGTTCAATTTTATAATTCTCATTATTTAAATCAGGTACGGTTTAGAAATTAAACCCATTGGGCTTTGCTTTCTAGTCGAAATCTCTTCCAATCCTATTTGATTTTTGAATTTTTGCGCCAAAAAAAATACAACCCACCCCCCCCCCCCAAAAAAAAATAAGGTTGATCATGCTAAAAAGGCTAACAAATTTAAAGGTCAACCTTTTAAAATTATTTAATAATGGAAGACAATTGTTTCACAACTACTATATAGATAATCAGCTCCAATCAATATGTATAGAATACATGTTAAAAAATACATGTCTTTGCTTTTTGAATTAGCATTACTATATAAAGTAGAAGGTTTTTGGTCTGAAGCTTTAAAGTTTAAAAACTAACCGATTGGGTTCTCTATTTTATATAAGCTTCACATAGGTCCTGTGATGGTTTTAGGCTACTGTTTTAGATTTAAGTTTTTGGGATGGTTTTAAGCTACTTTTTGGCCCATATCTGTTTCTTCAACTACAAAGCCTATAAATGATAGGAGCGTAGCCATTAGTACATATATATAAAGAATAATGTCAATCAAAAAAGATTGGCCTAAAAAAAACTTTTCTTTTGTACAAAAAAAAAGAAAAGAAAAAGTTGTAGATAAAATACAAGACAAACAATGACTGATGCATTAACAACAAGGATAATTCAGTGCAGTAAGGCAGAGATAAGACAATGGTCGGTAAATTTATGCACATCCCCCATGATGATACATAAAATTACCCATTAAAATTTATGGTTGAAATGTTTAAGCACTAAATTTAATTAAACAACTAATCATAATTCACTAAAGTCCCCAAAGTGTTAAGCAAACAAATAAGAAAACGTGCTTATAAAACTTTGGGTACTAGTGTAATAAACAGCACTTTGTCCCCTCTCTTTCTGACATTAAGGTAGCACAGCATAAAAAGGAAGTAATTTAGTCTCAACTAAATATAAAACACTTAAGGAGAGGAGGGATGGGTTGTTAAGTCGACCATCCATATTTCATTTTTGTTTAAAAAAGAAAATTAAAAATTAAAAACAGACTGACAGACTTACAGACTGCCACTAGATGCTTATTGTGTAGCTCCGACACATAGCAGTGGTTAATATAAAGAAAAGATACATTAACAAGAATAAGCATGTTCAACAATCGTTCAGATGCAAAAATTTAATAACATTTTAGATATGAATGTACTGTATGTTTTTAAAGCTACTTTTGTTTTGCATAACAAAGCGGAACTCATAGTAATCTACAAATAAGAGAAAGAGTGGACGATGGGCTGTTTATTACACTAGTCCCCAAAGTTTCAAAATAACGTTTTCTTATACGTTGGCTTAGCAACTTTGGGGAATTTATTCAATTTTGATTGGCTAATTCATCAAGTATAGTGTTCAAACGTTTCAACTACTAATTTTAATCTACAGAAGGTGTAGTTATGTGTATTATCATTGGAAATTTCATGTATATCAATTTATCTGCCATTGTCTTATCCCTTTAGATCCCTGACTTTACAAGAAATGATAAAAATATTCTTGTTTCCATATTTCTTTGTCTCAAGTTTTTATAAAAATATTCATAAGATTCATCTACATAAACAATTAAATATATGTATGTTCCTTCAAATCCTTATAATAAAGTAACTGCATGTCTGTCTGTACCGAAGGATCTTGCTAACGGCAGAACCGATGTGGTTCTCTTTTACAGGGTAACTTCTCATAGGTATTGGGAAGATTTTAACTTTTTGGGGGGAGGGTTCCACCACATTCTATCGAGGAATCTACTATAGAAAGATATGACCCCTTATAAGTATATATATTTTACTTTTTATTTTTAAAACTAGAAAAATATGGTATACAATGGATAGATAGATGGATAAATACTAGATAGATGTGTGAAGTTTTTATAGAAAAAAGCTTAGCTAAATTGTATATTTTTTGGCTGGAATGTAGAATTACTACTTTATATGCTTATTTAAAACTTTTTAACATTTTCAAGTGTTTTAGCTACAACACTTTAATTGTAAAATTTCTGCTTTCTTTCATTTTGAAACATTTATCTCTTTAACACTTTAGCTAAGCTAAGTGCATTTTATGAGAAGCGTAGCAAAATTATAAGAAATGTATGCCAGTACAAAATAGAACGTTAAGCTATCCATAATCTCAAATAGTTATCAAATTCTATATCTACAAACAATCCCAAGTACTTTAAAAACAAGCTAGCCACTAGAAGAGGACAGTGGATCTTAGAAAAATAGCCCCAAATTAACCCCAAGTAATATTAAATGCTTCCTTTAATTAGCACAATCCAAATAGACCAGCGTTTCTGAGATCTTTAGCTTTAAACAAAACAAAAACTAATTACTTTACATAATAAGATTATATTTATTTTGAAGGATTAGTAAACAACACTATCATTACCGACGTACAGAAAGACAGACAACGACACACAAACAATTATAGAGTAGCTTTGCATAAAAAGTTGAACATTTTTCTTCTTTGTTAGCTGGTTTTTTTTTTTGCTGTGTTGCTTTTGGAGATAACTGTTCTTTTCTTAGTTTTAATTTATTTTAGCTGCAAGGCTACTTTACAACAGAGACATAAAGAGATAAGACAATGGCCAATAAATTGATATATATCTTCAATATTGAATATACTGAAATTAACCATTCTTAAGATTACAATTAGTGGTCGAAACGTATGGACATCCAATTTAATAAACCAACTAATCAAAATTGAAGAATATTCTCCCAAGTTGTTACGCCAATGAATAAGAAAACGTTTCATTATAAAACTTTGAGGACTCGTGTAACAAACAGCCTAATGTTTCCTCCCTCCATGACTTTACAAATTGTTGTACAAAACCCTCTCTGTCAAAATTGTTAATATTTTGTCAATATATACAGCTTTCGCAATCTGGCTCTTATAAAAGGGGTCGTAGATGACGTAATTTTGACATATGATTTTTATAATAAGTAAAGGTTACATATAATCGATATAGTTAACGATAATCTAGTAGCATTATGACAAGATACTTATATATAAACATATTTCTTCAATAATTATTTGGTAATCCTGCCTTCTCTTTATTCTCATCTATGTCCATGTCCAGACCCCCAGCGAGGAACCAGCTAGCTTCTCTTCATGCCACCGCCATCTCCATGCTCAACCCGCTAAAAGAATCAGTTCTGTTTTGTGTTTCGTGACGACAAGATCTTCCTCTTGTATCTGAACACATTTTCTTGGCTGTGGAATTCTTCCTAAGTGGCCTACATTGCGTCTAATACTTGTACGTCGCCTCCAGCTTACAGCAGGACGTCCAAGAATTCATCATACTCATCAACATTTTATACCTAATCTGCCTAGTAATCCCATTTATTTCGTATTATATTTTTTAGTGTAAATATATCAGTGTTGTTTAATCAAAACCCAATTTGTGTTAGTTATTATATATTTTATTGTAGCGAAGGTTGCTCTATAATACCGCGTTGTCTGTAAACCGACCATACGTCAATTATCACCTACCAAAGGCAGAATTTTAAAACAAGATAAACCAATCACCAATCGTATTCAAGTTCATTTTAAATTTTTCCATACTTCATACTGCGTTAGATGACAAGGATAAATATATGCATGTAAGGGAAGCTTAACATAGGCAAGTTTTTTTAATGATTAAGCCTAAAAAGATTAAAATTCTTTACAGGCAAAATTTTGAACAAAGACATTAGACATACACATATTTACGTATTGATAAACTACAAACATATCAGCAAGAGTATAATTGGTGATAGTTTTATCACCATGTTCGTGTTTCAACCCCCATTAAAAATCCTGATTTATTTATAGAATTTTTTTTATATCTTGACAGTTTCTTGTTTATTTTGTAAAGTGTTTCATATTTAAATCTGAGATTATGTAAATGTATTTACTCCATTGAAAACAAACTGTACTATTGGTTAAGTAAATTTAATAGTTCTTATTTTTATTTACATTACAATGTAAAAACAAGAATGACAACATCCCAAAAAAGTAGCGAAGCATTAAAAACCTATGAATGGACAAACCGTCAACGTGTTTAGGTTAGGTTCAGAATTTCAGCTGATTTTTAAAATTGTAAAAGGTTTATATCCCTGAAGCTTACAGGTGGCTGAAGCGTGGCTGCCGAGCCCTGTTTTTATATACATAGGGATCTAAAAATACAATTAGTGGTTGAAACGTTTGTACACTAGACTTAATAAAAAAAAGTCAGTAAAATTCCCCAAAGTTGTGGCGCCAGCTAATAAGAAAACGTAACTATAAATCTTTGGGGACTAGTGTAATAAACAGCTCAATATCCCACTCCTCCATGCATAAAATTGAATTATCAAATTTGTATAATTTTCAGAATATAACCGTACGTAATGTAATATAAAATGTATTTTGTTGGTGTATGTATGGCGCAGTAGCTATCCATAATGTGGAATATATTCATTATTCTAAATATCATCTTGGGCAATGCAGGTACAAAGATAGATAGACAGACAGACAGATTGTCAATTATATAGATAACTAGATGTATAGATAGATAAAAAGAAAGACAGATAGATAGTAGAAAGATAGATAGCCATACAGACAGTTAGATAGGCATATAGTTAGAAAGATAGATAGACAGACGGCTAGTCAGACAGACAGATAGTCCGAAAGACAGACTGACAGAAACAAAGATAGACAGGTAGACAGACAGACAGACAGACAGACAAACAGACAAACAGACAAACAGACAAACAGACATTTAGATAGAGCGATAGTCAAAAAATAGAAAAACAAGCAGACAGAAAGTCAGATAAATAGAAAATAAGATAGATAGACAGACAGGAAGATAGATAGTTAAATAGATATAAGATCGTTCCTAAATATATTCTTCTAACTAGTGCAATTTATAATTTGATTAAAAAGTACACCTTTTCAAAAAAAAAATTTTATGAACTTAAATATAATGAATTTTTAGCAAAAATCTTTGAAATAAGGCTAGTTTTTCCATCATTTTTTTACATGAGTAAGTTTGTATTTTAAATAAAAGAAAGAAATCGCCCAAAGAAAAATATATTGTCTTTTATTTTCACAACTCCTCCCCCCCCCCCCCTCACTGCCTCAAGTAACTCTAGAAAGGCACATGCGTTTATAAGTTGCTAGAAATCTTGTTGGAAACTGACAGACAGACGTACGGATGCTTTGCAAAAACTGAATTAATTAGTCACCTTTTGGTTTTTTTAAAGCGAAGCTTTCCTATAATTATGGTTGATCCGTAAGTACCAGTTAACTTTTTAAGTTGAACTATTAGCTCTTTTCGTTATTCTATACATGTTAGAATTGTCCTATCGATTACAAAATTTTCATGATGATTCCAATAACAGTTAGGTACGATTTAGAAATTGTAGCAACTTAATAATCGTTACCAGAAAGTCCGTACGTGCATTTAAAAATGTTTAGTTTGACCTTTTTAACAACCTTTTTCTATGATAAATAATTATCCTATTCATCTGATTTTTAAAATAATGATTCCTATTATATCAAGTTATAATGTTACAAGCGAAGCTTCTCTATAATCAAGTCCTAAAAATGTTACAAATAATAATATTCATTCGTCCTTCTCTTTTATGGATGTTGTAATCCTTGTCTTTTTGTTATTGTAGGAATAACAATATCAGAATATGGTATGAATCAAAATTACAGGAAAGAATGTAATCATTATTACTTTCGTATCTACGGACAATTGTCTGTTAACCTTGCAAGAAATATTAAAAATCTTACAAACACGTTTTCTCATTTAATAGCTTATTTTTTATTTTTATTAAAATTTGAATAGTTCAAAAATAGGTAAAAAAACTGTAACCAAATTTTTCAACCAGTAATTTTGCTTTACAGATCAGAAGCATTTTTGATTATCATCATTAGAAAAAAAATAATTATTGTTCATTTTCTTATACCTTAAAATCTTTGATTACATTAAATTCTTTTTTAAACAGAAATAATGTAACAAATGGACAGAAAGTTGAAAATTTAACAGGTAAATCTTTTTTTAAAATCATTAAATAACCAGAAAATGCATTTTTGACAAACTGCTTAAAATTTATACTTTCCCTATTTTTTACCTAAGAACATTGTTCTGTTTGCTTTGGGGTAAGCATGTACTGTGTATTTGTATAGTAACAAGGATGACAATATCCATAAAAGCGAAGCTCTGAAACTATGACGGACGAACATTAACTCTTAGAAAGTGTCAGAACTGATTATACAAAATATAAATATAAAAGTTTTGACAAAATTATACGTAAATTTGTTGAAAAACTTCTTAAATACAAAATTCTTTTTACGGACATACTGACATTTTTATGACTTAGTAATGGAGATGCTTCGCTTATAATATTGTAGCTTATTGTATTAGCAATCAGTACTCCAAAAATCAGATCAATCGGATGAGTATATCACATAAAAAATTTTTGTTAAAAAGTTAAAAAATCAACATGTTTCAAATGAACGTACGAACATTCTTGTAACGATTATAGGGTTGCCACACTTTGTAAATCATAAACTACTTCATGAATCATTATGCAAAGTTTGAAATCGATAGGACAATCCTAACATGCCTAAATTAACGAAAAAAGCTATCAATTTGTGACGGACGGACGGACGGACCGACCCTAATTATAGAAAAGCTTCGCTTTTAAAAAGACATATTTACTTTTTCTTTACTTTTACTCAGTTCAATTATTTATTTTTATCATAAAAACATGATTTTTTTACTAAGAGTCTGGAATAGAAGCATTCCGCTTATAACATTTTGAAATTAGCACTATGCCTGACCACGGATTAAGTTTTGAAACTAGGTTATATTACGCGGCATAAATGCGAACAAAGCAGTTTTTACAACTTTACTTATCCCTTTAACTTTTTTTAACGTTGTAAAGACATTAAAGTTAAAAACTCCATTATGATGTGATTAAATTCAGTAAGGAAGGGAACGGGACATTGGTCTGTTTATTACATTAGTCCACAAAGTTTTAAATATTTATTTCTCGAATCGTATTATAAACAGCTTTCCGCGAATATAGAATGTACAATTATAAGATTAAATCCAGTTTTTTTAGTCCCGAGGTGCCGAAGGTACGGGCTAAAAAACTGGTTTTAATCTTATGATTGTACATTTTTATATTCGTAGAAGCTGGATAATGATATAATACAATGCTAGACATAGTTTTTTTTCGTATGGATGAGAACCGGTTCCTATCCACCGGATTCGAATGAATACGAGAAAAACGTTTTTTTTATTCGTTAGCTCAACAACTTTGGAGACTTTTTTTTCAATTTTGATTGGTCGATACATTAAATTAAATGTTCAAACCTAAAAATGTAATCTTTAAAAGGGGTTATTGTTTGGGGATGTATTGTACATCAGTTTGTCGGCTATTGTCTTATCCCTCCAGATACCTGGATTTAATGGTATGGAAAAAGAACAGTAGGTAAACATGGTGTGCAATTAATTCCGTACATTATCACATCCGTTTACTGTTTCATAATGGCAAAAAGCACATATTTTAAGAGATAAGACAATGGACGATAAATTGATGTACAACGCCAATGATGGTAAACATATTAATCCAATCTTTAGATTAGAATTATTGAATAAAAGTTTACACACAGATATTTACCCAAAGATTTAAAGCCAACGATGATTAGGTAGGGTTATAGAACTTTCAATACTAGTTTATTTTACAGTCTGGTGTCTCCTCCCTCCTTGCAAAAAAAATATTAAAAATTGAAAATGAAGAGAAGGGCAGAAGGACATTTGGGAATAGTCCCTTTCGTAACATCGCCCCATAAGGGGCGATTCGTCGTATTTTTAAAATGGCTTTTTATAGGTTAATTTAGGTTATATTGGGTTAGGTGATTGTCCCACAGGGTTAGGTAATTGGGCCCGCAGGGTTAGAGCCCCCCGCAGGGGCTAGAAATAGGAGAAAAGTTACTGTGAAAAATACGAAGAATCACTCCATAAAGTGCGATGTTACGAAAAGGAATATACCCGGACATTTTGTGCTGTTGTAATAAAGGGCATTAAAAATTACTTTTTATGTAATGAATATAAAGACTTCACTGAATAATAAAGAATACACGAGTTATAGCAAAAAGTTTAAAGGAAAAGGTTAAATATAAAAACATTTTTATATATGATGCATTTTTATGTTAAGTTAGGTTGTGTGATAGTTTCTCTTACTTCACCGGTGTCCTGGACAGGAAACAGGTTTTTTTTTAGTTACGTATGGCAAGACCTATATTTCTGTGCTAGGGCACATAACTTTCATTAAATCACAGCTGATCATTTTTGTGGATTTTTTTGAAAATTACTTTTTTACCCAAATTTACATAGTTTTTCCCAAAAAAAGATCACAATATTATCACAATTCCAGCTTAATTATTCTAAATTTTTGTGAAAAAGTATAATAGATGACAGCTATAACAAGATCTATAACCTCAATTGACTATTCTAAGATTTGTAGGTAAAACATAGATCCTGTTTATGAAAAGATGTTCCTCTGAGGTTCCACGAAAGAATCAGAATCAGGAATGATTTTGTACTTCTAGATACCAAGCATATAGAGGAATGGTAAAATTATTTCATTACTGAAACCAGGGAAACCTGACAATCAGGGTTCCAGCTACTGTCCTGTCTCACTTATTTTTACTGCCTGCTTAATTCGTCCCTACCTGAATGATGCTGTTAAACTTGCAAACCAACAACATGGCTTTCACACAGGCAGGTTCACCACCACTGCCTTACAGAGTATTAAAACCTTTATCAACAACAGCCTAAACAATAAGAAACCAGTTTTCAGAACAGTGCCAGTTGCCAATTTTCATTCAAAGGCTTTTGACACTGTAAACTATGAACTTCTACTGCCTGATATTAATGTACTAGACTTTAATGAGTACATGAAACGTTTTCATGTGAATACCTAAGTGGTAGATAACAATTTGTTGTTCATATATCTAGATCTGCATACAAATTTGCCAAACAGGCTGTCCTTAAAGCAGGGGTCCTATACCATGTACTCTTCAATCTGTAAATTTCATCAATGCCAACACCTCACTCTAACCTACATCTAGTTTTCTGTGCTGACAACTCCAACAGCATAGGTACCCTTATTGAACCTTATGTCAAGGACAAAAGCTTACTAAGCAGTTCTTGATGATTGGTTAAAAAGTCAGAATCCAATCATTTCTTCAGTCAAATCATCTGCAATAGTCTTTACCACCTTTTAAAATGAAGCAGGCACTGAAGTCATTGTAAAGGTCAATGTAAAAACAGTACCATAAGTCAGACATCCTAAGTTCTTAGGTGTTACATGTGCAGTGACAATCTTTTCTATTTCAACTATCTTGTTAAGGAGCCTAGAAACAAACTAAACTCTGAAAACAAAATGCTTGAAGCTCTCTTCACCAGAGGGAAAGGAAAAGAAAAATTCTGCTCTAAGAAGCCATCTGCTGTCACATCATGACCATTGTGACAAACTGCATGCAAAGACCAAGATTATGCCAGTGAAAGACCATTAACAGATGCTAAGCAAACACGTTTCTCCTGTCAACAAGAACACTAAATCACCTCTACATGACAAATCTGGTCCCACCTCCCCCAAAACACCAGGTGAAAAACTCTGTAGTATCACTTTATGGCAGAGAAAAAAAAATATTTCCCAACTAGATCTGTCTGAGAAGACCTACAAATCCAGATTTAAGGAGATACACACAGAAATTTTCAGAAATACCAACAGAAACCAAAATGACAATAAAGTTCTAAACATACCAGCCCCAGCTATCAGAAAACATAAAAACTCATTACCCATAACAGCTAAAACCACCCTTGCCCAACACTTTGAGGTTACAATGAATACCTTGAAGGCCATAGTTTGTGTCTGACACTGGCAAGAGTTACACACAACCACCATCATTTCAACTGCAATCACAACCCATCATCACCTAGAGTTCTTTGAAAGCAGCCAGATTCCTGAACTGACTGCTTCCAATGATGATGAGCAGGAACATACAGCAACAGAGGAACTATTTAGACACCCAAGACAACCCGGAATCAATATTGAGCAGGATAACTTGTCAATACTACAAGGAAAAATTTATACAGAATCATTACTGATTCTGAGGCATGTTAGTTTAAAGTTCATTGGAGGAACCTCAGAGGGACATCTTATTACAGCCAGTAACTATGCTATAACAATTCATGAGCCATGCATGAGGTACATGAAAAGTGAGTATTTTTTTGTGTTGACCATCAAAACAAACTTAAGTTTTATTAAACTGTTTAGACATTAATTCAAATAATAAATTCAAATAACTCTTACCCATTTTCTAGACTACAAATCTTAGATTAGTCAATTGATTCTGATAGATCTTGTTATTGAAGATAACATAATCTTTGGTTCAGCTGTCATCTATAATACTTTTTTTGAATAAATTTAGATTAACTAAGTTGCAAATGTGCGAACATTGTGATTTTTTGGGGAAATACTATGAAAATTTGGGTAGAAAAGTATCTTTCAAAAAAATCCACAAAAATGATCAGCTGTGATTTAATGAAAGTTATGTGCTGAACTGTCATACAAGCCCGGTCATAGAAATATAGGTCTTGTCATACGTAACTCAAAAAAAACCTGTTTCCTATCCAGGACACCAGTGACTTATTGTACTTTATGTGGGTCAGGTTTTATATCTTTTTTTCCTTTTTTGTTGGGGGGGGGGGGGGGGGTGGGGTAAGAATATCATTCCAATATATATAGCATTGGGTCATTTCTACGGTGACAACGGAAAGTGTCGTATGTGACGTCATTAAAATAGTCTATTATTCATCTCTTTTTCATTGGTTTTCTTTCCCACTTCTCCTCTCATACTTCCTTTTTAGACGTATTTTTATGACGTCACACATGACACTTTCCACCATCCAATTTTTACCCAATCCCCAAATTATAAGGAGAGTTGAAGGCGAATCCGCTAATCAAATTATGAAAATAAAATTATGTAAAGTATATTTTGTTCAACCTTTCTTACCGTGTATAGAACATTAAGCTGTCCATGCAATGATTGAGAGCCGCTAGCAAAATCATAGAATATACAAATATAGAATTATACCATGTTTTTTTGCATATTATATGTACATAGACTGTCTATTATAGAACATTAAGCTGTCCATGCAATGATTGAGAGCCGCTAGCAAAATATATTAAGAATTTTAACATGTCAATAGCATGTCATATGTCCATAGAATATTTATCATATAAGATACAATGGTTGAGAGCTACTAGCAAAATCATGGAATACATAAATATAGATTTTTATTTACTCTTTAATATATTATATTCTCATAGAATTTATTTTTTTAGAGACTAAAATTTTTCCAAGAAAATTTTAAAAGAAAACTTTTAATTGAAGATTAAAAAAGACTCTTTAACAATAAAGTATAAAATGAAATAGTTTTTAAAGTTTTTTAATTAACAAGGATGACAACATCCATAAAAGCGAAGCACTGAAATGGTAGGACAAACGGACACTAACACTTGTAAAGTGTCAGAACTGAATAATCAGAATATAAATGTAAAAATGTCGAAGCAAAAATTGTAAGTAAAATTGTTGAAAAACTGCTTGATACAGAATAATGTTTATGGACATACTTACATTTTTAGGACTTGATTATAGAGTTGCTTCGCTTATAATATTGTACTTTGTTGTCCCAGGAATCAGTATACCAAAAATCAGATCAATCGGATTATTATATCACATAAAAATTTGTTGTTAAAAAAGTAAAAAAATCAACATGTTTAAAATGGACGTACGGACATTCTGGTAATGATTTTAGAGTTGCTACGTTTTCTAAATCGTACCTAACTACTACCGGAATCACCATGCAAAGTTTGAAATCAATAGGACAATTCTAACATGCCTAAATTAGCGAAAAAAGCTATCCGTTACGGACGGACGGACCGACCCTAATTATAGAAAAGCTTCGCTTTTAAAAATACCTCTTTAATATTCTAAACAAATTTTCTGTGATAAAAAGTAAAATATTTCTTTCTACCTTAGTCCCAACACATTCATCAAAATATTTGTAAATCATGAAACAGGATTTAATAAAAAGATTTATAACCAGATCTGAATAAAAATTTTTGTTTGATATTACTTGATTATAATATTATTAGCGGCTACGCCCCTTACATCTATGTATTTCAAGAGGTGTAAAGAGGGTAGTAAAATAGCCTTACAAAATCGCAAGGCATAAAAATAGTCTAAAACTATCCCAGAATATATTTATCTGAAGCTAATCCTTTAATATAAAGTAGTGAGGTTTAAGATATCATAAAACATTGATATGAATCTTTTTAGGGAAGCATTATAAATGTCTTGGGGCCTTTAAGGCTCTTTTAATTACCTCCCTCGAACTTTTCTAGAGCCAAAGAGGTAAAGCAACTGGTTACTTTATATCGGCCACAGTAACAGTAACAAGCCCTTCTAACTCCACAGGGGGAGCATAGGCCGCTAACATATTGTCAGTGTTTCTGTAACAATGTGGCTTTTTATGGATATGGGATAGGGTTGTCAGCCCATAGCCCTATGATTGCGATGTAAAGCGTCCATTTGCCCATCAGACAACCAACCCTTTGATTGCACGACCTAACTGTGCATGGTAGTGAGTTGCGCCTATTTTGGGCCAAGGCATTCCCCCTACTCTAACTATTTATGTCGCGCACCTGACATAGCAGCAGTAGGAACCATTTTTAACGTCTTTAGTTATGACGCGGTGTTGGACCGAGATTCGAACCTATCACCTTCCCGACGACGAGCGGATGCGCTACCGTGTTGAGCCACGATCGCGGGTTTTATATCGGCCACAACCTATATAAATATTTGATTAATCATAGAAAATTCAAAACAAGGTTTAAGATATTTCTAAGTTGCGAAGTACATTAATACTATTTTCTCCAGGCGCTGATGGGGGGTAGTACTGTTTAATATAAAAAAACAGAGTAAATGTCAATTGGTAAGAAGAAATTGTAGTCATCCTTTTACAAGAGCAGCTGAGTAAATCAAATATACTTCTAGAAAATAACGAAACAAGGGGCTTCTAGGAGTTTTTCTATTGAAAATCAGTGAGGGAAGGAGTGCAATGCAATTTATTACACTAGTCCCCAATGTGTTATAATAATGTTTTCTTATATATTAGCATAACAACTTTGGGAACATTTATTGAATCCAAGTGTCAACCAATAATTGTAATCTATAGAAAGTTTAGATTTGTGTATCATCATTGGGGAGATACATCAATTTTGGCCATTGTCTTATTCCAGTAGATCCCTGGAATTTGTTGGTAGAAATTGAAGAAACTGGGTCATGAAAAAAAGGGAACTGGTGATCATCAATTCTCAACAATAATAAAATATCTCTGCTAAAAAATTCATACAAAACAACTAAATATCCTGTTTTATAAAGTAGTAAGCTTTTATGTCTGTAGCTTAAGATTTCGATAACTACAGAGTTCTCCAGCATTTAGGAAGCATCTCATAGGTCCCAGGGTTAGTTTAGGCTACTTAAGTTTTCGGCTATTTTCAACTGATCATCGAATACAGAGCTCCTAGATGCTAAGGTTACAGCCGTTAGTAACTTATAATTGGGAAGGTACAGCTACGATTTAACCAAAAGTGGTATTTTGTATTTACAAACACCTTTGACATGAAATGTTTTTATAAGTGTAAAAAAAGTATCAAATTAAGCTAAAAATTCAATATAGTATTCCTCAGTTTGAGTGGACACTCTTTTAGTTTAAGGAAAATACTATTGGTGGGGCTAACAAAGTTAATGAAAATAGAGAGTATATGACCCATTGACACAATAGCAATGCCATTTCTTTGTTAAGGAGTAGGGGGATTGTGGAAAGGGGGTCCCAAACATTAAATTTTGACATGTAGTGATTCTAATGGTAGCTGCACTATTACTTCAAACATTATAAATATATATATAGTATCTCTATTGGTAGCTGCACTATTACTCTAAAAATTATACATCTATAATTAATAACTCTATTGGCAGCTATTACTCTAAACATTATACATATATATGCAATAACTCTATTGTTAGCTTCACTATTACTCCAAGCATTACACATCTATAAGTAATAACTCTATTGTTAGCTTCACTATTACTCCTAACATTTTACCTCTATATATAGTAACTGTAGTGGTAGCTGCACTATTACTTCAAACATTTGCACTTACTTACACTGGCAAAAGCCAATGGTCTTGTAACAAAGTAGTTTGCAAAATGAAAAGCAGTAATTGTTATTACTGTAAAATAGTTACTTAACACATCGAATTACAGGCAATTACGTGGATAATAAAATAAATAATCATAAGATTAATTCCAGTTTTTATGCTTTTAATTATAATATTCATTAAATAGATCTTTAATACCATACATTATTTTTTTAACTTGGCATAGAATCAGTTTTGATCTAGAAGATATTAATAAATTTCAAAATAATTATTTGTCCAATGCACCCTTTTTAAAATAGATAATGTATAGGTTTGATTTTGTTATTCATAAACTTTATTTGCTATACTTTGAATTAAGCAGAGTCGGAAATGAAAACACATTAGCCTCTGCCTTGAAACAAAGCTATACTTATAACAAACATAGTCTTTGACATAAATACTTTTAATAAAACAAACAACGGGAATTGTAGGACAAACGAAAATTAACACTTGTAAAGTGTGTCGGTACTGATTAAGCAAAATATAAATGTATAAGTCTTATCAAAGTTGTAAGTAACTATTTTTACAAAACTGTAATATTGTTTGGGTACAAACTTACATTTCTCTGACTTGAATTATTGAGATGCTTTGCTTGTAACATTGTACCTTGGTGTAATAGGAATCATTATTCCAAAAATTATAACACTTTAAATTTTTTTTGTTAATGACTAAAAAGGTTTAAAACATTTTTAAATGAAGAGTGGATGTAGGAACTTTAAATCTTACCTAACTATTATAGGATTCATCAAACAAAGTCTCATTTTTAAGTATAGAAGATTGAATTTTTAAATTACAAACAACTGAGAATTGGAATTTTAAAAATTCTAATCCTGGCGGCTTCAAGGATTGCCAGCAAACCTTTCTAAACATCCAGGTATGGAGAAATGAAAGTTGTACCCATATTTTGCTTTTGCTTTTATGACCTTTAAATCACAAGGGAGGAGGGTATATTTGTCGTTTTATTATGCTAGTACCCAAAGTTTTCTAAGAACAAATTCTTATTAGTTAGCTTAACAACTTTGGGGACTTTTATTGAATTTTATTTTTCTTCATTAAGTTGAGTGTCCAAAAGTTTTAACAAAAAATTATAATTTACAATAGGGGTAATTATGTGTATCATCAATGCAGATTTACATAAATTTATCGGCCATTGTCCTTTTCCTTTAGATCCCTGTTAAAATCCAGTAAAACAACTATAGTAATGAGTTTAAGATGTTTGAAATTTAATTGTTTCTTAAATTAAATATGAGAAAATTCAGCCCGAGAAAAATATTTAATTTTTAAACTGTAGTTCGAATAGGCTTCGTTTAATTAAAGTGTTCTACATTTGATGAACGATGTATGCAAAATAAATCTTATTGATTATTTATGACTTTTTTGGTTATTCTATCAAATTTCATATATAAAAAAATTTGTGTTAATTTTCCATAAATCATGTGTGTGTGAGTGTCTGTGTATGTGTGTCTGTATGTGTGTGGGATAGTCTGTGTATATGTGTGTATGTGTGGATGTGAGCTAAATTTGTGTGTATAAAATATGTAAATATAATGGTTTACACTGGCAACAAAAAGATATTAATAATTCTTTATCGGAAGTAAAGAAACTTATGGTTTGGTTGTACTTTGCTACGCTCCTGATATACATGTATATAAGTAGTAGAATGTCTGTCTGTTTGTCTATTTGACTTTCAATACCAAAAGATCACTTGATAGGAAAACTCTTTCCAGTATGGCTTTTAAACCTAATAATATCCACTGGATTAGAACCAGTTCTCAGCCTTACAAAAAGGAATATCATCGTATTACATACAATTTTTCACGAATATTTCAATAATTTTCCTTTTAATATCCGCGGGAATCCGTCTATAATACGATGCGAAAAATAACTATTCGCCTCCCCATTTTATTTATTTTTTTATTTTTAAAACAATCTACTTGACTCTTTTAAAAGTGAATCTTTTCTATAAATAGGGTCGGTCCGTCGGTCCGTCACAAACATATAGCTTTTTCCGTTCATTTAGGAATATTAGAATTGTTCTATCGATTTCAAACTTTGCATGGTGATTTCTTTAGTAGTTAGGTACGATTTAGAAAGCGTAGCAACTCTATAATCATTACAAGCTACGTCCATTTTAAACATGTTGATTTTTTAAACTTTTTTAACAACAAATTTTTATGTGATCTATTCATCCGATTGATCTGATTTTTGGTATGTTGATTCCTGGGACAACAACGTATAATGTTATAAGCAAAGCAACTCTATAATCAAGTCCTAAAAATGTAAGTATGTCCATAAACATTATTCTGTATCAAGCAGTTTTTCAACAAATTTACTCTTATACATTTATATTCAGATTATTCAGTTCTGACACTATATAAGTGTTAATGTCCCTTTGTCCTACCGTTTCAGTGCCTCGCTTTTATGGATGTTGTCATCCTTGTTTTATCTATCTTTAACCTATTTCTTTTTTAGAAAAAATGTCCTAATTCCGAATTTTATGGTGTCTAAATCCAGTAAATAATAATTAGTCATATCTTGGGTTACATGTACGATATATGGTACCAGCTAAATATATATATACATATAATATCCATAAAAACCGAGCGAAGACCAAAAACCATAGTCATAATAATCATTGTACTGATTGTTACAGGAAGTTTAAAAAGCGTAGGACAATTCTAACATAGCTAAATGTCGGAGCTTATCCTTACGGAAGGATACACACTCGGATCGGACCTTAAATATAGAGAAAAGCTTTCCTTTTAAAAATAATCACTAATATTTTGTCATGCAACTCTTTGATCAGAGCTAAGGTTATAAGGTAAAGCTCCTCGCAGATACTGAAAAAAGACTTTTCGGATTTGAATGAAACTTGGAATGTGGAAGGTTAAAATGAAAGCACCGTATTTTTGGCTTAAAATTTGGAGGGAAAATAGTTTATTTTATTGTAAAGCTTCATTCTTGGAAACATCGCATCTTTTCTGGTAGTGTACATTTATCTTGTATTATAACTGTAGAAAAAAATTCACTGGCGCTTTTACACCCTTGGGAGCACTGATATCGCCCCCCCCCCCCTTATTATTTTTAAATAAATTGAAAATAATGGGGGGAGGATTATTTTTGTGTTTTTAGTATTTTAGGTCAGATTAGGTTAGGTTAGGTTAGGTTAAATGGGTAGCCCCGTAACCCCCCCCCCCCCTATTATGGATTTATTTCAAAAAGGGGGGGTTGGGTATTGTTATCAACTTGCGGCAACTTATGGGAAAGCACCATTACACTCAACATCTATGACATAAAAGATTATTGTAAGAAAAGACAAATTTTTAACATTAGCAGCATATCTTTACATCTGTCTATCTAATTGTATTTCTAAGTATCTTTTCTCTATTTGAAAGAATATTACTTGCTATATTTATCATTTTATCTTTCCATCTATCTATCTGTTAAAGGTACTTTTTTATCCATTTGTAACTTACATTTCATATATATTGTTCATATGATTAATTTTGATTCCTTTTTTAATTAAGAAATTTTCTCGTATTCATTCGAATCCGGTGGATAGGAACCGGTTCTCATCCATACGAAAAACCTATGTCTAGCATCGTATTATAACCAGTTTTCTACGAATATAGAAATGTACAATCATAAGATTAAAACTAGTTTTTTTAGCCGGTGCCTTCGGCACCACGGGGCTAAAAAAACTAGTTTTAATCTTACAATTGGATATTCTATATCCGCGGAAAGCCGTTTATAATACGATACGAGAAATAACTATTCTAAAGCTTTTCTTATATTTAAGGTCGGTCCGTCCGTTTATGCGCCCTTCTGTCCTTAAAGTATAGCTCTTATCTTCAATTTATGCCTATTATAATTGTCCTATCGAATTCAAACTTTGCATGATGATTCCCTTTACAGTACAATTTGAAAAATTTGAACAGTATCCCGTATTAAAGCAATTTTGCAACAAATTTACATACAGTTATTCAATTGGCCTACATTCTGATTTTAGAGCATCGCTTTAATGTATGTTGTCAACCTTGTTCTACCTACTTGTCCATCCATGCTACCATCAATCTACAATCACATTAGCAACATATTATATTGTATGTAAAAACATCTCAAAATATAAAATGCTTTGTCCCCAAGAATTGCTGTCATCATGAAGCACTTTAGTTTCTTTTCCCCTGGTGTCCCATCACTTCAACAGAAAGCCAATTTAAAATAATCGCCAATGTGAAACTAGAAGGGTTATTATAATATATTTATTATTACTTGGATATTACACCACATTATACTGTACTCTAATAAATTGTAACTTGCAGCTGGCTAAAACTACGATCCCTTTACCCCATCATCTCGCCTCCTACTGGATGAAAGAAGTGACCAATAAATAATGACCATGTTAACAAACTAAATAGAGAATCAACTTCTAGGTATAAAATATACATGGTGACATTTTGGTAATGATTTTAAAGCTGATATGCATTGTATATCTAACTATTTTAGGAATCATAATGCTAAGTATGTAATCGATGGGACAATTCTAACATGCCTAAATTAACAATCAAAGCTACATGTATGTATATAAGTGTAATTACATTAATAGTAAAAAGAACGAAATAATCTATTTAAATTTATTTATGTATTCAATTTTAATCTTATAAAATATTGAAAATACGTATTTACAATGCATTACAACAGTGAATTTTAGATTTTAAACAATATATTTGTCTGAAATAGCAAATCAACACTTTAATTTGGATACGTTAGTCTTTTTGAAAGAGTAGCGGCTACGCCTCTAGAGGACTCTAGGGGCTTACAAGGTGTTTCAAAACTTTTTCCTTTTAAAAGGAGTTATGGGGCGCTTTCTCTTAGAAAGGGGTGTGACACACAAAAATAGTTATAAACCTTTAATGTCGTCGTTTAATGTCTCAAACCATCTATCTGATTGTCTATGTATCTATTATCTATTCATTTTAATCTATCTATCTATTTTTTTCTCTCATAGAATCCAATGAATGTTCTCGTTTAATTTGTCAAAATAATCCTAGTTTTCTATCATTTTTTTCTATTTTTTATAGTAAAACTATCTATTTTTTACTCATGAAATGCCATGAAATGTGCTTAGATAATCCTGCTTTTCTGCTTGTCTATCTATCCATCTATCATCTATTCATTTAAATCTATCTATCTATTTTTATTTTAGTTGTTGAGGGCCATGAATGTCGGTTAGTGTGTTCTTACCACCCAGCTCATATGGTTGGTTATCTATCCATCTATTATCTATTCATTTATATCTATCTATCTATTCATTATTTCAGTTGTTGAGGGCCATGAATGCCGGTTATTGTGTTCTAACCACCCATCTAATATAGTTGCCTATCTATCTATCTATTATCTATTTATTTAAATCTATCTATCTATTCATTATTTCAGTTGTAGAGGGGCATGAATGTCGGTTATTGTGCTCGAACCACCCAGCATACATGGTTGTTTGGAGTCACCAAGGAATAAAATAATATCAAATTATGTCAGTTAGTCAGCATTTCTTAAATAATAAATATATCTATTGTTTATACTTTTATCCCTTAACTTATTAAATTTTGATGTAAGATATTCAATCTCTCTCTCTCTCTCTCTCTATCTCTCTCTCTTTCTCTCTCTCTATCACTCTTTCTCTTTCTCTTTCTCTCTCTCTCTCTCTCTCTCTCTCTCTCTCTCTCTCTCTCTCTCTCTCTCTCTCTCTCTCTCTCTCTCTCTCTCTCTCTCTCTCTCTATCTCTCTCTCTCTCTCTCTCACTCTTTCTCTCTCTCTTGCTCTTTCTCTCTCTCTCTCTGTTTTTTTTTTGTACTGAAGGATCACGCTAACCGCCCAATCGAAAGGTTTCTCCTTTACAGTGTAGCTTAATGCCTACAATTGAAGGTGGTGGGGTCGACTACCCTCCCTTTCAAGTGCCCCTAGAGGCATCTATGGGGTAGCTGCTGGTGACTTTATAACATAGTTTTAGTTACTATAATAGACACGAGTATTTTGAACAGTTAATCCTCTGGACAATCCTTTTTATTGGATTAAAAAGGATCACAAAATTTATTCAATATATTTCTACAGCTTAGATAATGTCTAAAGTATTTTATTAGATTTCCATAGCATCCCTTTATGAAAAAGTAGGGAAAGGAGTGGACTGAATTAGCATTAAACCATCCCGGGACATATATGTGAAAAATCCTGATAATAGAGCGCTAAAGAGATATCTAAAACCACCACAGGACCAGTAGTAGAATCCAATCGGTTCAGTGGCTACCGAGATCTTAAGGGACAGACAGACGGACGGATAGACGGACAGACATCATTCTACTTTGTCTTATACAAGACTATTGATTCAATTTTGACAACATTACTTTTACAAATAAACACAAATTTATGTTTTCTAGACTTAAGAAAAGCGTTTGATATTATAATTTCATGCTAAAAAAACTAATAAGGGACTCTTTAAAACAGACAATTAATTAATATTTTACCTAAATTATTTATATGAAACTTTGCCTTTGGAAGCTTGAAGGAAAGAATGAATTGTAGATTCACTAGACTAACATTTTCCTCAATTTTTTCATTTGATTAGTTCAAATAGTGTTAATATAAAGCCGTACAAATCTTAATAACAATGATTGTTTATCCGATTAAGCGAATATTCTGCTCCCTTTTTTAGTACAAATATAAAGCTGTACAAGTCTTACAAATAACTATCTTGCCCGATTAAACGGATATTTTTCTACCTTTTTTTATTTTAAAGTTCCATTAGAATAGTTTTATCCGAATAATCGAATATTTTACTCCTTTTTTGGTAAAATTTATACTGGCCTCTAATTGGATCCTTTATTGTAAGACGTCATTTTTTTGTGCCACTTTACGCAGTCTCCCTTTCGTAGTACAAATATCTTGCTGTACATTTCTAACAAACAACAATTTTATCCGATTAAACGGATATCTAAAAGTGCTGCACCGGCAATAATTTTGCAATCCGACAATTCACACTCAGAGCTAACAATTTTATACCATACCTTTCCTCTAATTTTATAATGAGAGAAAAATCATTTTAAAAGAAAAATAGCTAGTTTTAATTACTTTTATTAATTTATAAAGTAATTATGTCTGTTCGTACAATTAAAAACTTATTCACCCCCCCCCCCCCTCCCCCCTCCTTTTTGATTTATTTTCCAGTAGGGCTTCGAAACCGATTAATATCCGCTGGATTTTGACCGGTTCTCAGCAGTACCTAAAAATTAAGTACAGCATCGTATTACAGACATTTTTTTGCGGATATCACTTTTAGAATCTTAAAATTAAAACCAGTTCTGTTCTTAATCTTATAATTTTATTTATATATCCGCGGCAAACTGTTTATACTATGCGATTTATAACTATTATTACACTAATCGAAAATTTTCCAAAATGATATTATTTTATGATGTTACAGAGCGTGTTTTAACAGTTGGATCCCAAATAATAAGGTAAATATTTTATTTTTTAAAATTATTAGTAGATTTTTTTCATTTTTTTTGTATATATATTTAAGCAAAACAAAAGAAAAAACAATGAAATAACAAAATAAACATAATATAAATTACTATAATTTAAGAATAATATTCATTTAATATATAAAAATATGTTACTTAAGTCAAAATATTAAAATATGTATGTAAATTATTATTTCTAATTCATATAATCGTTAAATATGTTGAATAAATAATGTTAGTAGAATCCTTCAAGTCGACACATCAAAATATAACTTCCCTCCTCGATTTTTGTCAAATTCTTAATTCTATCTTAATAAAAATGACGTCATACAATTCAAATGACCAATAATAGGCAAATACACAAACTAAATTATCAATTGCGGGCCAGTATACATTTTAATTGACCAATAAAAGCCTAGAATGACGTCCCTTTTATATCACTAAACTTTTTTTTAATCTGATTTTCTAGACTACTTAAATAAAGTAATTCCCCATTGTCCTACTCCTTTATTTCATATAATACAATTCAATACAAAAGAGCATGATAATAAAATGTATTTTTATATCAATTAGGTTAACATACTATGTAATATTACATGATTTCATTTAGGCAATAAAATAAGGAAAATCAAATATTTTTCTTTGCTTATAAAAACTACATACCCAATTTTTATTTCAGTGATAGTAAAAGATACGTAGTTCAAGAAGTAGGAGAGCTGTACATCCTAGCAGTTAACAGGCAGGACTCTGGACTATATACCTGTCAGGTAAGAAAACTAGTTCCAGAAGTAGGAGAACTGTATATTCTAGCAGTTAACAGACAGGACTCTGGACTATATACCTGCCAGGTAAGATATCAAGTTCCAGAATTAGGAAAACTGTACATCCTAGCAGTTAACAGGCAGGACTCTGGACTATATACTTGCCAGGTAAGATACCTAGTTCCAGAAGTAGGAGAATAGTATATTCTAGCAGTTAACAGACAGGACTCTGGACTATATACCAGCCTTGTAAGATATCCAGTTCCAGAAATTTGAAGACTATTATTCTAGAGGTTAACAGGCAGGACTCTGGACTATATACCTGTCAGGTAAGATACCTAGTTCCAGAAGTAGGAGAGCTGTACATTCTAGCAGTTAACAGGCAGGACTCTGGACTATATACTTGTCAGGTAAGATACCTAGGTCCAGAAGTAGGAGAACTGTACATCCTAGAAGAAATATTTTAGTATTAGCTAAATGTTAATCAGATGGCTGAATTAATATCAGGTCTGAAATCCCAGCGGAAACTTACTCTTTACTTACCTTATTAAATGTCTGTCCTACAATAATTCATAAGTAAATTCAAATCAGCAAATCTTTGTGAAACTGTGATTGGACTTGAACCGTCTAACCCAAGAACTGATGACAAATTGTTGTACTTGAAAACAAAATTACTTTTGATGTAAAAATATTTTTAAAATTGTTCCACGAAGCGGCGTGCACTTAAATTTAACCCAGACTGTATTCTTTGCAAGACTTGTCAATACAAAATTAAATATTTTAACAGCAAAGAAGAATTATCTGTCATTTACAATTTCATTTCAATTCCAATTTGTCCAAAAATAAGGTGGGCATATCAATATTTTGTGCTGTTTTTATATCAACATAAGTATGCTGGTTTCTTATAAATAAAAAAAAACATGTCGATAAAGTGTCAGTTATAAACATTTTATTTTTTACAACACATAGTTGAAATAATTCTTTTTGATATTTTACTGCGATCATTCATTCAAAGATAATTATGTAATCCATAAGTAACACAGCAATAAGAAGCTCACAAATTTTTAAACTAACATTTATGAATTAAAAATAGCATTCTTTTCAATCAAACTTTTAGATACCTCTCATTAATTTTTAGCAATTTATAAACAATATCCATTAGAAGCAAGACTGACGGAATATATTAGTTGTATACTTGATGCTCTTTGGTGAGAGAATCTTCACAAAAAAATCAACTTAAATAGCAGCCGAGAAATTACAATTCCCCCAAAGCGTTACTGACGTACTGACAGACGTTAAAACAAAGTTGATAATAGAATAGCTTTACTACAAAAAAAAAAATATACCTATCTATCTATTTCCTAACCCAACTTTTTCTATCTATCTATCTAGTTACGAAAATGAATGATCTGTTTACAAATATTCTTGAAATAAAAAGGCTGTCAGTCTGTCTCTCTGTCTGTCCGTTTGTCTGCCCTTCTGTTTGTCAGTGTCTACCAAAGTCTTAAGTCTTTAGTCATGGCTTATATTCTAACAAGAGAGATATAAGATTAGATGGCTATAGATAAAGAATCAGATAGATTGTTTTAAAACTTGAATTAAGAGATGCATAATACATAGATAAGTAAAACTATTGGGAATAGTCCCGATGCGTCGTATTTTTAAAATGGCTTTTTATAGGTTATTTTAGGTTAGGTTAGGTTATATTGGGTTAGGTGATTGCCGCACAGGGTTAGGTTATTGGCCCCTCAGGGTTAGAGCCCTTCGCAGGGGCTAGAAATAGAAGAAAAGCTACTGTGAAAAATACGAAGAATCGCCCCATAAGATGCGATGTTACGAAAGGGACTATACCCAAACTATTTTATGTATAAAAATGTTCATTTTTAAATTGCAGAAAAGTTGAAGTAAATATAGTCTTAGACAATATATCCATATTCTGATTCTAGTAGCTCTGAATAAGTGTATGTTTGTCTGTCTATGTGTCCAATAGTTGGTTATAGGAAGTATGTGTGTGTGTGTGTGTGTGTATGTGTGTGTGTGAAGTAACTGCCGATATTGTCAAAGGAATTCTTTACCCTTTAAAAATATTGTTTTTCTATCAGAGACCAACAAATTCTTGCTGCCAGGGCTCGGCAGCCGCGACTAAGCCTCAAATATAAACTCGTTGGAATGTTTTGAAAAAAATACTAAAAAGAAGGATCGTCTCATTTGGGTCAGGTATAGACTTTCAGCTGATTTTTAAAATTGTAAAAGGTTGATTTTCCTGAGGCTTATAGGCGGCTGACGCGCGGCTGCCAATCTCTGCTTTCTGGGGTAAAAGTTTATACATTTATTCAAAGCGAACCTTATATACATTTAGAGTTTATTTGTCCAAACGTTTGTTCCGTAACGAATTGTTGGATGTAAATATTTTTTATTTCAAATAACTGAATGATAATTCCTGTAACAATGAGGAATAATTTCTCTAACTCTGGCATAATTTTCAGAATTCCTGATTCAAATGATCGCTAATCGTAATTTTTGAAATAGTGAGCCTATAACGATTAAGTATAATTTTAGAAGCGTCCATATTACTATTAAGTCTGAAGATTTTGTTTGTTTTAGCAACGCTTTTATGAATGTTGTCAACCTTGTTATAATATCATGTAAATTTTATTAAAATGTATTTGAATAAATAAAAAAAACTTATATATAAAACACTTTCTATTTGAATTAAATTCTAAAAATAATATAAATAAAATAATAGTATTTAAATTTATTTTTTCGTAAGAGACACAATTTTAATAATATTTTTTTAGTATTGAAGCTAACTATATAATTCACTTTGACTGTCCGTCATTCCGTCAGTCAGTCAGTCCGTTATGCTATGGGAGAAATGTGATTTTCTCGGCTGCTATTCAATATAGACAACTGAAATTTTAATTTTATGATATATGCGCATTGCGCATCTATTCAATACATAGTTTTGTCCGTTTGTGTCAGTTTTGCGTCTAAAGACAAAATAACATATTTTTTACAGGTTTCGTGAGTTTAAAGTTTAAAATGTTTTTTTTTCTCTCGCATATTATATCTCTCTTCTTCAATATGCCAACTGAACATCTGCTATATAACTCCGTTTGTTGATTCCATATATTTGTGTTTCGCTACTTATGGATATTGTCTTTAGTCCCCAAATCTTTCTTATTTGTTGGCTTGACAATTTTTGGGCCTTTTGTGAATTTTTATTGGTTAGTTAGTTAAATTGAGTGTTCAAACGTTTAAACCACTAATTATAATCTACTGAAGGCATAATTTTGTGTATCACTGTTGGGAATCTATCAGCCTTTGTCTTATACCTTTAGATCCATAACAAGGATATGAATAAAAATGCAATTTTTTTTTTTAAATTGGTTGAAAATTCAAAGACTAAATAGTAAGTAATCTAACCTTAGACAACATTGAACAGGATGTATAGTTGCAATGATATACAAAAAAAATGCTGTAAGCTCTAATGGAATTATGCCTATTTATCTACCTATCTGCACTTCTTCTATCTAGTATTCTTTGTTAAGTCCAGACAGTTTGAAGAGTATAAATATTCAAACTATTTTTTGCATTGTTTAACACAGTTTACTAGCTACAAAACTTTCTATCTATCCATTTTTAAAAGCGAAGCTTTTCTATAATTAGGGTCGGTCCGTCCGTACGTCCGTCCGTAACGGATAGCTTTTTTTCATTAATTTAGGCATGTTAGAATTGTCCTATCGATTCCAAAATTTTGCATGGTGATTCCTTTAGTAGTTAGGTACGATTTAGAAAGCGTAGCAACTCTATAATCATGACCAAAATGTCCGTACGTCCATTTTAAACATGTTGATTTTTTTACTTTTTTAACAACACATTTTTATGTGAATTAATCATCTGATTGGTCTGATTTTTGGTATATTGATTCCTGGGACAACAAAGTATAATGTAATGAGCGAAGCATCTCTATTATCAAGTCCTAAAAATGTAAGTATGTCCATAAACATTATCCTGAATCAAGCAGTTTTTTCAACAAATTTACTTACAATTTTGCTTTGACCCTCATACATTTATGTTATGATTATTCAGTTCTGACAACAAATGTTAATGTCCGTTTGTCCTACCGTTTCAGTGCTTCGCTTTTATGGATGTTGTCATCCTTGTTTCTATCTGTCTATACTTTCTATATCTGTCTGTTTGTCAAATTTGTAGAAGTAGCAATACTTATATAAAATTGTGTCGATCCACTAAAATGGAAATAATAAAACATTCCTGGGAGAAAGAAATTCTTTAGAAAGTGACATTTTCTCAGCTGCTACTAAATCTAGACTGTTATGGTCATATAAAGATTACTTTCATCAAGAAGCATTTACTTTATAACTAACTTTGTCAGTCAGTTCAAACATAATATTATGTTAAACATGTATTTCATTTTCTAGAGTAGCAATATTATCTTTTATCTTTGCCTTTGATATGAGAAATGCAGCGCTTCTGAATTAATTCAATTAACAAGCTTAGCTAAATAGATAATTGTGTTTCATATACAATGGTCTGTCTTGTAATCTAACGTTATAGGAAATTTTTTTTATTGAAGATTGTATTATGTAATTGCAAGTTTTTTATTCCATTTGTTTTATATAAAACTCTTGACACAACCCAATCTGTCCCGATTTTGTATCACTTTGAAAAGTGCGATTCCAGTTACGTCATATACTTTTTATATGACGTCACAGGAATCGCACTTTTCAAAAGTGATACAAAATCGGGACAGATTGGGTTGTGTCAAAACTCTTAACCTGAACGTCCATTCCCCCTGGTATAAATGTTAAATGCCTACAACTATGTGAAACTTTTGTTATGTGTCAACAATTAAAACATAGTTTAACATAGGTTATTCAACTTTCTATTTGAAATTAATTCAGTAAAAACTAATATAGATAATAAATAGTTTAGTTATTTACAGCATCGAATTATAAAAAATTTCCGCGGTCATCGAAATGAAAAATTATAGGATTTAAACAAGTTTTGTTAGCGCCGTGGGGCCTAAGGTCCGGGCTAACAACTTTTTATTATTGAGATCTTTCAGAAAATGGTCGAACAATGACAAAGCCAAAATTGTCCTGTTGTGACGTCATAAATTTTGGTACAGGAGAAGGGAAGGGGCGAAGAAATCTCTTAAAAGAAGATGGGAGAAATGGGGTTCTTCTTTCCTTTCCCTTTCCCGAAATCTATGACGTCACAACAGGATAATATGGGCTTTTTCTCGTGCAATCAAAAAGAACATTCGATTAGAGCCACTTTTACTAATATTTTACCTCAAATTCACAAGATATCATACAATTATTTTATTAATCTGATTTTCCTGAATTTAAATCTAATTTTAATCATTTTACATTTATTGAAATTAAAGTTGAAAATATTAAATAAAATGAAAAGATTAGACAATGTTAAAAACAATTGTTTTTTAAACTTTTTGCTTGTGGAAATGTCATGATTTTATTTTGAAAACTAAGTTGAGAAATAAATTTAATTGTTTTACAGAATCTGGGCCAAATTATTTTTTTTTATGGCAGTGCTACAAAATATCATAATAATTTTGATACGAAAAATATCTTAAATGATAACCTAAAACATTATTTATTTTTTTGATTATGATGGACTCAGGTTTTAGATGCAATTTTAAAATAACATTCAAGAAGATAATAAGATATTCTTTGGTTGAAGCCCCTAGAAGCTATAGATGATGTGCTTATGAAAAACTAAGAATAAGCAAAAATACTAATACATTTTTCTCTTCAAAATATTATAATGAACATTTCATAAACTCAGACATTTGCTAATTCACTTATTAGCAAAAATAAATTTAATGTTGCATTTTTTGGTTAAAAAAACATTTTAAATGACTGAATCAAATCTTCAGCCAAAATTTGTTTTTATTTATAGAAACCATTTTACTCATAAGTAAGAAATATTTGATAAAAAATTGTTTTGTAGAACCATTCAATTCTTATGATGGATAGATTTTGAAGCTAAAAACAAAATTGGTTTAGACGGCACAGAACAATAATACAGTCTCAGAACACACTGCATTACCTTGTGTAACATAGTGCCTTCAGAGCAATCAACAATATCAAAATTTAGTCAAAATTCCTTATTGATTGCAAAATCTTTCTCAGTATCTCTTAACTGTACTGTTAAAAATAATGTCTGAAAATAGTTGTAAATAATAAATCTCTTTATGATTAAAGAAAAAAAGAACAGCCAAGTAAAATGTATTTGATAAAATTTGAGATAAAAAAATTAATAGTTTCATAACATTTATAGAGTAGATGCGTATTGATCTGCAAAATATTATTGGAAAAACTCAGCCTCTAACATTAACCTACCCATAAAAAAATATCACATTGCCCACTAGGGTATCACAAAAAGCCAACAGTCCAAGTGAGTTGTGTAGTAGTACAGCCTCTATACTAAATACAAGCCAAGAGTAAATCATCTAATCAGGTTAATTGTGAAAAACTAAAATAAAATGCCAAAAATACAAAGTTTTGTTTAGTTTGCCAGACAGTTTCTTATAAAGGGTCATACTGATGCATCTGGAATATCTAAGTAGTTTAACTTCTCTAAAACAAATCAATACTTTATAATTTGCAGTCAAGGTAACTAGTAAAAGTTATTTAGCTCTTAAAATTTTTCTAAATCTTATGGTTAGCAAATACAATGTGACAATATTTTGTTATTTCTGGAAACCATTAAAGAACAAAATAGAAAACTTAAAATTTATAATATCTTTTAATACTGTAAATAAAATTTTAATGAAGGTAACAAAAAAATTTAGGCCTAAATAAGTCCACCCCTTTGAAATAGATAAAATAGGCCTTCAATCCAATTACAGTAAAATATAAATACATAAGAAGACTTGATATTGTTTATGAGTGCATGATGACCCTGGCCTTAATTTCTTCAACCAACTTTCAAACTCTAATTTTGCATAACAGAACTAAATTTGTCAATCTTCATTAAGTCAAACTGAAATTCTGACCTCTAAGCTTTACTGTGATAAATAAGTATAAATGAAGTTACGCAGAGATTTTGCAATTTTGTGTTTGTTTTTACATTGTGAAGAAAGTCCAGTTTTATAGCCTTGTGACAGGGTCATTTAATTTTGCAAAACTGTTGCTTTCAATAGTACCAATTTCTAGCCCCTCATTTCCGGAATCTATGAATTGGCTTGCCTACAAATGTTTCAAAGCATATTTTTTTTGTATTCATGACTTTACAAGAAGCTTTCCTACTTTATGTCTTACTTCCTAATTCTTCATGTTAAGCTAACTAAGAGTTCTACCCATTTGAGTTAAAGAAACCCTGCAAGAAATACACCGCTTTAACTGCTAAAAGACTGCAGCTTCAACAACTAAAAAGTTACAGACATTTCAAAATTATTTTTTAGTACAGTGAGAATTTTGAAAGATTTTCATTGCTCATGATAGAAATTTCAATATTAAATTACATCGTCTAGAAGCAAAATTAAAAGCTTAAAGGCTGGCATTCTCACACTACAATACTCTCAGTACAACGCAAATTAAACTGAATTTTGAATATAAAGAACGGTGTTTTTATTGTAAAAATGTTATCAGTTACTGGCATCCAAAGTTTCTGCCAAAAATAAGCTTATAATTTTCTTTCTAGGGGATGTATCTTTTGGGTAGTGGGTCTACTCGTGGCATTCTTTCAGTAGTTAAAGCGGTATATTTCTTGCAGGGTGCCTTTAAGGAAATAAAATAAGAAGAAAAAAATAAATAAAACACTGCAGTACATAACTCTCAATGAAATGTATCTCAAAATTTAATTAAAACTTATGGTAGGAAATTATAGATTTTCGTGGGTTGAGAAATTTGGAAAGTGTTTCATTAAATTATCTCCAGTTTTAACAATCTTCATATTTCATGTCTGTGTGTCTGTCTTTCTGTCTGTTGTACCAAAGGATCTTGCTAACTGTTCAACTAATAATAATTATATTCTGAAAGGTTTAGTAAAACAATAATGAAATATGACGTTTTCTTTACTTGTTATTTTTGTATCACCACCCTTATAAATATTATGCAGAAGAAAAATTGTGCAACTTAACTCAATATTCATTGACAAATGCTTCAAATAGTTATCAGAATAGTATTATGCAATTTATCATAAATAGGTTTATAAAACTATTTTCCATCATTTATTTGCCAATTAATTTAAAATATTTTACTTTTTGATCATTTAGTGGTTTTGCCTTTAACCTCCAGGAGTTTAGGGGCTTTACCCTATGTGGAGAAAGAGTTCAACCAATAAAAGCTAGTTTGTAAAAAAGAAATATATTTGTTCTGTTTATTTTTTGTCTTACATTTTTATCATTTATATTTGCATTATCAGTTGAGCTGAATATTTTCTTATTTTTACAAGTGTTCTGCAGAACAAAGGTGTTCCAAGAAATCCGCAAAAGAATTAGATATTTTCATTATCACGGTTCAGATTTTTCCGATTTTGTCAAAATATGTATTGTATTCAATGTTACAACATCCAAATTACTTCTGATTTTTAACTAAGACTTGGGTTTAAAAAACTGTTTCTCAACTTATTTATTCTTGTCATTTGATTCAATAATATGAATCAGAAAACATTTTCCATTCACTGAATTAGAACCGGATCTCTGTCATACTGAAAAATCATGCAAAGAATCGTTTTAGGGACAATATTCCACGAATATTAAAATAGAATTAAAAAAATAATACCAGTTTTGTTAGTCCTGGCATTCGGCCCCTCACGTTACCAAAACGCTATCAATCTAATAGGTTTTTTTTGTATTTTAATATCCACGGAAAGCTGTCTATAACACGATTCGATAAATAACTATCATAATATGATATTTGTTGAGGCCTTTTGTTGATATATATTATTCAGATTTGTTGAAACACCTATAATAATTAGTTAGCATTGATAAGTAATTACATCTGTTAAGCTAAGTACTATCAAGCAGGGATATAAAAGGATAAGACAATGGCTGATAAATTGACATGCATCCCCAATGATGATACATTGAAATACCCCTTTTGTAGATTATAATAACGTTTGAAACGTTTGAACACTCGACTTAATGAATCAACCAATCAAAATTCAAGAAAAGTACCCAAAGTTGATAAATTAACGAATAAGAAAACGTTAATACAAAACTTTGGGGACTAGGGTAATAAACAGCCCAATGTCCCCTCCCTCCCTGATTATTAAGAGTCTAGCTATTAAAAAGGTTTTATCTATTTATTGTTTAGTATATTAATTCTAAGATTTTTTATTTGAAAAAAACAAGGTTGACGCCATATAAATGAACTGTTCATAAATCCTTGTAATAAAGTAACAGGTGTCTGTTTGTTTGTACCGAAGGATCTCTTTAACCACTGAACCGACATGGTTCGCCTTTACAGTGGAGCTTCTCATAGGTCCTGGGAAGTATTGTTGTTAAGTACAAGATTATAATTTTAAATTGAAATTTTAGAAAAACAAAAAAATACCATAACATATCTTATTTATCACTTGATCGTTAGGGTCCTTGTTTATAATACATTTATCTGGTAATATTGGTTTTATGTAAATATACATATCCTTATACTAAAGTAACAGGATGTTTGTCTGTGTGTGTATCTGTGTGTCTGTACCGAAGGGTCTCGCTAACCGCTGAACCGATCGGGTTCTCCTTAACAGGGTAGATTGTCATATGTCCCAGGAAGGTTTATAACTATTTTGGGGGAGGGTACCACCACCCTCCCAAGAGAAATCACAATAAAATCAAAAATATTAAATATTTCCACCACATAGTCTCGCTAGCATAGTCGCGCTACGTAGTCGCGCTGCGTAGACGCATGAATTTAACAATTGATAACATAGACAAGTTATTTCTCAAATTAGATATTTAAAATAAAATAAAAACATTTAAAGGCCACTAGAGGCCTCTAGGGGCGTAGCCGCTAGTTGAAGAATAAAGTAAAACTAAATATATAAAAGCAATATGCAAAATGTTGTCTATTTATAGTTTTTATAGACACCTTTCTGCGCGAATATTAAATTGCAAAGTTTTTAAAATTTAAACCAGTTTTGTCAGCCCCGAAGTCCCTGGTGAACAAAACTATTATTAATTTGTGATTTTTATGTTATCATTAGTATAAAATAATTTGTATTACTTTTGAAGATATACTGCATAGACGTCCAAGAAAAATTTTAGCTTTTCAATTTTTACCCCCCCCCCCCCCCCAAATAAAAAAATTGCCTCTATGATATTAGGATCCCCCCCCCCCAAAATAAGCTAAGGGGGGCCGTAGGCACCCCCAAAATTTTAATTTTCAAATTTTTACCCCCCCACCCCCCCAAATGAAAAAGCTTGGACGCCCCTGCCATACTGGGAGAACAAATAACTGGGACAGATGCCTTAAAATATTGGACATAGAAAGATTTGGTCTTAAAGTTAATTAATTCTGCTATAGGTTGATTATGAGGGCAAGACCTGGAAGAAATATTATAACCTGGAGGTTTTTACCCAACCTGTCCTGCAACTACTACCAGAACAGGTACGTGAATAGATAAAATAACAGGACTTATGTCTGTCTGTCTGCACCGAAGGATCTCGCTAACCGCTGAACCGAAGTGGTTCTTATTTACAATGTAGCTCTTCATGTGTCCTGGGAAGGTTATGATTATTTTGGGGAAGGATACCACCACACTTGTGACTCATGAGAGAAATCCCCCGTAGAATAGAAATGCAAATAAAAACAAATTGCTGCTAGAGACCACCAAATGCTTAGAAAACATTTATACCAGAAAACATTTCTTGGTGCTACTAGAAGCCTATAATATTTTGTTATAACATTATTATTTCAGAGTGTACTAGTGTACAAGATAGGTGAGTCTGTGATCCTCTGCTGTGTTATAATATTATTATTTCAGAGTGTACTAGTGTACAAGATAGGAGAGACTATGATCCTCTACTATATTATAATATTATTATTTCAGAGTGTACTAGTGTACAAGATAGGTGAGACTATGATCCTCTGCTGTGTTATAATATTATTATTTCAGAGTGTACTAGTGTACAAGATAGGAGAGACTATGATCCTCTACTATATTATAATATTATTATTTCAGAGTGTACTAGTGTACAAGATAGGAGAGACTATGATCCTCTACTATATTATAATATTATTATTTCAGAGTGTACTAGTGTACAAGATAGGAGAGACTATGATCCTCTACTATATTATAATATTATTATTTCAGAGTGTACTAGTGTACAAGATAGGAGAGACTATGATCCTCTACTATATTATAATATTATTTTATTATAATATTATATTATTATTTCAGAGTGTACTAGTGTACAAGATAGGTGAGACTATGATCCTCTGCTGTATTATAATATTATTATTTCAGAGTGTACTAGTGTACAAGATAGGAGAGACTATGATCCTCTACTATATTATAATATTATTATTTCAGAGTGTACTAGTGTACAAGATAGGTGAGTCTGTGATCCTCCGCTGTGCTGCCGAGTCCTGGCCGAATCCCGTCATTTTCTGGTACAGGGACAATATCTCAGAACCTATTGGTAATTCATTTATAGATAGTCACATAGACAGATAGAAATTCCAGGACAAACGCAGGAGTGACAAATGTTGGGGTAGACAAACGCATATGTGACAAATGTCAGAGTTGACAAACGTAGGAGTGACAAATGTCAGAGTGGACAAACACAGTGTCTAAATTATTAAGTTGTTTAAGTATTTCTGTACAGGTTAGGTTAGGTTAAGCTATGAATATACAAATAAGAACACCGCAGGGTTGGATGGTTAAAAATTGAGTTACAGAGTAGCTTTACAATAACAAAACACATTTATTCATTATCCTGAGGTAATAAAAAAATCCTACTGATCTTTCCTCAATTAATCCTAATAAAATGAAAACAGAAATGAAAATTAATTAAAAACCTTTTTCCTTTAATAAAGTAATAGAACATTATTCATTATTTAATATTGTAATAAATAGGAATATAAATACCTTATTTCAACTATAGAGCATCAATAACCCCCCTTTTTTACATTCTGTAAAAACCCTCAATAGACAAGTATTCCTTATTATAAATAAATCTTTACAAACATTTTGAATTGATAAGACAATTCCAACATGCATTAAATCCAGGGAGTAAGGGAGGGGACAATGGGCAATTAATTCAATTTAAGAGTTTTTGAAGAAAGGCCATGAAAACCAGAATAATCCCGAAAATATGGTGGAAATTGTAAAGTGATTGTTGATTAAATCTAGAAAACCATAAACTAAGAAAAAAGTTCCAAGAAAAAAAGCAATCATTTGAAAATAAGATTACCAGTATTACAGACTGACATAACCATTCTGTAATTAATTACTAGAAATATCTCCCTGGATCTCTTCAGATGACAGGGAAAGAGAAAAGAGATTTGGGGGCAAGTGATGTGAACACGGAAAAAAGGGGCAGGCAGGCGTGTAGCTGGATGGGCAAGTATATGACCCACACGCCTTCCTGCCCCTTTTTATCCTGTTTATTTCCCCCAACTCCCTTCTCCATTTCCCTTTCTCGTCTACTTTTAAAAAGGAGGTGGGGATGAAGGGTGTGAAATATAGTATGGGAGGGGGGCCGTGTATTTATATTTGAACTACTCTCTGTCTGCAAAACTATATATATTCAAAACTAACATAGCGAGTAACGGCATTTCTTGCGCAAGTCCCCAAACTCAGTCAGAAACTGCTAAATTCTTGCACATTCCCTTTAAGCCAGTCCCCAAAGTCTGAGACTCCTAAAGATTGAATATTCGATCCATTGTCCCCTCCCTTACTCCCTGCATTAAATCTATGATGATAGCTGTAATTAATGAATGAACTTAGACACACAAGAACAGGTTTTTAAAAATGAGAGAAAGCTAGGGGGAAGGTTTCTCACTGCCAAAATGTGTAATTGCACTTTTTTTAAATGTATGTTTTACGATGTCTATACAATAAATAGGTTGAGGAAATGATACATGAAAAAAAATTCCCTTCAAATTTTAATGATTACCTAGATATAAAAAGAATAGTTTTTGTTTCAATAATAAACAATTTACATGTTAATCTTTTTGTAATTTTTAGGTCAAGGATTGTCATTGAAGCTAATTATTGATAAATGGTCAGATGGTGCTTATAGGTAAGATAATATTTTTAAAACAAAATTTACATAGCGACATCCATGAGCTCTTTCCCAAGAGATTGATAATTAGTCAGAATAATATAAGTTGCGTCTGTGCTTACCCACAAATTACCAACAGACAAAACGATGCATTTTAAATGTATTGTCCTTTCTAGAATAGAGCTAGAGGGGATTTGTTCAGTATCTTAATTATGTGGGGGTGGGTACACCAACGGGATGTATTTTCTATAATCAACCCCCATGGAAAATACAATGCACGCCACTGTCCTATCCCTATATCCATGAGTTCTATATGATGCTTTTGTTAGTTCCTAGATTTTCCTAAGGAAATTGGTTCATTTTTAACAATAGAAGTATTAATGGGGTAGGTCGGTATTACCAGGTATGGAGAGGATATTGAACTATAAATTAATGTTGGTACCCAAATTTTATAAATACAAATTTTTATTCGTTTGCTTAAAATCTTTGGGTACTTTTTTTTATGTAGTTAAATATCGCATATATTAACCCTTAACGGTCCGGGGGGGGGGCGTCCCCCATCCGGTTTTTTCTATCTCATTTTCTGTGTGTGAAAGATAAAGAGCCCAAACTGCTTGACTTTTTAAGTATGGGTATGACACATAACTGAGAGTTGGAATTTTTTGAATATATCCATCCTGGCGGGCACAGGATGCCAGCAAACCTGGCAGGGTCATCCAGGTAAGGAGCAAAAATATTTTTTTGACTAAAACAAAGCATTTTATCATACCAAATTACTAAAAAATCCTCTAGTAGTACATCCTTATATGAAATACAGGTGTTCAAGTCACTTTCAGGTTCCAGGTATGATCCTGCAGGTCCTGATCCTCCAGGTCTCCAGAAATCTTTAAAAGGCTCCTGTGGCCGCAATTTTTGATCTAGAGACTTCAAATTTTAAACTTAAGCTTTTCTGACATGTCTACATAACATATTAAAATTTCATGAAGATCCGCCGCCGTTTTCCCGCCGACCGCCGACTGCGGCGGCTGGCAGCTGCCAAGTACAGCTGCGGCCGCTGAAATTTATATTTTGATATTTCTAATGTAAAATTTACATAAAGATAAACATTTTCTGGAAAAAAAAATTTTCTTCTAGCTTCAAAAATAAGAAAAATACAGCCGTTTGAAATTTTTAAGTAAAAAAAGACCTAAAAACAAAGGTTGTTAAATAAAAGGGTGAAGGAAGCGAAAATTGACTTAGACCTATAAAAGGTCGGAAATTCATTATCAAACAGGGGACTTGCACAAAAAAATTTAGCCCTCTAGCTCTAATAGGAACTGAGATAATAAGGGGGGGCGTTTAACGCCCCCCCCCCCCCGACCGATTAAGGTGCGGCTAGGGGCCCGACTGTAAAGGGTTAAAGACAGTTTTCCATGGATATGCGATGCGATGCGATACATGAGTTATCAGTTTGGCTCGGAACCGGTTTTGATCGTTTGGAAATTTATCGGATTCGGTGCCATACTACAAATAGGTTTAATACTAACTCAACTTACATTATATTATATTTGACTCGCCCTTATCCTTAATTTTTTTGTTATCTTTTAAGTCATCATACCATAAAATTAATTTTTGCATACCCAAAAATGATTATACTGCAGTTTTAACAGCACAAATATGATTTAAACTGATTTTTACCCTTTGAATTGTAGTAATTATCACACTTCCATTGATCTATTCCTTTATCCGGTGATTTAACCAAGGACCAATTTTAATAATTCTATGTAAGTGTCAAAATTGAAAATTAGAGGGGAAATATCCAGGGATCTAAAGGGATAAGACAATGGCTGATAAATTGATGTACATCCCAAATGATAATGTACAAAATACCCTTCCGTAGATTAAAATTAGTAGTTTTAATGTTTGGACACTTAACATCATCAACCAACCAATCAAATACAATTAAAGTCCCCAAAGTTGTTAAGCCAACGAATAAGAAAACTTTATAATAAAACTTTGAGAACTAGTGTTATAAACACTTTGTCCCCTCCTTCCCTGGGAATATCCTTCTTCAAATTAAAAGATTAAATTCTCTCTTCCAATTGAATAAACTTATTCTATATTTGTCACCATGAAACCAAATATTTAATGCAGAGATCTAAAGGTATAAGACAATGGCCGATAAATTACTGTACTTATCTATTGATGATACACAAATTTACCTCTTCTATAGATTACAATTAATGGTTCAAACGTTTGTATACTCTTAATGAACCAGCCTATCAAAATTCAAAAAAGTTCCCAAATTCTTTTAGCTTTCAGTACACAACTTACTTAGTCCGTTAGTCTGTCGGTTATGCTAAAAAAAAGAGATCTAAAGGTTTCGTGTTTTTTTTAAATATCTTTCTGCTTATTATTTGTCATCCTATCTTTTTTGACTAATTAACATCTGTTCTTTAACACCAATTTGCCCGTTTTTCCATCCCTGTTTTTTTGTGACTCGCTACTTATGGATTATTTATTATCAATTCTTTTTAGATGTGAAGCTTCTAATCAAGTCGGGAATGCTGTCGGTGTATTCAAGATTAAAGTTAAATGTAAGTATTTTGATTTTTTCAATTACCACACTAAATTTCATATTTAAAACGTTATCAATACATTGTTATCAACAGTTCGGTTTTCAGATACAGGTTATGCAATAAAAGAGTTGGTTGTCTGTTGATGTTACTGTACGACAGACCATTAATGGAAAAGTTAAAAAGAAACATCAAACTCGACCTTTATTTACAAGATTAATTTTCACTATATCTATAATACAAAGAAAAATTATGTCTGTCCGTATGAAGCTTAAGATCTCGGTAACCACTGAACCGATTGGATTCTACTCTTCAGAGAATATACTTACTGGTCCTGTGGTGGTTTTAGGCTATTTTCTTGGGAGGTGGGACACCCCCAACCCCCCTTAAGACCAAAAAATCCCCCCTTCATTTTTTTGCAGAAGATTTCCCTGGTCCTTTTTTTTGCAGAAAATTTCCTTGGTCCTTTTTTTTTGCAGAAGATTTCCCTGGTCCTTTTTTTTGCAGAAGATTTCCTTGGTCCTCTTTTTTTTGCAGAAGATTTCCCTGGTCCTTTTACGAATTTCAACTTAATTTTTTTTTTTTGATCACCTATTGGGGCAAAGCCCCTAGAGGCTAGGGGCGAAGCCGCTAGTTCATATATATAAGAGCACAAAGCTCTATAAATATTGGACTGTAAATTTCACTCTTTGAGTCTTCATCCAAAGTTTTAGAACACTTATCCTCTTAGAAAATTTTTTTTTCAATTTTTTTCAATTTTGTACCCCCCCCCCCCCCTTCCCCCCCGACTACCGACGAACAACTATTTTAGGTTAGGTTAGGTTTTAGGCTAGGGAGGGGCAAGGCAAGGGGGCCGAGCGCTGCGGCTAGGCAGGCTAGGGAGCCGAGCGCTGCGGCCAGAGTTCATAGTTAGCTGTCGGGGGAGGGGGGGGGGGGTACTCAAATTTTCAATATTTCTAAATTTCTAAGAGGATAATACCACTTTCTCTTATTCTCTTATTGATAAAAAACTTTGGATACTTTTGTTAAATATCGTTTGGATGGTTCGAGGTATTAATGTCCCCAAGTTTTGATTAATAATTTTAATCTACAGAAAGAAAGATTTTGTTGATCGTTATCAAGATTTCCACTATCTTATCTCTTAAGATCCTAGTTAAATTTCAATCATTATGCTTTAGATAAACCAGAGCTGAAGATTGAGCAAGAAGCAACTGTGAATTATTGTTCTATTGAAATGAAACTCTATTGTCATGTAGAGTCATATCCACCTGCAGAGGTTAGTATTGTTCTATTGAAATAAAACTCTATTGTCATGTAGAGTCCTATCCACCTGCAGAGGTTAGTATTGTTCTATTGAAATGAAACTCTATTGTCATGTAGAGTCATATCCACCTGCAGAGGTTAGTATTGTTCTATTGAAATGAAACTCTATTGCCATGTAGAGTCCTATCCACCTGCAGAGGTTAGTATGTTCTATTGAGATGAAACACTATTGTCATGTAGAGTCATATCCACCTGCAGAGGTTAGTATTGTTCTATTAAAATGAAACTCTATTGTCATGTAGAGTCATATCCACCTGCAGAGGTTAGTGTTGTTCTATTGAAATGAAACTCTATTGTCATGTACAGTCCTATCAACCTGCAGATGTTAGTATTGTTCTATTGAAATGAAACTCTATTGTCATGTACAGTCCTATCCACCTGCAGAGGTTGGTATTGTTCTATTGAGATGAAACTCTATTGTCATGTACAGTCCTATCAACCTGCAGAGGTTAGTATTGTTACCGATTACCGATAAATCGATGTATATGTGAAACACAAAATTACCTCTTCTTTATTTTAAAATTAGTGGTTAAAACGTTTAGACATTCAACTTTATTAATCGACCAATCAAATATAATAAAAGTCCCCAAAGTTGTTAAGTCAAGGAATAAGAAAAAAAAACTTATCAAAAAACTTGAGGGACTAGCGTAATAAACAGCCTAATGTCCGCTCCCTGCCGGATAGACCTATTCCATCATTCTTCTTAATAAAAGAATTAATATAACATAGAAGGTATATATGTATTTGTTTGTTTATTGCAATTAATGTCTGGGAGGGAGGAGACATTGGATTGTTTCTTACACTAGTCCCCAAAGTTTTATGATAACGTTTTCTTATTTGTTGGCTTAAGAACTTCGGGGACTTTAATAAATTTTTATTGGTTGGTTCATTTAATAAAGTGTTCAAACGTTTCAACCACTAATTGTAATCTACAAAAAGGATAATTTAGTGTTTGATTACTGGGGATGTACGTACATCAATTTTTCGGCCATTGTCTTATCACTTTAGATTCCTGAATTAATATACATGTACATATATCATTGTAATTGTTATAGATTGTTTTTTGGTTCTTATAAAAAGATTAAGCTAAATATAGAGGCAAAGAATAATTTATATAATTTTTTCTCATATTTTTAAACTGGCTATCTCTGGATCTATCTATCTACTTATATTTATCTATCCATCTATCTATCTAGCTGTCTAGCTCTAACAAATTAATGATTTTTGGTGTTGATAAGTTGTGAACGAAAGCATCACAACTGTAGATTTAAATCATTTTGGTTGAACAGTTTAGATGCTACAAGTTTATAACGAACAAATTAAAATTTTGTAAAAGTACCCATAGTATTGGGGGAGCGAATGATAGAACGATGTTATAAAACTTTAGGTACCAGTGTAATTTACGGTCCAATGTCTTCTACATCCCTAGTCTAGAGTATCAATGAAAATCCCATTCCTGATAGCTATATTTTTACTATACATTCTTCACTTTAGTCAGTTTTTATTCGTTCATCTATCACTCTATTCATTTATATATGCTTCCATGTATCTATCCACCATAAAATCTATCAATTCTATTATCCATCTATCTAACTAAAATCCTTTTATTTCTAGTTATGGTGGAGTCACAACGGATTTGCTGATAATATTCTAAATCAAACTAACCCTTCAATTCTACACATCAAGTACCTGGGTAAGATGGCGAAGCCCTGAGGTTTTTTAGAGGTTTTCTTTCCTTTTCTCACATTCCTCCTTTTTAGACGTATTTTAATGACGTCATATATGACACTTTCCCGCGCTTCGATATGCATAATCATTCTTAACCCTTACAGCTCGGGCCCCAATTCCCACCTTAATAGATCGGGGGGGGGGGGGGGCTCAAAAAGCCCCCCCCCCTCTATCTCGGCTGCAGGTATAGATAAAGACGTAAAATTTTTTTCTGGTGGTTCATGTGTATTTTTAGAGAAAATTACTTTTTCTAGTCATAGCGGCCAGACCGCTCCTTAGCCGCTTTTTAGCGGCCAGCCGCTAAATTTTAAAACAGCTGTAGAGCGGCCAATTTTGCAGCTAGGATGACCAAATTTTAGGACGAACTTTTATTTTTCATAACAAAAAAAATTACTTTTTCTGATCATCGCCGAAAAACGGCAAATAACGGAAACCGCCATTTTCGGCGGTTACGGCGGTAAAACGGCGGTTGGCGACGCAAACTAATATTTTTATCTGTTTATTATTGCTCAAGGATTTACCAAAAAAAAATTTAGGTCTCTAGCTGTAATAGAAGTCACGATATTCATGATATATGTCTGTAGTAAAAGCCGGACAAAAATCGGTCATAAAGTCGGTCAGGGAGCGGTCAAACGGTCATAACACCACTTTTCTCAGAAGGTCATTGATATCTAAGTATTCACCAAAAAAATTTTAGGTTTCTACCTTATACACAAAAGTCATAATGAAGAAATTAAGATTTAACAGTTTAAACCTTGTAGCATAGATTTGCTATTTGGTAGACTTTTTTTAAAAGCGAAGCTTCGCTATAATTAGGGTCGGTCCGTCCGTACGTTCGTCCGTACGTCCGTCCGTCCGAGATAGATAGCTTTTATTCGTTAATTGAGGCATGTTAGAATTGTCCTATCGATTTCAAACTTTGCATGATGATTCCTGTAGTAGTTAGGTACGATTTAGAAAGCGTAGCAACTCTATAATCATTACCAGAATGTCCGTACGTCCATTTTAAACATGTTGATTTTTCTAATTTTTAACAGCTAATTTTTATGTGATCTAATTATCCGTTTGAACTGATTTTTGGTGTATTGATTCCTGGGACAACAAAGAACACTATTTTAAGCGAAGCAACTCTATAATCAAATCCTAAAAATGTAAGTATGTCCATAAACTCAATAAACATTATCCTGTATCAAGAAGTTTTTCAACAAATTTACTTACAATTTTGCTTCGACTCTTATACTTGTATATTCTGATAATTCAGTTTAGACACTATACAAGTGTTAACGTCCGTTTGTCCTACCGTTTCAGTGCTTCGCTTTTATGGATGTTGTCATTCTTGTTATGTTATAAAGGTACATATTATCCTGTCTCTATTTAAAACTGATGCATAATGTAACAGGGTTTAAGGTATAAGCCAATGATGGACTAAAAATCAATTTTATTTCTTAATTGGTTTGTTTTAAATTCAATCTTTGATTTCTGGTTTTAATTTTGGGGAAAGAAATGGTTGTTGATTAATATGTTAGTATTCCTTTATCTTTATTAATGTCTGATGTATATGTGTGTCTACTAGGGGAGGGACTCAAAATTATTTTCAAGGCAAAAATTTTAGCAGCACTGATGGAATCATTGAAGCTAATATTCATTTTTATACTATAGGCTGATTTTTCAATTGAATTAGGGCATGATTTCTCAACATAAAATAACCTAAAACCTGAAAGGCAGAGCCAAATTGGTCCAGCGGTTAAATAGATATTATATTTAATCTGCACAAGCATCATTCTACTTTAAATATCAGAATAACCGTCGCGCCCCTGGCAACTATGGGAGAGGGGTATAGTAGTAAAATAGCCCAATACCATCCCAGAATATAAATGAAGCTTTCCTAAAAAGAATTAACTTTAAATAATTGGATAGTTTTGCTTAATGTAAAATAAAAATATCATACAATTTGTAGACCCCCAATGATATAAAAAGATCCTTTACCCAAGGGAGTTTTAAATCATGTAGCAGGAAAGTATGGGTTAGTATGTATGTATGAGTGTTCAGACACTTCCACATATCCATAGTAACAGGATGTGTGTCTGTGTGTGTGTTTAAATCCTGTAGTAGGAAAGTATGGGTTAGTATGTATGTATGAGTGTTCAGTCACTTCCACATATCCTTAGTAACAGGATGTGTGTCTGTCTGTGTGTGTGTTTAAATCATGTAGCAGGAAAGTATGGGTTAGTATGTATGTATGAGTGTTCAGTCACTTCCACTTATCCTTAATAACAGGATGTGTGTCTGTTTAAATCATGTAGCAGGAAAGTATGGGTTAGTATGTATGTATGAGTGTTCAGTCACTTCTACATATCCATAGTAACAGGATGTGTGTCTGTTTAAATCATGTAGCAGGAAAGTATGGGTTAGTATGTATGTATGAGTGTTCAGTCACTTCTACATATCCATAGTAACAGGATGTGTGTCTGTTTAAATCATGTAGCAGGAAAGTATGGGTTAGTATGTATGTATGAGTGTTTAGTCACTTCCACTTATCCTTAGTAACAGGATGTGTGTCTGTCTTGTGTAGAGGTATCTAGGGGCGTAGCCTCTATTATTCATTATGATATAATTTATCAGTATAAAATACTGTTATAAACCATTATTATATGCCAACTCCTAATAAAAGCAAAGCTTTTTCTATAATATATGTCGGTCTGTACGTTCGTCTCATTAATAATTTTTATTGATTAAGTTAGAATTGTCCTTTATATTTCAAATATGAAATTCTAATTCAAGTAACATTTTAAAAAGCATTACGATTTAACAAATAACGTATTTTATTTTTTTGAACGCATTTTTTATAATATAATGATTCTATAATTTTTTTATAATGATTTCTTGGACAATAAGGCATTATGTTGATGTGATAATATGCGGAAGTTAATGCCCACCGCAATGTATGTTATCATAATTATGTAGTTTTCAGTTTCAAAGCTACTCTATGAATTACCATGTCCATCTTATGGGATATAAGAGGATATGGATGTACATCCCCAATAATGATAAATAAAATTACCCCTTCTTTAGATTACAATTAGTGATTGAAACGTTTGGACACTCAACTAAATGAATCAATCAATTTAATAAAAGGTTGTAATAAACAACATAAGTAGGTAATATGTAGTAATAATATATAATGGCATTAGAATATCGTTATTTCAATATTTAGTCAGTCATGGCCACTATTTTGTGATTGCGTAATGATAAATTTTATTTATTTGACTTAAAAATAAGGTAATACAATCAAAAAGATGGTTCTAACCTGAAACCGGGTATTTTAAAATGGAAATATGAAACAAATTAATCAAATTTATATGTTACAAATTTATACAGATGTAATATGTATTAATAAACAAGGATGGCATCATCCATAAAAGTTATTGGATCTTGGATAAAGTAGCTTCGGACAAAGTAGCTTCGGACAAAGTAACTTCGGACAAAGTAGCTTCGGACAAAGTAGCTTCAGGACATTTACTTAAGAAAAGTAGCTTCCTAAGAAAAATAGTCTCCAATAGTAATAAAGACCATGGCCGCAGCGCTCGGCCCCCCGGCCTGCCAACCTAACCTATGTTAGCCTCAGAACATTTATTTAAGAAAAATATCATCAACTGATAATACATAGATGGTTTAGAATTTCGTGGATTTTGAAAAAGTGGTTGAAAGATTTTTACAACTTTTAATGTTGTTTTTACATTTTTTAATAATGTTTTTAAAATTTTTAAAAATGTTTTTACAATTTTTTGGTTAGGTTAAGTTAGGTTATAGGCTAGTGGGCCGAGCGCCCGCGGCTAGGCAGGCCAGGGGGCCGAGCGCAGCGGCCATAACCTTTATTAACAGTGGAGGCTACTTTCCTTAGAACGCTACTTTGTCCGAAAGCTACTTTGTCCTGAAGCTACTTTGTCCTGAAGCTACTTTATCCTGAAGCTACTTTGTCCTGAAGCTACTTTGTCCTGAAGCTACTTTGTCCTGAAGCTACTTTGTCCTGAAGCTACTTTATCCTGAAGCTAATTTGTCCTGAAGCTACTTTGTCCAAGATTCCCCTAACTTTAGAAAAGATTCACTTAAAAAATTGTACCTAGTGAAAATGATATTCTACATGTTATACATGAATATTAGAGAGTTTCAAAATTCCTTGAAATGTCGGATTTTCTGCTGAAATAATAGTAAAATATATTCTAAGGTTTTCGCTAATCGCTGGATCGCTTTTCTCTAGGCCATGTGAAGGATTTCGTTTATCTAATAGGAGGACAGTCGCACCCCCTAGCGAATTAGGTCCTTAAAGAATATCACCTAAGTTTTTAAAGATAAAATTCAAAAATGTTGAATATTGAAACACTCTAATAACATATATTAACTTATTTTATCTAATTAAATATTACCTAAATAGAGAAGTATGGCTAGGGTGTTTCATCACTTTTACATAAATATCAGCACACAGTCAAAATAATCACCAATTATTATATAAAAACAGGGAGGTGAGAACATTGGGCAGTTTATAACACAAGTCCCCAAAGTTTTATAATAACGTTTTCTTATTTTTTAGCTTAGCAACTTTGTTTACTTTTGATAAATTTTGATTGGTTGGTTCATGAAGTTAGGTGTCCAAACGTTTCAACCGCTTATTATAATTTTCATATAGGGTAATTTGTGTATCATTATTGAAGATGTACATCAATTTATCAGCTATTGTCTTATCCCTTTAGATCCCTAATATAATTATCAGAAACGACCTATTATTAGATTTGAAATATTAGATTCTCAAAGGAAGTACATTCGAGAAAGGTAAAAGTTGGGGAAATGATACCGAAGTAAATTTTCCCTGAGGTGTAAAAAATTTAGAAAGGGGGTTAAAAAATGCGCCATTTGACCTAAAAAATAGAATACTCCCTAACCCCAGTAAGACCACCCCAATATTTTTAATTAGCGACGATCTTTGATATATTGATTTCTCTTTATTCCGATTTAATTTTCTTTTTTCTCGCGTAAGTGATAAACTACTGTTCGGCTAGCCTATATCATAATTAGGTTATAGAACTTACATACATATATTTTATGGGAAAAAAGGTTTTTGACATACAAATTGAAAATTTGATACGTTTTCCCCTTTGATTTAAAAGGATAAGCTTGTTAACAAAAAGCGCAGCAGTAAAAAAAAATCTTTTAAATGAAATAGAAAAGTAAATTGTTGTACAGTAACAATATTGGTATTAATTGTGTGACTGCTTGCCCTAGGGCATGTGTTGGATTTCAGGGATATAAAGGGATAAGACATTGACCGATACATTGATTTATAATCCCAATGATGATACACAAAACTACTACTCCTGTAGATTAAAATTAATGGTTGAAACGTTTCAAATCAACTTAATAAATCAACAAATCAAAAAGTCCTCTAAGTTGATAACAAGGTTAAATACATATAAAAAATATCAATTATCAATTGTAACACAAAAGTAAGGATTCACGAAGTCAATTAGGACCGTACAAATGCGCAATCCCTAATTTGTTTTTAAGAATTTGTTACTACTTACAGATGTAGGTAGTTGTTGGTAAGCCAACGAATAAGAAAGCGTTTCTATGAAACTTTGGGGACTGGTGTAATAAACAGCCCATTCTCCCCTCTCTATCTCTTTTTGCGATTTTGCAGTAGGGGGAAATCCTTTTTGTATAATAACTATCTTCCAGTCAAAGGTCTGACAATCAAGGGGGTTGGCTGTCTATTTCTTGTTACATACCCCTAGACGAACAGATGAAACATGGCTATTTTTCATTGGAGTTTTACTTTTATTGCTAAAAATCAAATTTTTTTTATTTAATTTTAGAATCAACCAAATTGACGACTGTAACCTGCCATGCCAGGAATGAAATGGGATACTCAGAAACTACCCATGTTATTACAGGTATCTAGATGTCTTATTATCTATCTAGCTAGCTAGCTATCTAACCTGTCATGTTAAGAATGAAATGGGATATTCAGAAACTACCCATGTTATTACAGGTATCTAGATGTCTTATTATCTATCTAACTAGCTATCTACCACCTATGTATCTGCTCTGCTGGGAACGAAATGGGATATTCATAAACAACCCATGTTATTACAGGTATCTTAATGTCTTATTATATATCTTACTAGCTATCTACCACCTAAGTATCTGCCTTGCTAGAAATGAAATGGGATATTCAGAAACTACCCATGTTATAACAGGTATCTAGATGTCTTATTATCTATCTAGCTAACTAGCTATGTAACCTGTCGTGTTATGATTGAAATTGGATACTATCAAAAAGAGAGGGGGCAATGAGCTGTTGATTACACTAGCCCCCAAAGTTTTATAATAACGTTTTCTTATTCGTTGGCTTCACAACTTTGAGAACTTTAAATGAATTTTGATTGGTTGCTTTATTAAGTTGCGTGTCCAAACGTTTCAATCACTATTTGTAATCTATTGAAGGGATTATTTTGTGTATTAACATTGGGTATGTAGCCAACAATTTTCTATCTCGCTATCTTAACTTATTATTTTAAATCTATGTAAAATTATTTATTCTTTTTAGGCCACAAAAATTGATTGGTACTTGATAACATATCTTATTATGCTTATTCAATTAAGCGGTATGATAATCCAATAAATAAAGAAGTATTATCTAATTTTTTTAGCATACATGATAGAAAATTAAATTACTTTTCTCACAAAATTATCTACATATATATGTTACTTTTTTCAGTGTTCCTTTTTACACTACTAGCTGCTTCGCCCCTAGAGGCCTCTAGGGACACTTAAGGGATGGGTGGGCAAAGAGTCGACCTTACACTTTTTTATTTTAGTTTTTGGGTGTTATGGTCGTTTGCGGCCTTGTTAGCCAGGCATCAACTAATGCATCAAAGAATAATATTTTAACCAAAATGATGCAGCATAAGGACATATGATACCTTTGTCATATTCAACAGGGGTATAAGGCATAGAACAATGGACGATAAATTTAATTTAAATTAATAACAATTATAAGTAGCATCTAATGAAGCAGCTTATAGTGCCTTATAAAAATGACGCCATACATTACAATGTATACTGGCCTATCATTGGTCATTTGTATTGTATGACGCCATTTTTATTATGCACAATAAGCTGCTTCGCCTCTAATGAATCAAAACTATCGGAAGATAAGATTAATTCTTCCCATTAATTTAGAGTTACCATAGACAGACAGTTACTAATTTTTGTTATTTTTGGGGAAAACCTCATTCTCACATAAAGGACCCCTTAAATAGTGTAGTCATTTATTTCCCCGATGTAGTCATTTTTTTTTTCCCTGAGGTATCATTTTTTCCCTGGTATCATTTTTATCCCCGTGGTAGTCATTTTTTCCCCCGAGCATGGCAACCGGTGAACAGAATCTCAGTTCTGCACCACAAGCCTCGCATGACTGAAGTTCTCATGTCTATACAGTCATATTTATATGAAAATCTGAGAAAATATTTTTAGAAGATTTTTAAATTTTTTTTGAAGATTTTAAATTTTTTTTGGAAGATTTATGAAGTTTTATTAATTACTAAAAGAAAGCATAATTACCTCGGGGAAAAAAATGAATAAATAATGAGCTATCGCTCCATCCTTTTATTCCCTTGGGCAAAAAATATTCATTCCTAAACAAAAAACTGGATAGGAATACCCCATTTATCGCCTAGTGTCCTTCTATTTAGGAATATTCAGGGATAAGACAAATAATTGATATTCATCCCTAATTAGGATAAACAATATTACCCCATCTGTAGATTTAAATTATTGATTGAAACGGTTAGACACTTTAAGGCTGATACTAAACAATTAAAATTCAGTAAAAGTACCACTACATTTTGGGCCAACAAAAAATATAAAACTTTGGGTACCAGAACACATTAACACATTTTTTGTCTATTTATGTATCCTTAATTTTATTTTCCTTTGACATAGCGTATAATGTTACTAACAAATATGTATTATTTTTTACAACAAATAGGTAAGGACATTTCATATCAAGTTACATTTTTAATTTAACTTTGTTTAACTAATATTTTTAAAAAGGTTAATAAAAACTCTAATTAATATTCATTTAGACAAAATGTATTGTAATGTTCAAATAAGTATTTTTTTCTGTAAAAATCACCTACAAAAAATTGTATTTCTAAATCCTAATTGGGCCATTCTATTTTATAAAGTATTAAGGCTTTTTTGTCTGTAACTTAAAATTTTCATAACTGCTCAACCGATCGGGTTCTACCTTTAGAGAAGGTTCATATAGTTTCTGATATGGTTTTAGGTTATTTTATTTTAAATATAAAAAGTTTCATGCTATTTTCTCCTGTTCTTATCTCTCTGATTACAGAGCTCTGTGATGCTAGGGGCGAACCGCTAGTCTAGAATAAAATATTACAGATTTTTTACGGCCAATTGAACATCTGCTGTATAAATCTCTTGGTCTATTTATCTCTCTTTGTTACTAATGGATGATGTCATCCCTGTTTTTTTTGCTAGGAATTTATCCAGGGATTTAAAGGGATAAGACAATGGCCGATAAATTGATGTACATCCCCAATGATGACAACCAAAATTACCCTTTCTGTAGATTAAAATTAGTGGTTGAAACGTTTGGACACTCAACTTAATAAATTAACCAATCAAAATTCATTAAAAGTCTCCAACGTTTCTAAAAACTTTGGAGACTACTGTAAAAAAAAACTATTGTCACCTTCCTTCCAGATCTTATTCGCATGTGAAATATGCAAATAATCTTTTGGTTACAACTTGTTTGAGTGAAGGTTAACCATAATTGCAGACTTACTCCCCACCACATCACCCCCCGCCCCTTCAACATCACCACCACCTAAATACTTTAATTTCAATTTAAACTATTTTAACCAGAGCTGGATCTTTAAATCATTTTAGTGGTGAGCCAGATCAGGGTGAGCCAACTTTCCACCAATGAGAGCACAGCATTTTATGAAATGCCGCGCTGTGATTGGCTGAAATTCGGCTCACCCCGATCTGGCTCACCACTAAAATGATTTAAAGATCCAGCTCAGATATTTTACTCTTTCCTAATCAGGGACTTCAAGGAATGGTACATAAACAAAAATCAATAATGCCCCCAATTTAAAATGGGGACAAAATTACCCCATTTGTAGATTGAAATTATTAAATACCAGGATTTAAAATTAAATTAGTTATTTATCACCTAAATAGTCCTATGTGGTAATGAAAAGTTTTTTTGTCCCTTATTTACAAACAATTGCAATCAAAGAAAAATATTAAGAACGACATTATTTTAAAACTTAACCCTTACAGATCGGGCCCCCATTCCCACCTTAATAGATCGGGGGGGGGGGGTCATATTGACCCCCCCCCTCTATCTCGGCTTCTGTTAGAGATAAAGACGTAAAATTTTTTTCTGGTGGTTCATGTGTATTTTTAGAGAAAATTACTTTTTCTAGTCATAGCAGTCAGGCCGCTCCTTAGCCGCTTTTTAGCGGCCAGCTGCTAAATTTTAAAACAGCTGTAGAGCGGCCAATTTTGCAGCTAGGATGACCAAATTTTAGGACGAACTTTTATTTTTCATAAGAAAAAAATTACTTTTTCTGATCATCGCCGAAAAACGGCAAATAACGGAAACCGCCATTTTCGGCGGTTACGGCGGTAAAACGGCGGTTGGCGGCGCCAATTAATATTTTTATCTGTTTATTGTTGCTCAAGAATTTACCAAAAAAATTATAGGTCTCTAGCTGTAAAACGGCGGTTGGCGGCGCCAATTAATATTTTTATCTGTTTATTGTTGCTCAAGAATTTACCAAAAAAAATATAGGTCTCTAGCTGTAATATTCATGATATATGTCTGTAGTAAAAGCCGGATAAAAATCGGTCATAAAGTCGGTCAGGGTGCGGTCAAACGGTCATAACACCACTTTTCTCATAAGGTCATTGATATCTCAGTATTCACAAAAAAAATTTACGTTTCTACCTTATACACAAAAGTCATAATGTAGAAATTAAGATTTATTTAGAATTTTTTTTTAATTTTGGTGCTACCCAACCGACTTTGACCGGACACCACGACCGACACAGACCAGATATCCTAATAAAATCAACTCTTGCCGACGCTTAATTACTAAACTTAAAAAGTCATGAAGCCACAGCTCTCCATCTTACCTACAAAAAAAATGACATTGAAAAACTAGAGGGGGGGGGGTCAATATGACCTTCCCCCCGATCTGTAAGGGTTAATCATAAGGACGCTTCGCTCAATATAAGATGCTTTATCCAACTTTTTTTCTTTTGGGAATATATCTACTCTAGAATTTTATAGATCTAAAAAATGTCGAATTTTTGGCTGCAATTCATGATAGAGATTAAAATTTATGAAGAATATAATAATTATCTGCGATAAATGCAATTTTCGAAGATGATTAAGGTCCCTCCACAGATTATGACGTCATACGATAGAATAGCCAATGGGAGACCAGTATACACTGTAATTTACCAATGGTAAAATTTATGCTGGCCTCTCATTGGTTATTCTATCGTATGACGTCATAATGGTTTCACAACGAACATAGGAGTCCCAAACGTAGGAGGAAAAGCATTAAAGTGGACTAACGCAGGAGTCCCAAACGTCGAAATGGGACAAACGCAAGAGTGGGACAAACGTCGGAGTGGACAAACGCAGGATTTTTGGGACAAACGTCGAAGTGGACAAACACAGGAATTCCTAAACGTCGGAGAATTTTTTTTCAATTTTGATTTTCTTAGTTAGGTTAGGTTAGGTTATAGGCTAGGGGGCCGAGCTCCCGCGGCTAGGCAGGCTAGGGAGCCGAGCGCTGCAGCTATGGTCATTATTTTGTAGATAGGGGTTTGTCTACTCCGATTTTTGTCCCACTCCTAGGTTTGTCCACTTTGACGTTTGGGACTTCTGCGTTTGTCCACTCCGACGTTTGGGACTCCTACGTTTGTTGTAGGACCGTCATAATCTGTGGAGGGACTTTAATCATCTTCTCGTCTGCCATTGAAAAATGCTGTATTATATCCCTGATAATTGGCAAACTTTCACTCAATTTAAAGATTTGAGAAATGCACTGTTCAGTGTTCAACAGTTTAACAAAGTTCATACAAAAGATTTCAAGGACCTAGGGAAAGGCCGGCGAAATGAATTATTTTTTTAGTTTAGTTTCTTCAGTAGCTCATTTTCTATCTATCTTTCATCTTTCTATCTATTTCATTAATAGCTGTATTAATCCGGCCACATCTTTAGAAGTTTTTTGTCAAGAACAAGGCTCTTCCCCATTCTCTGATATATACTACAAAATACCCACAAAAAAAAAGGATTTCAAAACATAAATACATAAAATACATAAAGGTATTCTTAGATATCATCATATTTTACAGTAATTATTTTTCTTGGAAAAATAACCTAGTGCAAATAAAATATTAGATAACAATAAACAATACAAAGCTTCTGGGAAAATCAATGAACTTAATGATAGTCATACATACAAAACATAGGATACTTAATAACTTTATGTTTATATCTTAACATTCCTGGTTTATAAAAGTTGTTAGAAGGGTAGGTGGATTTAATTGTTACAAGATTAGTTTCACTCACAGTAAGATTACTCAAGGATTTGTTTATTTTATCCAATCATAATATCCAATAGCTTTATTAGGGGAAATATCTGTCAAATGCTGCTGTAAAGTCAAACTGCTCTTCATTGTTTTACTATGAATATATAGTCATCAAAAATTTAAAAACATGTCTTGTCTATTGTTAGTTTAAAAACTTTTGAGAAGAATATTAAATCTTGATTGGGTTGTTCAAACTGTTGGTGTCCAAACATTTCTACCAAAAATTTTAATCTGTTTTAAAAACCCAGATGTAAGAATTCTAAATGTACCTGTCCTAACAACCCAGATGAGTGGACCTGACACATACACTCTGACATTAATATTAATATGTAGGAACTCCAAGTGTACCTGTCCTAACAACCCAGATGAGTGGACCAGACACATACACCCTGACATTAATATTAATATGTAGGAACTCCGAGTGTACCTGTCTAACAACTCAGATGAGTGGACCAGATACATACACCCTGACATTAACATCTATCTTAACAACCCAGATGAGTGGACCAGACACATACACCCTGACATTAATATTAATATGTAGGAACTCCAAGTGTACCTGTCCTAACAACCCAGATGAGTGGACCAGACACATACACCCTGACATTAATATTAATATGTAGGAACTCCGAGTGTACCTGTCATAACAACCCAGATGAGTGGACCAGACACATACACCCTGACATTAATATTAATATGTAGGAACTCCGAGTGTACCTGTCCTAACAACCCAGATGAGTGGACCAGACACATACACCCTGATATTAATATTAATATGTAGGAACTCCAAGTGTACCTGTCATAACAACCCAAATGAGTGGACCAGACACAAACACCCTGACATTAATATTAATATGTAGGAACTCCGAGTGTACCTGTCCTAACAACCCAGATGAGTGGACCTGACACATACACCCTGACATTAATATTAATATGTAGGAACTCCGAGTGTACCTTTCCTAACAACCCAGATGAGTGGACCAGACACATACACCCTGATATTAATATTAATATGTAGGAACTCCAAGTGTACCTGTCCTAACAACCCAGATGAGTGGACCTGACACATACACCCTGACATTAATATTAATATGTAGGAACTCCGAGTGTACCTGTCCTAACAACCCAGATGAGTGGACCTGACACATACACCCTGACATTAATATTAATATGTAGGAACTCCAAGTGTACCTGTCCTAACAACCCAGATGAGTGGACCAGACACATACACCCTGACAGGAAGAACTGTCACCATCCACAAGCTGCCAATGTTTAAGCTTCAAGCTAGAACAATCAATAAATATTATGATGTCAGGTACAGGTGTTTTATTATGCAGTTTTACTCAAAGGTATATTCGAGCACAAAAATATCCCCCTTTATTTTGAATTTAGCATGTTCGCTCTTAGCTTCTAGGTGTACTGTAGTGTATAATTATATGTAGTAGCAAGGAAGTTCCTAAAACTTAAACCTAGAAATAAAATAGCCTAAGAGCATTTCGGCACCTATGTAAAGCTTCCCCAAAATAAAAATCTCAATTTTGTATAGTTGTTACTAAAATCGTAAGCTAAAAAGAAACTTGTCTAATTTATAAAATAAGATTAATTGCTTCGGCAGTAGCCTCTAGTGTATATGCCCCAAGCTGACCCACTCAACCAACCCTTCCTATTGTTGTTCACATTTTAAAATACCTCACAAAAGGAATCTTAGTTCTTAAAGAACCGAATTAAAACATTTTCAAATAAAAATCAAATTTGTAAGAATTATGTCCTTTTTAATCTGAAAATCTGCTAATATTTTCAGAGATATGGACTGGAGTAACACGACTACCATAGCCGGAATTCAGCTCAGAGATAACTGTTTCTATTTTAGGTAATAAACAAATTAGGCAAGGATAACAACATACATTAAAAGCAGTGGCGAATAGATGATTCTGCCTAGGGTGTGTATTACATCGTTCCTGAATATTTAAATTTAATAACCTCCTTAAATTTAAAGGGATGCGCTATTTTTACCTTGACAGCCAACATGCCTGTATTAAGGGTTTTATAAGAAGGGGGGGGGTATAGTATACTCTTGTCAAAGGGGGTATAGGGGTGAATACCTAGGGGGATTTATCATTAATTTGCTGGTAATAAAATTTAATATATGTATTTAGAAGTTTTATTCTCATAAGATGATTTTAAACTCACGATTTTGTTTTTTTAGTTATGACTTTCTGGTTCAAGATCCAATAGAAGTTTTAGTGACTGCTTTCAACAAATATGGGGCCTCTCCACCCTCCCCATTGATAACACTTTATGCAGGTACTAGCGGCTACGCCCCCTTGAGGTCTCTAGGGACACTTGAGTGAAAGGGGGGAAGTCTACCTCTACTTTAAATTTTAGTTTTCAAAGAGAAAGAAGCAGCTTATAGTGCCTATAAGAAAATGACGTCATACAAAACAAATGACCAATTTTAGGCTACCATTTGTAGGCAAGTATGACGTCATTTTTTTGTAGGCACTATAAGCTGAAAGCAAAAAAGTTACAGTTTTTCTACAGTTAGGGTCCATACTTCTGGCCATAATGAATGGCTCTATAATTTAGGCATATTTAAACCACCCTATTGATTTTAAACTTTGTTCGAGATTCTTGGAACAATTGGGTATAATTTATAATGCATATCAACTCTATAAACATTACTAGAAAGTTTATTCGTCCACTTTAAACATTAGACTATTATCATACATATTGACACAGCGATTCCCAAAACGATTTAACACCATGTAATAAGCAAAGCTTCTCTACTGATTAATAAACGTCTACAGTCTAAAAACGTTATTATCCTGTATTAAAGTTTATAGAAAAATACAACTTTACATTTTAAGTCGTTGGGGCGGAATTTTTCTTCGATTTCAAATAATCACCTAAAGAACCCAACGTTTTCTCGTATTCATTCGAATCCGGTGGATAGGAACCAGTTCTTATTAATACGAAAAAACTATGTCTAGCATCGTATTATATCTAGCTTTCTAAGAATATAAAAATGTACACTCATAAGATTAAAACAAGTTTTTTTAGCCGGTGCCTTCGTCACCTCGGGGCTAAAAAAAACTAGTTTTAATCTTATAATTGTACATTCTATATCCGCGAAAAGCCGTTTATAGTACGATGCGAGAAATAACTATTATTGACAAAGAATAGTTATGTATCGCATAGTATTAAACAGCTTTCCGCGGGTATAAAAATGTACAATTAAAATGTAAGATTAAAACCAACCTTTTTTAGCTCCGAGATACCGAAGTCAACGGCTAGAAAAACTTATCTTAATCTTATGATTGTACATTTTTATATTCGTAGAAAACTGGATATAATACGATGCCATGAATAACAAATTCCGGCGGACAATAATCGGTTTCGAAGCCATACTGGAAAATGTATTATTTCAGATACCCGTCTCCCGAAACAGCTTTCCTCTGGTTGTGTCTCTTTCTTTTATAACAATATTTATACTAATTTATCTATCTATCTTGTCTTCCATATTTATATCATTAGCCATTTGTTGTCATTTAATAAATTCATTATTTGAATTGCGTTATTTTATATATTTGCAACTGTAATAAAGCATTTAACAAGTACTATCCTTAAACTAAAGTAACAGGATGTTTGTCTGTGTGTTTGTACCTAAGGATCTCGCTAACCGCTGAACCGATCGGGTTCTCCTTAACAGGGTAGTTTGTCATAGGTCCCGGGAAGGTTTATAACTATTTTGGTGGAGGGTACCACCACCCTTACACGAGAAATCACAATAAATCGAATTTTATTTTCCTCGAATAGAGACTCCTACGTAACATTGCAAAGTATCGTAGCAATTTGATGGAGACTCCTTCGCAACATTGCAAGGTATCATATTATTTTTTTTAAAACACCAAACATTTAAACAAGAGGCCCATAGGGGCGTAGCCGCTAGTTATGTCTAATAGTAACAAAGCATTTTTAAAATTTTCTTTAGAGTCTGTGTTACATTAAATCGTTCATAGTACAAAACTAAGGTGGATTCTTAATAAGAAAATTAGGGTCACTTAGTGAGGCAAAATTGTTTTTCTAAAAGATCCTCCGAAATCACACAAAAATCTACAAAAATTAAACAAAATCTTATGTTAATAACCATTTCATGATTTTATTTATTTTTTGTAGATTTTTTATGTGATTTTGGAGAATTTTTTACAAAAATAATTTTGCCTCACTAAGCGACCCTAATTTTTTTAAAGAATCCAACTCTGATTTCTAGTCCTTTTTGGGATCCTATTAGGCAAATATCATCAACCTTTTTACAAGTAATATTTTATGTTATGCACATTTTTTTTAAATAAATAGAAATAGCACAAAACATAATAAAATATAAAAAAATAAACAGAATAAAATTAGTTATTTTAGTTTTACAAGTAATATGTATAAACCAAGGATGACAAAATCCAAAAATGCGATGCTGAAAATTCTAGCAATAGAAAACCAACATGAAAATGAACTTAGTAATAATTAGTGTATTGATTAAAAAGATTCTACCCACTTTATTAAAAACTAGCGGCTTCGCCCCTAAAAAAAAATAGGTACCTGGAGGTGCCCCCACTACTTTATATTTTTAAAAATTAAGGAGGATTTTTTTGTTTTTTTGAGGGGGTTTAGGGTGTCCCACGCCCCAAGAACATAGCCTAAAACTACAACAGGACCAGTAGCTATATTCAACGAAGAGTAGAATCCGATCTGTTCAGTGGTTACCGAGATCTTAAGGGACAGACGGACAGACATCATTTTACTTTGTATTATAGATTGTCATGTGTATTACCATTTTTTTAAAAATAGGTTAAACAAGGAAATTATTTTTCATGACAAAAGCTTGGAAACAATCATGTTTAAAATGTACATACAGACTTTTATGAATATACACTATACAGCTGCTTCACTTTAAAAATTATTCCTTATAGTAACAGCAATCCTCTATGAAGATTTTGAAGGATTCTGCCAACCCTAACTAATAAACAAACTGCATATATACAAAAAACTTGATTATAAACAAGGGTAACAACATAATTAAGTAGCGAAGTAAAAAAAAATAGAATAAAGCTAATTGTTTTTTTTATCTATAGACACAAAAATCCCTCAGAATTACGTTTCCCTGAAGAAGTTTCAGACGGACGTTTCAAATTATAAAGTAGGCTTGCTACCAAAAATATGTTCAGTATTAGAATAGGTATATAAAATACTCTAGGGAGTAATTATTATATACCTATACAGATGTACCTACATAATATAATAATATAAAATATATATAGTATTAGTAGTGAATCTTCTCTATAATTATTATATACCTATACAGATGTACCTATATACTATAATAATATGAAATATATATAGTATTAGTAGTGAAGCTTCTCTATAATTATTATATACCTATACAGATGTACCTACATACTATAATAATATAAAATATATATAGTATTAGTAGTGAATCTTCTCTATAATTATTATATACCTATACAGATGTACCTATATACTATAATAATATAAAATATATATAGTATTAGTAGTGAAGCTTCTCTATAATTATTATATACCTATACAGATGTTGTACCTACATACTATAATAATATAAAATATATATAGTATTAGTAGTGAAGCTTCTCTATAATTATTATATACCTATACAGATGTACCTACATACTATAATAATATAAAATATATATAGTATTAGTAGTGAAGCTTCTCTATAATTATTATATACCTATACAGATGTACCTACATACTATAATAATATAAAATATATATAGTATTAGTAGTGAAGCTTCTCTATAATTATTATATACCTATACAGATGTACCTACATACTATAATAATATAAAATATATATAGTATTAGTAGTGAAGCTTCTCTATAATTATTATATACCTATACAGATGTACCTACATACTATAATAATATAAAATATATATAGTATTAGTAGTGAATCTTCTCTATAATTATTATATACCTATACAGATGTACCTACATACTATAATAATATAAAATATATATAGTATTAGTAGTGAAGCTTCTCTATAATTATTATATACCTATACAGATGTACCTATATACTATAATAATATAAAATATATATAGTATTAGTAGTGAAGCTTCTCTATAATTATTATATACCTATACAGATGTACCTACATAATATAATAATATAAAATATATATAGTATTAGTAGTGAAGCTTCTCTATAATTATTATATACCTATACAGATGTACCTACATACTATAATAATATAAAATATATATAGTATTAGTAGTGAAGCTTCTTTATAATTATTATATACCTATACAGATGTACCTACATACTATAATAATATAAAATATATATAGTATTAGTAGTGAATCTTCTCTATAATTATTATATACCTATACAGATGTACCTATATACTATAATAATATAAAATATATATAGTATTAGTAGTGAATCTTCTCTATAATTATTATATACCTATTCAGATGTACCTACATACTATAATAATATAAAATATATATAGTATTAGTAGTGAAGCTTCTCTATAATTATTATATACCTATACAGATGTACCTACATACTATAATAATATAAAATATATATAGTATTAGTAGTGAATCTTCTCTATAATTATTATATACCTATACAGATGTACCTATATACTATAATAATATAAAATATATATAGTATTAGTAGTGAATCTTCTCTATAATTATTATATACCTATTCAGATGTACCTACATACTATAATAATATAAAATATATATAGTATTAGTAGTGAAGCTTCTTTATAATTATTATATACCTATACAGATGTTGTACCTACATACTATAATAATATAACAAGGATGACAACATCCATAAAAGTGAAGCACTGAAACGGTAGGACAAACGGATATTAACACTTGTATAGTGTCTGAACTGAATAATCAGAATATAAAAGAATCGAAACAGTAAAAGCAAAATTGTAAGTAAATTTGTTCAAAAACTGCTTGATACGGGATAATGTTTCTGGACATACTTACATTTTTAGGACTTGATTATAGAGTTGCTTCGCTTATACTATTGTTCTTTGTTGTCCCATGAATCAATATACCAAAAATTAGATCAAACGGATAACTAGATCACATAAAAATTTGTTGTTAAAAAAGTAGAAAATCAACATGTTTAAAATGGACGTACGGACATTCTGGTAATGATTATAGAGTTGCTACGCTTTCTAAATCGTACCTAACTACTACAGGAATCATCATGCAAAATTTGAAATCGATAGGACAATTCTAACCTGCCTAAATTAACGAATAAAAGCTATCTATCTCGGACGGAAGTACGGACAGACGTACGGACGGACAGACCGACCCTAATTATAGAAAAGCTTCGCTTTTAAAAATATATATACATATATGTTAGGGTAAAGGGGTGGATTGTGGAATCGTTATTTTAGCCAGCTGCAAGTATTACTTTATCAAAGTACGAGATAATCTGTTGCATCATCCAAGTAATAATACATCGATTACCACAGTGACAATATAATTTTGACTTTACAATAATAATATGAGTCTCGCTAAAATTAATTTTTACTGTTAAAATTTTAGCGGAAAAAATCACACATCCTTTTTGCATGACCTTGGGAATCCAATACTATTAGTTTTCCCTCTTTAAAATATGATAATATTTAAATTTTAAATCTGATTGATAGAGAGTACATACAATGATATTGAAGCTTTTCAAATAATATTCTTTACATATAAAGAAAAGAAAAAATACTAAAAGAAAGGGGGGGGAAAGAGATAGTTATAAAGGGAAAGAAAGTGATAGAAAAAGAAAGAAAGAGAAGGAGAGAGAAAGAGAAAGAAGGAGAACGAAAGAAAAATAAAGAAAAGGATATTGAAAGCCAAATAAGAAAGAATGAATGAAAGAAAAGAAAATTTGATCTTCAGACTACAGAAATCTATATCGAAGAGTATCTTCACTAATAAAATCAATTTTAAATTTCCTCATTTTTTTTTATTTTCCTGTTGTCATAACAATTTAAAAATTAAAATGAATTTTATGAGAGAAATATTTTAATATCAAAATGACTAGCAATGTCCATAAATATCAACCTATGTCATAAAAAAAAGTTTTGAAATTACAAAAATAACTTCAAAACCAACGAATCAAAAGTCCTATGATTTTTAGGTAAGCTTTGTTTAATGTGACTGTAAAAAGGGACTTGAGAAAACAAACAGTGTTTGATATGACAAGAATAACAAGAACCACAGACCTAAAGACTTTCTAAAGATTCTAGCAACCTAAATTAACGATCGGGGTTACTAATTAGTGGCGTATACCCTAAATATAGAAAAGCTGCGCTTTAAAAATGATATTTTCAATTCTTTTTCCCTTCAAAAAATATACTTTTTAAAACACTTAAGTACTTAAAGAGGAAACATAAGAATTCAATTTATATTTGTTTTTATTGAGACTTGAATGGTTTTTCGAATCATAAATACTGTGACTCAATATGATTGCAATGTATATATACAGTGATATAAATATCTAAAGTTATTATTTTATTCCTAAAAAAACTATTCAATTAATTTGTCAATTTTACTAAAAGTAGCTTGTCCAACACTAGTTTTGAAATATACTGAAAAAGTGGGAATTTTTTTTCTCGTATTCATTCAAATCCGGTGGATAGGAACCGGTTCTTATCCATTCGAAAAAACTATGTCTAGCATCGTATTATATCCAGCTTTCTACGAATACAAAAATGTACAATCATAAGATTAAAACCAGTTTTTTTAGCTGGTGCCTTCGGCACCCCGGGGCTAAAAAACTGGTTTTAATCTTATAATTGTACTTTTACATCCGTGGAAAGCTGTTTATAATACGGTGCGAGAAATAACTATTCTTTGTTTCTTTAGGTAAGGTTAGGTTAGTATCTCTGCAGAGTAAAGGCAATGCAGGTAGATGCCCTAGACGATTAGGGCCTCCGTAATGGTTTGTCATGAGGGAAAGTTCATTTTAAAAAAGAGAGGCCGGGGGGTGTGGGGGGGAAGTGCTTAGAGTTGAGAATTTCACTTTGGAGGGTTAAATAATCCTTCCTAAGATCATTCATAAAACCTTTCTTGGCCTTTTAAGAAGTTTCACTGTAAGGAGAACCATATCGGTTCATCAGATGGCGAGATCCTTCGCATCGGACATACACACGCAGATAGACATAATGTTGCTTTTATATAAAGATTAATCTTTGCTCTGATAAAGTAAGGACGGACTGACACTTTTTGTATAAAAGCATTGTTTTCAAAAACGTTCGTAAATGTACAAAATAAATTAGTTTAATTAACAGGTGTTTTAAAATTTTAATTGTTTTACTTAAACTTTTAAAATCTTCTATAATTCAGGGCGGGAGGGGACATAGCACTGTAAATTATTAAACTAACCAAACTTTAATAAACATTAATTGGGGATGTACATAAATTAATTGTTTATTGTGTTATCCCTGGCAATAGCCATAAAATGAAATTGCAAATACTCACACAAAAACCAGGATGATAGTGTTAAAAGGTTAACCAAACAAATATTAAAGTGTAGACAATTAATTTTTTGTGTATTAAAAAGAATAAGAAGTTTGCTAGACAAAAATCGATAAAAAAAATAGCTCATATCATTAATTTATTAATGTTTAAGTTTTGATTTTAAACTTCATGATTCCTGAAACAAAAAGGTACAGTTTAAAAACATTCTGACTCTGTATTTATGTTATTTTTTAAACTGTTTTACAATAATTTTAATTATTTATACGATATAATTTTTAAATTATGATATCTAGTGCGATTATTATTAGAATACAAATGCCTGAATTAAGCTGACTGATTTTAAATAACCTTGGTATAGATTTACACTTATTTGTTTAGATATATTAGTTAATCTTGAATATTGACTGCGTTGCTGCTTTATATTTTCCCTATTACAAATATTGTCATCCTAGTTTATAACTCTATGTCGGCTGCACTACCTTTAACTCTAGTGATTCTAGTTTAACATAATTTGAGAAATATCTCAAATTGTAGATCTATTGGATTTTATTTGGCTAGTGCATTTTATTGCCAGCAAAGCATCTCTTTATATTATACTAGCGGCTTCGCCCCTAGCCTCTAGGGGCTTTGTCCCAAGAGGTTTATTCAAACCAATTTTTCATATTTTAGATTTAAAAGAAAAAATATAAAAAAAAATTGGGGGGGTTCGGGGTGTCACACCCCCCAAGAAAATAGTTATAAACCTTCCCGGGACCTATGAGAACCTACCCTGGAAAGGAGAACCCGATCGGTTCAGCGGTTAGCGAGATCCTTCGCTACAAACAAACAGACAAACAGACAAACATCGTTCTACTTTGTATTATAGATTTGTTAGTTTGATAAATCTATAAGAATAGATGTATATTCCAGATAGCCATCTGCCCCAAGCGGTGAAGACCATTTTCGTCTGCTAGCCAATTGCTTTACGTACTTTTTTTAGGGATCGTATGTTTTATATTTCCGACGCTATTAGCTGATTTAGCTGATTCAAATATCTTGTAGTGTAACAGTGAAGGTTTTATTTCTCTTTTTTTTTCAAATTTGATGGTTAGAAGGTTAATATCTCCCCAATATCCTTCAAATTTTCGCAATTCGTGTTCCTCCAATCAAAATAATAATTTAATATAAAGCTTGGACGTCCTTCCTTCCTTGTAATATTCCTATTCTTGTATGAATACATACACATATATAATATATGATATATGAACTATCTATTTGTATTATATTACAGTGATCTAAAGGGATAAGACAATAGCCAATAAATTGATGTACATCCTCAATAATGATACACAAAATTACCTCTTAAAATTGGTTGAAACGTTCGTACACTCCAGTTTATGACCAACCAATCAAATTTCAATAAAAGTCCCCAAAGTTGATCAGCCAACACATAAGAAAACGTTATAATAAAACTTTAGGGACTTTAGTGTAATAAACAGCCCAATGTCCCCTCCCTCCCAGATTATATTATATTTGATTTGTATTTCAAATATTGTAAAATATAACAACAATATTTCTATGGGAAAACAATGTAACAAAAAAAAAACAAGGATAGCAACATAAAGCAAACAAGTTTACAAAATAACACATTCTTTAGTACTTATTTGAAGATTTGATAAGTTTTTTTTGTACCGCCTAATCAACCATAGAATCACCATCAATTAAGTTTAAAAGTCATGCTCTCAATTGTAGAGGTCGCAAAATCATACCGACTATAGAGACTATTTTTTATCAATTTGTTATCGACAAAGGAATCTCAATGAATAGGTTTGATATTTATCTGAATATAAATATAAATTAGCCAACCATTATGCTGTATTAGCAGATGTAGACTCTATTTCTGCAGATATTTATGCTAATAATATTATTTCTGCATTTCTAGAGGTATTATAAAAACATAAAAATGTTTGTGGGTTATTTCGATATAACCATCAATATAGTTTTACTAGCCTACAGCTCACGTTGTTCACTGGTCTGTAATGTTCTTGAGAATATTAAATATCCGTACTGGAAAGGTAGAAGGCTGATGCAAATATTAAGGTATAAAATCCGATGTATTAAGAATTCAGGGTTAAGACAGAAGGCTTATTTTATGTTTGCTGACCAATGCATGTATACTCTAAGAATAATATTGTCTGTCGGTCTATTGGTAATGCTCTTAAATAATTTTCCCAGCTTTTATCGAAGATATTTTTTGTGTAAAGATTCAAATACCACTAAGTATCATTACTCAGTATGTCTGTTTTTTGTGCACCCTTTTTGCTTTCATTTGCTTTGCCTTTTATTTTTTTAATTCAAAAGCTTCTATAGTTATGGATTTTGTCATCCTTTCTGTTAAATGTTAGTAGCCAAGACAATAAATTTAAATTTAAAAAGTTTTACTTTCTGTCTTAAGTGCTCTGAAATAAATAAAATTACTGTAGGAGAAATGTTTATTTTCCCTTCTGCTATTTAATATAGAAGGTTTAATTTTTTGGAAAGCAATGCACTTCTGTACGCCTATAGCTAAAATATTTGTTTTGGATTACATTTTTTATCAAGATTATAATGGAACATTTGCAAAATTCATTTTCCGCTGTTATTTAGTAGCGAATCTCATTTATAATCAAAATGTCTGTCCGTTTGTCTGCTGTTGGCTAGGATTAGGGGAAAATGTGATTTTCTCATTTACTAATCAATGGCTGAAAAATTGTGTAAATTTTCCCAACATAGCTTGCCAGTGTGGACCTCATTTATTGGTCAGTTTGAAAAGGGATTGTATAATATTAATGATCTATTTCTTGTTAAAAGCGAAACTTTTCTACAGTGGGGGTTGGTCTGTCCATCCGAACCTAACAGATAGTTCTGATTGTTAATTTAGGCATATTAGAATTGTCCTCATTCAATTCAACTCAACAATAAAATTTTTGAAACTGTTATGTCCTCTCCCCTAATTCTCTCTCGTCCTCTCTCTTTCTTTCTCTCTCTCTATCCCCCCGTTCTCTCTCTCTCTCTATCCCCCCGTTCTCTCTCTCTCTCTCTATCCCCTAATTATCTCTCGTTCTCTCTCTTTCTTTCTCTGTCTCTCTCTCTCTCTCTCTCCCTCTATCCCCCTGTTCTCTCTCTATATATATCCCCCTGTTCTCTCTCTCTCTCTCTTTTCTCTATCCCCTCGTTCTCTCTCTCTCTACCTCTCTCTCTATCGACCCGTTCTCTCTCTTTCTTTTAAAAATATTAAGTTGCACATAAAGATTACGACTTTAACGTCTTATTTTATAATATCTGTTTAACTGATTTGTTCAGTAATTTTTTGTTTTATCTATATTTAATGTAACAATACACGATATAACGTTTTGCCTCATTTTTTTAACATTTTTAAAAGAATATACACCTAATATTTTTCATTTCAAATTTTCGTCCTGAAAGGGTTAAAATGTTTAGTTTAATATCAGACCACATTACGGGAGTGTTGCACGAATCAATTTATATTAAAACTAAGTTTTCTTAGATTTTCTATATTATAAATTTAAATTTTCTGTGTTATAAATAGAAATCAAATATTTCAATGTTATTCAAATAGCAACATGAATTTAAAAAACTGAATTAATGATGCTAAAAGTAGAATAATGGGTCTTATCGTTCTGGTCAATGAGAATTTAATAGGGATTATTGGAGCACTATGAGTTTTTAACATTCTTTACTTGGAGAATTCGAGCTCGATTATAGATGTTTATTTCCTATTTAGATCTGTCATGGATCTTGATGCAATACAGCATGCCGTTTTGTACATGTTAAAAATTAGAAGATTTCATTAAATAAAAGTAATCGCAAATATACTTAGTAAATAATTTATTTTCTCGTATTCATTCGAATCCGGTGGATAGGAACTGGTTCTCATCCATACGAAAAACTATGTCTAGCATCGTATTATATCCAGCTTTCTACGAATATAGAAATGTACAATCATAAGATTAAAACCAGTTTTTTTAGCCGGCGCTTTCGGCACCTCGGGGCTAAAAAAAATAGTTTTAATCTTATAATTGTACATTCTATATCCGCGGAAAGCCGTTTATAATACGATACGAGAAATAACTATTCTCGTATTCATTTGAATCCGGTGGATAGGAACCGGTTCTCATAAATACGAAAAACTATGTCTAGCATCGTATTATTTCCAGTTTGCTACGAATATAGAAATGTACAATCATAAGATTAAAACTAGTTTTTTTAGCCGGTGCCTTCGGCACCACGGGGCTAAAAAAACTAGTTTTAATCTTATAATTGTACATTCTATATCCGCGGAAAGCCGTTTATAATACGATACGAGAAATAACTATTAAACTTTTGATTAAACAGTTTTTTTTTTGGCTGGTGCCTTCGGCACCACGGGGCTAAAAAAAATAGTTTTAATCTTATAATTGTACATTCTATATCCGCGGAAAGCCGTTTATAATACGATACGAGAAATAACTATTCTCGTATTCATTTGAATCCGGTGGATAGGAACCGGTTCTCATAAATACGAAAAAACTATGTCTAGCATCGTATTATTTCCAGTTTTCTACGAATATAGAAATGTACAATCATAAGATTAAAACTAGTTTTTTTAGCCGGTGCCTTCAGCACCACGGGGCTAAAAAAACTAGTTTTAATCTTATAATTGTACATTCTATATCCGCGGAAAGCCGTTTATAATACGATACGAGAAATAACTATTCTCGTATTCATTCGAATCCGGTGGATAGGAACCGGTTCTCATCCATACGAAAAAACTATGTCTAGCATCGTATTCTATCCAGTTTTCTACGAATATAGAAATGTACAATCATAAGATTAAAACCAGTTTTTTTTTTGGCCGGTGCCTTCGGCACCACGGGGCTAAAAAAAACTTGTTTTAATCTTATAATTGTACATTCTATATCCGCGGAAAGCCGTTTATAATACGATACGAGAAATAACTATTAAACTTTTGATAATTCTAAAATCTTTTTTTTATGAATATATCTATCCATCTGAAAAGTTTGAGGAAAATATTATTTTTTCGTATTCATTCGAATCCGGTGGATAGGAACCGGTTCTCATCAATACGAAAAAACTATGTCTAGCATCGTATTATATCCAGCTTTCTACGAATATAAAAATATACAATCATAAGATTAAAATCAGTTTTTTTTTAGCCCGTGCCTTCGGCACCTCGGGGCTAAAAAAAACTGGTTTTAATCTTATAATTGTACATTCTATATCCGCTATATGCTAAGGTTCTTTCTAAAATTACCTATTAAAGCCACTGTGAAAATACGGCGAAACTCGCTACTTTGTTTTCTTTCCATGATCCAGTGCTTTTTTAGCATTAAAATGATTATCTTTTTTTAGTACTATTAAAACTTATAAAAAGTATTTACTTATTCAAACCTAACAATCTATATCAAACAAGAAATTTTTATGTAATCATTCAATTTTTATAAATGTGTACGGTTGGAGATTTAACTTGAAAAACATAGAGTGCAACATTCATAAAAGAGACGCTTTTATTTATTAGAAAACTTGAAGATTAGTTAGTTGCAAAGTGGTTTTTGCAATGTAGAAAAATGTCCATACCTACAATTGTATAACATAGTACCCTTAACCCTTCTTTGGTGCAATCTAATCCCCTAGAGGCTTTGGATACAGCCAGTTGTATTAAATATAATAATTATTCATCATATCGTCTCATAGACAGCTTTCCACGGATATTAAAATAAAACCAGTTTTGTTAGCTGAAATGGGCCAAAGGCACAAGATAACAAAACTGGTAATATTTAGGATTTATATTTTAATATTCATGGAAAATTGTCTGTAAAACGATACGTTTTTTTCAGTTTGGCTAAGAACCGGTTCTAATACAGCGGGTATTAATCGGTTTCGAAGCCATACTGAAAATAGATTTATAATAATTTATTCGAGAAATTCAATTTTTTTAAACACCCAACTTTTGTATTAGTGATAATCTTATCTTAAACTACAGTTGTTATTTGCTTACTTATTTATCTTTTATAATTATAAAACGTGATTTAATGAAAAGAACAACATCTATAACTAATTCAAATATCAGCCCACATTGAAAAAATTGAAAATAAGGGGGAATTTTTTTTTTTACTCTATGTTGAACCCCTGTGGAAGGGCCATAACCTAACTGGACCTAAAGTAATCAACAAAGAAATTAAAAACTATCCCCCCTTACTCCTTATTTTAAATTTACTTCAAATAAAGAGTGAAAATTGCCTAAAATATGTTATGCCTTTAATTAAAACTTTATGACAAAATATTATTGCTTAGTATTGTTCTTTAACTTACGTCTTTCTGGATAAGACTGACCAATAATAAGGCTTAGTTCATTAATATTTTTTAAAAACATTTGAGTATCCACAGGCCTAAAATTAATAAATTTTAAGTTAGATCTTAGAATTTCGTATATAGTCCACATGTCATTTTCTTATGAAAGTTCTTGTTAAAGTAATAAAATTAAGAACAAGGATGACAACATCCATAAAAGCGAAGCGCTGACACGTTAGGACAAACGGACATTAACACTTGTATAGTGTCAGAACTGAATAATCAGAATATAAATGTATAAGAGTCGATGCAATATTGTAAGTGAATTTGTTGAAAAACTGCTTGATACAGGATAATGTTTATGGACATACTTACATTTTTAGGACTTAATTATAGAGTTGCTTTGCTTATAATATTGTACTTTGATGTCCCAGGAATCAGTATACAAAAAATCAGATCAATCGGATAATTAAATCATATAAAAATTTGTTGTTAAAAAAGTAAAAAAAATCAACATGTTTAAAATGGACGTATGGACATTTTGGTAATGATTATAGAGTTGCTACGCTTTCTAAATCGTACCTAACTACTACAGGAATCACCATGCAAAGTTTGAAATCGATAGGACAATTCTAACATGCCTAAATTAACGAAAAAAGCTATCCGTTACGGACGGACGGACGGACGGACCAATCCTAATTATAGAAAAGCTTCGCTTTTAAAAAGAAGGGTTTTTCCAAATTAAAATTGAGGGGGTGGGAGTGTTAGATAATAAAAAGTAAAAGCACCAGATAAACCTAAGTAATCAGTCCTGGTGTCTTTTTAAAAGCGAAGCTTTTCTATAATTAGGGTCGGTCCGCCCGTACGTCCGTCCGAGATACAGCATGACCCTCGAAAAAGTATTTTTAAGCATCTGCAGCCCTTATTTCTCAATGAAATATTAAAAAATGCATATGTCCTTGTTCTCTATAGTATTCCACGTAAGTAGATATAAAAATATTTTTTTTACCTCCATTAACACCGGAGATTTTTAGTGCTTTTGAAAAAGTGACTGAGGAAAAAGTAACTTTTAACATGAAACGACTTTTTTAGCAAAATTAAGCTAGAAATCCTTTTATTTTTGTTACTAGCAGAAACTTTATACAAAAATGAAATAAAAAATTTAGTTTTTGAGTAAAAAGCATTTTTTTACACATATTTTTGGAGTCTTTTTAGTTTAATGATATTTTGAAAAACTTACTTATTAGGCAAAATTTTTTAAGATTAAAAAACCAAATAAATCTATATGAATATAGCAGGAAAATTGTTTTTGTTTCACAATCCTAACTTTAATAACAAAAAAGTTATAAAGAAAATAAAAATAAACATAATGATTTTTTAGTCTAAAAAGCTTAATTTACCCCCTATTAAATAATTGAGATGTCAGAAAAGTAGGCGGAGCAACTGTCATAATTAATCCTTTTCTATAAATAAGGGTTGATAAATAACCTAAAATTTGCAAATAATCAATTCATTCAGTAGTATTTTTTGCCATTAAAAATTTATATTTTTTGGTGGAATAAAAAAGAAATATTTAGTTAACTTGTTTTTCTTTGTGTCTCATTAATCAGTTGCCAGAAAAACATAATATAACCATCCAAAAAATAAAGAGAAACAAAAAAAATTCTTTTTCTCAGTCACTTTTTCAAAACTTTAGCTCTAAAAATCTCCGGTGTTAATGGAGGTAAAAAAAATATTTTTATATCTACTTACGTGGAATACTATGGAGAACAAGGACATATGCATTTTTTAATAATCCATTGAGAAATAAGGGCTGCAGATGCTTAAAAATACTTTTTCGAGGGTCATGCTGTAGATAGCTTTTTTTATTGTTAATTTAGGCATGTTAGAATTGTTCTATCAATTTCAAACTTTGCATGGTGATTCCTGTAGTAGTTAGGTACGATTTAGAAAGCGTAGCAACTCTATAATAATTACCAGAATGTCCGTACGTCCATTTTAAACATGTTGATTTTTCTATTTTTTTAACAACAAATTTTTATGTGATCTATTTATCCGTTTGATCTGATTTTTGGTATATTGATTCCTGTGACAACAAAGAACAATATTATAACTCTATAATCAAGTCCTCAAAATGTAAGTATGTCCATAAACATTATTCTGTATCAAGCAGTTTTTCAACAAATTTACTTACAATTTTGCTTCGACTCTTATACTTTTATATTCTGATTATTCAGTTCAGACACTTTACAAGCGTTAATGTCCGTTTGTCCTACCGTTTCAGTGCTTCACTTTTATGGAAGTTGTCATCCTTGTTTTTACATAAATGATAAGATATTTTTTCCTGCATAGTTTTATAATATGTTAGTAATAAGCATAGATTATTTTGGAAAGGTGAAAATTAACTTCGAAATAATACTTTATTCATTACAGAGGAAGGGGGCAAAGGACTGTAAGTTATGCTGGTACCCAAAGTTTTATAAACATCCTCTAATTCATCAGATTAGATTGGGGACATTTATAGAATCTTAATTGTCAAAATTTTCCGCCAATGAATTTAAAGAGTAATTTGGAAAGTACATGAATTTATCGTTCATTGTCTTATCTCTTTTTCACTATTTAGAATTATATGATTAATATTCATACTTTTTATCAAATTTTTAAAGGTTAAAAATGCAGGTAGGGGCTTTAGGCTGCCTTCTGGTCCTTTGGCTATCAAGGTAAAATTTTGATATTTTTTGTCAGGGAAGTATGTCCTTTAGTACTTTTATCCGTTTGTACGTTTATCCCTTTAGTGGGTTTTTCCCTTTAGTAGGTTTGTCCGTTTATTAGGTTTTTTCGCTTTAGTAGGTTTTGTCCTTTTAGTAGGTTTTGTCCCTTTAGTAGGTTTTGTTCCTTTAGTAGGTTTGTCCCTTTAGTAGATTTTTCCCTTTAGTAGGTTTGTCCCTCTATTAGATTTTTTTCCCCTTTTTATTTGGTGGTTTCTTTGGTATTCCCAAATAAATGGTAAAATCTAATATAATTATTAGAATACTTAGAATATCAGTATTTCAATCGCTATGGATGTTTTCATACTTGTTTATCCTTAATTTTGAACTTGCAGTGTATCTGGACAAGTGCAGGTTCCTGTTCCAGTCTGGTATGAGAATAATGGTGGTCTCCATGTTGAGGTACAGATATAGATAGATAGATAGGTCCCTGTTCCAGTCTGGTATGAGGATAATGGTGGTCTACATGTTGAGGTACAGAGATAGATAGATAGGTCCCTGTTCCAGTCTGGTATGAGAATAATGGTGGTCTCCATGTTGAGGTACAGAGATAGATAGATAGGTCCCTGTTCCAGTCTGGTATGAGGATAATGGTGGTCTCCATGTTGAGGTACATAGATAGATAGATAGGTCCCTGTTCCAGTCTGGTATGAGGATAATGGTGGTCTCCATGTTGAGGTACATAGATAGATAGATAGGTCCCTGTTCCAGTCTGGTATGAGGATAATGGTGGTCTCCATGTTGAGGTACAGAGATAGAATGATAGATAGATAGATAGATAGATAGATAGATAGATAGATAGATATATAGATATATAGATAGATAGATAGATAGATAGATAGATAGATAGATAGATAGATAGATAGATAGATAGATAGATAGATATATAGATATATAGATAGATAGATAGATAGATAGATAGATAGATAGATAGATAGATAGATAGATAGATAGATAGATAGATAGATAGATAGATAGATAGATAGATAGATAGATAGATAGATAGATAGATAGATAGATAGATAGATAGATAGATAGATAGATAGATAGATAGATAGATAGATAGATAGATAGATAGATAGATAGATAGATAGATAGATAGATAGATAGATAGATAGATAGATAGATAGATAGATAGATAGATAGATAGATAGATAGATAGATAGATAGATAGATAGATAGATAGATAGATAGATAGATAGATAGATAGATAGATAGATAGATAGATAGATAGATAGATAGATAGATAGATAGATAGATAGATAGATAGATAGATAGATAGATAGATAGATAGATAGATAGATAGATAGATAGATAGATAGATAGATAGATAGATAGATAGATAGATAGATAGATAGATAGATAGAAAGATAGATAGATAGATAGATAGATAGATAGATAGATAGATAGATAGATAGATAGATAGATAGATAGATAGATAGATAGATAGATAGATAGATAGATAGATAGATAGATAGACGATAGATAGATAGATAGATAGATAGATAGATAGATAGATAGATAGATAGATAGATAGATAGATAGATAGAAAGATAGATAGATAGATAGATAGATAGATAGATAGATAGATAGATAGATAGATAGATAGATAGATAGATAGATAGATAGATAGATAGATAGATAGATAAATAGATAGATATGCATTCGATTAGATAGGTCTAATAGTTATTGAAAAAAAGTTTACTTTCTATTTGCCAAATATTTTACTCTTTTTCGTCTGATATGTTATATTGCCAATATATTTGGATTTTAGATATAGCAAATCAAATTAAATTTAATATTGTTTTTTTTTATATACTGTATACGTTGTTTTTTTCTAGTAAGTAAATAAACAAGAAAAAAAACAAGCGAACAAAATAAAAATAATTACACAATTACTTTTCCAGTAAATCTTCGAAAACGAATCATATCAGATTGACTTAAACTGGCTGTGAGCTATATTGAAAAATCACGTATCATATAACAGACAATTTGTCAATTATAATAAAACCAAAATCATAATATTAAATCCTATTGGGTTGGGCCAGGCCTTCAGTATCTCTGTGCCAACAAATATAAAATTATTTCATAACTTTTTATTTTAATATCCGCGAAAAGTTGTCTATAATACTAAAATTATGCCCTAACTTTTTTAATTTTCCTACCCGCGGATAACTATTATTTCATATTTTATTTAGGTTCCTGATGTGTCAGGCATGACAGCAGTAAATCTACATTTCAGGAAAACCTTGCAAACATATGTATTGTATACGCACGCACATACAATAATTCTAGCGCAGTTGCGCTACTATTACTGATTATCCAAAATTATTTTATCGTATTCATTCGAATCCGGTGGAGGAACTGGTTCTCATCCATACAAATAAAATATGTCTAGCATCGTATTATATCCAGCTTTCTACAAATATAATAATTAACAATCATAAGATTAAAACCAGTTTGTTTAGCCCGTGCCTTCGGCACCTCGGGGCTACAAACACTGGTTTTAATCTCATAATTTTACATTCTATATCCACGGAAAGCTGTTTATAATACGATGCGAGAAATAACTATTAAATCATTGGACTAAACATATTAAGAGAAGTTTTGATTAAATACCCATTGGACACGAGAATTTTTAAATGATTATCTGATTCAACAGTCCTCAATTAAAATCAAATATGTTTAAATAACGTTTTTACATAGAGACGGACAAAGTTAGTTTTATAATTGATGTGGTTAAAGAATCATAACAAAAACATCACAAAATCATTAATAGCTTTATGGGTGGAAAAAATTATTTACATTTCTGCAACAAAATCAAGTTTTTTTCATACTAATTTTTATAAATTGATTAAAATTTACAAATTAACAATTATAGAAGTCCAGTTAATTCTACTTCTATGTTCTATAAGTGATAAAGACTTAAAAGATTAATTAAAATTGCAATGTAATGGTTGAAATTGTTAGTGTGAATGAACCTGTAGTTGGAGTAACAGTTGGAAAATATAATATTGAAATACAGTAAGAGTAATTCTTACATGCAAACCTTATCCATAAATTCTACCATATAAGTAGTAAGGTTTTTGTCCATAGCTTTTGATTTCAATAACTTCTGAACCGATTGAGTTCTCTATTTTGGGAATGCTTCACATTTGTCCATGAATAGTTTTATGCTATTATTATATATATTTAAGTTTTCATATGGTTTTAGGCTATTTTTTCTGCTCTTCCCAACCATCTAGATGCTAGGGACGCAGTCGCTAGTTTAAAAATATTAAGACCATAACGGAAAGCTCTTTTTTGTTAATTTCGGCATGTTCAAACTTGTTTTGATGCTTCATACAATTTATCATGTGGTGTATGGCTACAAACAGTTCTTTTACTTCCCTCCCCCCCCCCTCATTATATTGTACATTTCTACCTGCAGTACGTCAGGGGGGGGGGGTAGTAGGCATAACTCGATTCATTTCGTATTTTCCATACATTTTAAACCTTAAAATGTATTTCAGGTCGAGCACTAACGGAGTTTGGATTTATGATGATCCTGCTATTCCTGTTAAGGTAATTAAATAGCGCATCTATTCTAGAATTAGGGTGTGCAGTACGTCTTTCCGTCACATATAATCTTTTTCCAACCAACAACATTGAGAAGTTATGTCAGGAATAGTCCCGAATATTCGTGGCAACGCCCCTTAAGAGGCGATTCGTCGTATTTTTAAAATAGCTTTTGAGAGGTTATTTTAGGTTAGGTTAGGTTATGTTAGGTTAGGTGATTGACCCATTGGGTTAGGCAAATGGCCCCGCAGGTTTAAACTGTTTTTAAACTATTTTTAAAAGGTATATTAAAAATATACTTTGACATCCGTAGAATCATACTGCAAAGCCAAAAATGAGAACAATTGCCCACATCAACTTTTATTAGGATTTTAAAGTTTATTTTTTACTATGGATTAAATAATTTTTACTGAATCGTGATGTTTCTTCCCTTTGTAGGTAAAATACTCAGCTTTTAGAGTGTCTTGCTTCGTAAATATTGTATGCTAGTATACAGTAAAGTTAGGTCTTTTGATTTTATCTATCAATACTAATTAAAAATTAATTCTTTACAATATATCAATGAATTAACATAAAAATGTTTCATGTTTATTATACATTAAAACACATAAAAATTGGCTGTAAAGGGTTAAATAAATTAAGATGACAACAAATGTTTATGCAATACAACAAATTTATTTTTGTCACATATACAAATATGATATAAAATAAGATTATTCAAACATATTTTTAAAAATATTTTTAAAAAGTATGTATCTTTTATGAGTAGGGTTTTCATTCTTTTCATTTTTATTAAATAAAATTATTTAATTACGTTTGAAATAAGTCACTTTGTGAAAACACTCTTTCGGAAATTCTAATTTCTAATTGGTTTAAATTCAGCATTATGTTTTTTATTGTATTATGTCAGATTTTTCAATGAAATTGATTGTTTTAGAAAAAAAATTATTTCCATTGAACAGAGTAATGTTTTTTTATTGTATCAGTATAAAGTGAATTATATAAAATTGTTCACTAAGTTACAATATTACACGAAGTAAAAAAAGATCCTTTGATCTGGTAAAAATGACCAGAGCAACAGTAAAAATTAATTTTTAAATCCCCCAAAAAACGTTTATTGGGGACTTAATTCAAATTTGGGCTCTGCAGTCTGATTCTATAGGTGTCCTAGTATATTTTTGACCCCCCATTCAAAAATAGTTTAAAAACAGTTTAAAGCCCCCAGCAGGGGCTAGAAATAGGAGAAAAGCTACTGTGAAAAAAAAACCAAGAAACGCCCTTGAGGAGCGTTGCCACGAAAGGGACTATACCCGTTATGTCAAATGCCTTTGAAATTTTCCGCTTGTACTTTTTAATCCTTATATAAAGTAACCGTATGTGTATTTGTATGTGTATTTGTGTGTTTCTTTCTGTCTGTACTGAAGGATCTAGGTATGTTTCCTCTTTACAGTGTAGCTTCTGAGAAGGTTTATAACCATTTAGGGGAAAGGTACCACCCCCCTCCTAAATAAATAACCCCTCCCTTCAAAAAATCATTTTATCTTTTAAAAGCTAAATTTGAATTTTAGAGGCGGCTTCCCCATTTCAAGTGCCACTAGAGGCCTCTAAAGCCGAAGACACTAGTTTTACATTAACAATCAAATTATTCCTTTTGTCCTAAATATTTAATTGATTGTGCATTAATCTGTGTAGTGCATATATTGGACATAAATATCCTTCTACAAATTACATAACAACAATAAATCATAGTCCTATAAGGCCTTGAAATTGATAAATATCCACAGGACTAGAACCGGTTCTACTCATGGATTGTAATGTATTATTAGCGATGAATAATAAAATAATAATCATAAAAACCAATACCAAAACCCTGGATGCATAAGAAATTAATTTTAAAAATTTTCATATTACTGTCCATGGAAAGTTATTGATTATTCTACGAAAACAATGATGACAACATCCATAAAAGCGAAGCTCTCAAACGGTAGGACAAACAAACATTAACACTTGTATAGTGTTAGAACTGAATAATCAGAATATAAATACAAAACAAAATTGTAAGTAAATCTGCGGAAAAACTGCTTAAATACAAAATATTGTTTAAGGACATACTTACATTTTTAGGACTTGATTAAAGAGATGCTTCGCTTATAACAATGTACTTTGTTGTCCTAGGAATCAGTAATCCAAAACTCAGACCAATCGGATAGTTTTATCACATAAAAGTTTGGTGTTAAAAAAGTTAAAAAGCAACAAGTTTAAAATGGACGTAAGGACTTTCTAGTAATGATTATAGAGTTGCTTTTCTTTCTAACTCGTACCTTACTCCTATAGGAATCATCATGCAAAGTTTGAAATCGATAGGACAATTTGGGAATAGTTCCTTTCGTGGCAACGCCCCTTAAGGGGCGATTCGCCTTATTTTTAAAATGGCTTTTAATAGGTTATTTTAGGTTAGAATAGGTTATATTGTGTTAAGTGATTGCCCCACAGGGTTAGGCAATTGGCCCCACATGGTTATAGCCCCCGCAGGGGCTAGAAATAGGAGAACAGCTACTGTAAAAAAAAACTAAAGTTGGCCCCTTAAGGAGCGTTGCCACGAAAGGGACTATACCCGACAATTTTAACATGCCTAAATTAACGAAAAGAGCTATCCGTTAAGTACGGACGGAAGGATGCACGGACCTACCCTAATTATAGAAAAGCTTTGCTTAAAAAGATTTAGATGTCTTTAGACTATTCACTGTTAGAATAAAGATCTTGTTGTTCCTCTCATTAACTTTTATTATGCAAAATTGGAATGGAAAGACAGAACTTTTTTAAAGCTTAACTTAGTTTACTTATCAGTCATTCAAATGAGCTTAATGGATACGCCATACAATACATCCCACCAATGATAGGCCAGTATACTTTAATATTGACCAATGGTAAAATGTATACTGGCCTCTCATCGGTCATTTGTATTGTATGACGTCATTTTCTATAGGACACTCAAAGCTACTTCAAATTTTAGGTTGGAGACACAATCAACTTCTGGATCCTGGTGTTTGTAAATGGAGGTGGATACCAGAATACTGATCAATCTGCACAGGTAAAAATCTGGGAGAAAGTGGGCTGTTAATTACACCAGTCCCCAAAGTTTTATAATAACATTTTCATATTCTATTGCTGAACAGCCTAAGGGACTTTAAGTAAATGTTTTGTTTAGTTTGTTTAGTCGAGTGTCCAAACGTTTCAACCACTAATTGTAATCTATAAAAATGGGTTTCTTGTGTATCATCATTGGGGATATATTTCGTTCTTATCCCTTTAGAACCCTGGATATATATAGTACATAATTATGGAGTAGATACATATTAGTAATGCAAATATCTAAATAACCATTGATTTAAAGGGATAAAGCAATGGCCAATAACTTAGTGTACATCCCAAATGATGATGCACAAAATTACCCCTTCTGTAGCGTACAATTAGTGGTTGAAACGTTTAAACACTCAACTTAATAAACCAACAAAAAAGAAAGCGTTTTTTAAAAACTTTGGGGAATAGTGTAAAAAACTGCCCATTGTCCTCTCTCTCTCTAAGCAAATAACACTTTATCAGGAGTTGTGGCTTATATAGGGGATAGCTGCGGCTAACAAAGCCTGAAGCTGAGAGTAGCCGCAGAGTAGTGGCTGAGACGGCCTGCGGATTAGAGTGGCTGATTCTTTCTCCAAGCCAACCTGTTTTTTCACAAAAAAAATTGGTGTATAGTCCCTTTCGTGCCATCGCACCTTAAAGGGCGATTCTCCGTATTTTTCACAGTAGGTTTTCTCCTATTTCTAGCCCGTGTGGGGGGGGGGGGCTTTAACCCTGCGGGGCAAATTACCTAACCCTGTGGGGCAATCACCTAACCTAATATAACCTAACCTAAAATAACCTATAAAAAGCCATTTTAAAAATACGACCAATCGCCCCTTAAGGTTCGATGTCACTAAAGGGACTATTCCCAAAAATTGCACAATTAAAAACTTATCCTTTTTTATTTTAATTCATATTCTTGTTTTTTTTTAATTCTAAGACTACTCTTTAACATAAAAAAACACTTGTAAAGTTGTGTTATTAAGAATACTGTATAATTAAACTTTGCAAAAGTAGAAAATATTTCATAAAAACATATTTTGACAAAATTGATTTTCACCAAAGAAACCAATTATCTCTTGTTTAACTCAGGTGCAAAGTAAATCCCCTCCCACTACGACAACCCCGAAGACAACAACGCCCAAGGCCACAACAACCACTGTGCCAACCACAACTGTGACCACAACAACCACAACCACTGAACCACCCTACCCACAGCCACAGTTGGAACAGACTGATAACGGATTCAGGTATATTATTTGCATGTAGATTTTTGAAATATTTGTGAATAAAAGTTTTTCGTGCTTTTTTTGACGGGCTAGGGGCCTATTACCAAGATCTTATAAAGCGCATCCCAATGAAAAGGAACCATGACAATACAATATTGAAATATCAATCTAGACATTATATTACAAACAGAAAAATGGGGGTAATCTTCAGAAAAAGTGGTTTCTGTCCAAAATGTTTTTTACCCTAGCCTTAAATTCTCAAAATATTTTGATATAAGCATTTTTTGAACAACTTAGTATTTGAATTATTAAAATGTGTAAATATCAGGGATCGAAAGCCGCGCGTAAGCTTCAGTGAAATCGTCATTTTATCACTATAAAATTTAGCTGGATGTATAAAACTGTCTCTTTAGTAGACAATCCTTCTTTCAAAAATTTCTTTTTCTGCTCACAAGCAGGTTTAAAACTGAGGCTTATGCGCGGCTGAGGCGCGGCTTCCGAACTCTGGTAAATATGTAAATTAATTCTGTTTTGATTAAGAAGCTGTAAAACTAAGGAATATTTATCAACTGTCAACACTTTCAGAATCTTCCTGGAGGACTTTGAAAATCTGGAGCATGTGTCCTACCACATGTCTATCAATCAACCTGTCAATGGAATTGATTATGGAGATGTAAGTCGTTTTTTTTTATTTTTTCAAATAAAGTTTTCCCTCAAAGTGCCTCCCAACTTTATAATTTGATAAATCAATTGAAAAAGGACAGGTATTGTTTTCATTTGCTGTCTAATACTTAGGATAGGTTAGGTTATATTGGGTAATTCTGCAGGGTTAAGGCAAAGTAGGGGTTAGACATAGAAAAAAATACCCCTCCCCCTTTATTTTCTATTCATTTAAAAATAAGTTTGGAGATAAGAAGTAAATAAGATTGAAGTAAACAACAATAATTGGTAAATCAAAAATTGAAAAAGAAATATATAAATTATGTTTAATTTTTATTAAGATTAATATTGAGCTGGATATGCCTGGTTCTCAGGGATATTGGGAATATGAATGGACTGGCAGAGAACTTCAAGGTATACAATCTAAAAGCTTGAGATTTAATATTTCATTTCATATTTTATTCCTTCACCTAATATTGTTTTAATGTTACGTATTTATTTTGAAATATAGAAAAAAACATAGACAAGCAAAGATCAGTAAGATCAATAAACTGTAATTCAGTAAAAATCACGAATTTGTCATTTTAAAATAAATAGCACCAGGGACATACAAGGGGGATATCTAACCCTTAAAAAATTGTCAAATTTGTGTCAAAAAAATATCCCGAATTGCGCCATAAGTAGATTTTTTGCATGTAATTATTATTATGACAGTTCAATATACTTGAAACAATTGTCATTATTTACTTTCAGGGATCTAAAGAGATACGAAAATGGACGATAAATTCATATACATTCCAAATTATGATACACAAAATTACCCCTTCTGTAGATTACCATTAGGGTTTAAAACGCTTGGACACTCAACCTTATGAACCAATCAATAAATAGTTATTCAATAAAAGTCCCCAAACTTGTCAAGCCAACGAGCATGAAAACGTTATCATAAAACTTTGGGAACTTGTATAATAAACAGTCCAATGTCTCCTCCCTCCCTGATTTACTTCTCTGATGGTCTGTCTTTGTAAGAAACATTCTAATATAAATTTTAAATGTTAGATGGAGACACTGTATACTACTGGTATATGATTGTTGTGGCTCACCATGGAATGCAGTTTACAGATCTTCACTGGACTATTGGAGAAACTACACCTGCAAGTAAGATCTTAAAATCTTAATTGCTTTAGCAAATTATTACAACCTGAGATATTGATTTAATTATTTTTGTTCTCAAACATTATTGCTAAGATAATGAATATAACCATAAAACTAGGGAGAGAGGGGACAATGGGCTATTTATTACACCAGTCCACAAAGTTTTATTATATCGTTTTCCTTTGGTTTAACAACTTTGGAGACTTTTATTGAATTTTCATTGGTTAGTGTATTAAGTTGAGTGTCCAAACTTTCAACCACTAAAATGTAATATACAGAAGGGGTAATATTGTGTATCATCATTGGGGATGTACATTAGGGCGGGTTCATATCGGAATTAGACAAAGAGGGGATATGCAACAGATAAAATTAACCTTTAAAACATTTCTGACCGGAAAAGAATTTTAAAAAATTGAGTTTTAGAACGCGAACACTGAAAAATATATTTGATTACTTATTAATATGCAAAGATGACATTCAAAAAGTTTTTGAATCAGAACTATGGCTTCATGATGCTCCCTGGAAAGGCCTTGAGGAGCTGAATCAGGAACTTTTGTCCGTTTCAAAATATCTCGTTCATAGCCTTAGAAATCACTTAAAATCCACATTTTTTAAAGGTTTATTGAGAATTGTCCAATTTGTAGATGTTTTTTTAGATTTTCTCAGGCTAGGAACGAGATTTTTTGAAACGGTCAAAAGTTCCTGATTCTACTCCTCAATGCCTTTCCTGGGAGCACCATGAAGCCATGGTTCTGATTCAATAAATTTTTGACTCCCATTTACAAATAGCTATACAATTGAATGTCTGGTCGTCAGCGGTTTAAAGACTTAGGATAAATTTTAAATTATCCATAGGTGTATTATACTCATACAAATCATTTGCAGATCCCCGCTTTGGCCTCAGAAAAAAATGTCCAAAATCGACCCACCCTAAATGTACATCCGTTTATCGGCATTTTTATTATCCCGTTAGATCCCTGCATAAAACTGTGATTTGAAAATAAGAACATATATATTAGTACATTACTACTATGAATATTATGTAAATGTACATTACCCCGTCCCGTTTTAGAAAAATTTTGTTAAAATTTTGAGCCCCAGCCAAAATATAGTTGACTTATGCCAAAAAATGATCCACGCTAAATTTTTTTTCTGTAATGCACAAAATTGCGATGGTACAAGCACTGCAAAGATTTTAAACTCTGCAAAAAGATCTGTTTTTAAAGCTCTTGTAGCATCTCAATTTTAAAGATTTTTACAAAATTTCAATTCTAGTGTGTTGATATAAACCTGAAATTTACCATAAAAATGGGGGCCTTCCAAATTATAACATATGAAGGACTAAGGTGTAGCAAGTAATCTTCCAAAGTCAAAATTGCCAAATTGCATACATAAATAATAGGGTTGGGCCAGATTGGACGGATACAGATATCCGGCTAATTTATAATGCTGGATATCAAGTATTCAGGTTTATATTGACACACTAGAATTTTAAAAATCTTTAAAATTGAGATGGTACAAGAGCTTTAAAAACAGGTCTTTTTGCAGATTTGAAAAACTTTGCAGTGCTTGTACCATCACAATTTTTGCATTACAGAAAAAATATTTTGCATGGGTCATTTTTTTTTGCATAAATCAACCATATTTTGGCTGGGGGCCAGAATTTTCACAAAATTTTTCTAAAACGGGACGGGGTAATGTACATATACAAATATACATATATGTTAACAAATTTAACATCTTAAAACCTAAATATTGCAAATTAATCAAGATAGATTTTTTTGTATCAAAATACATAATTACATAGGAATTGAACTCATGTTATATTAAATTCTTTAGTATTTTAAAGCTAGTTATTAAATAGGATACTCATTTCTTAATTTCTAGCTACTACAACAACTACTTCTGCTGGTACAACTATACCTGACATCATTTCTGTCACTGAATCCAATGTTGGAAAATACTTCCTTCCTGGAGAACTTATTTTTGAGGTAGATTAGTTATTTAGTGCATCGTATTATAAACAGCTTTTCGCGAATATAAAATCTACAATTATAAGACCCATGCCTTCGGCTTCTCAGGGCTAAAAAACTGATTTTAATCTTATGATTGTACATCTTTATTTTTGTAGAAAACTGGACATAACACCATGCTAGACATAATATTTTATTTAATATTATTGCTGAGAACTCAACCGGTTTTAATCCACCGGATATTAGTCGGTTTTTCGAATGAATATGAGAAAATTTATCAAATGATAAAAGTAAATTTTGAAAGTACAATAGAAAATCCATAAAACAAGTGGTGTAAAACAGTAAGTTGTTATTTTTTTAAATTTATATGATTGAGCAATCACCATAAAAAATTCTACAAAAAAATATACTTTGTATTATCTATCCATATTTTATTTTGAAATTGAGGAAAAATGCATTACTATTTTTATTTACTATTATTTTCAGGATAACTTTGACTTCTTTGATGAAGATATTTGGCAAAATGAAATTACCATGGCAGGTTAAAAAATTTCTACTTAGACTTTTTTTAATTTTGTAAATTTATAAGGATTTTATATTTATAATTGATTGTTTCAATTATCTGAAATGATTCATTTAGGTGGTGGAAATTGGGAATTTCAACTGTACACACACAACAGAACCAACTCTTACACAAGGTCCTACTTTTTTTTTAAGGAATGCTAAGTAAAACAATAAAATAGAGGGAACATTGGACAGTAAATCATGCAGGCACTCAAAGTTTTATAATCTCATTTCTCAATTGTTTGCATAAACACTTTTGGTACTTATTATATCTTAACTAGCAGTGTACAACTTTTCAAATAATAACTTTAGTCAACAGAAGGGGATGTACATCAATCTATAGTGTATTTGTCTTATCCCTAAAAATCCATGAAGAATAAATATACAAATTAGTTTTATATTGTTAAAGCTCAGAGTAGATGTATGTAGTAACTTAGAGAATAATTTTTAAGCTATTTTGATTTCTCTAATGTTCAGAGATGGAAATTTGTTCTTGAAACCAACTCTAACAGCAGATGTTTATGGTGAAGAATTCTTAACCACCCAAATTCTAGGTATTTTTTTAACTCCAAAGTGCATTAATATGTTTAGTAGCAAGTCACACATATAAAATTAGTATCAGTTAGAGAGTGGGCTGTTTATTACACTAGCCCCCTTAGTTTTCGAAAACATTTTTTTATTCGTTGGTTTAAAAACTGTGGGGACTTTAGTAAATTTTGATTGGTTGATTCATAAAGTTGAGTTTGTTAAACGTTTCAACCAATAACTTTAATCTACAGATTATTATTCAATATTTTTTCAGATATGTTTTCTGGTCAGCCTGGAAGTGAATGTACAATGAACTCTTTCTATGGATGTTTCAGGTAGGTTCACATTAATTAATTTATAATCTAACTATTGGCTATGCCCCTAGAGGCCTCATTTCTCTTAGTTATAAACTCTCTTAGGACCTATAAGAAGCTACAATGTAGAGAAGAATCAGATTGGTATAGTGGTTAGCAAGATCCTTTGGTTCACACAGAAAGACATTTTGTTACTTCTATTAAAGGAATAAACATGATATTTTCTGTGATAAAAACACACACTGTATTTTTATCTAACTGTGACCTTTCTGATGATTTATTTACATTTTGATTAAAAATGATTATCAAACACTGAATATTAAATTGAGAAATCTTTATTTCATGGTTAGTTATCTTAAATAATGCATATAAGTTATCCTGCATATAAGTTATCCTGGGTAAGAATACCAAATATTTCACTTTGCATATTTCTATTCTAATGTTTTCCCTATCATGCTAATAGCTTAGTTTTTTAAAGATTTATCCGATGTACTTTGATTCATTTCTTCTATAATTCTGTGTATTGTAAGTATCTAAATATTTTCTAATTAATATAGATACTATTTACATTTGGCAACATAGTTTTAAAATTTGATTTCAACTATTTATTGCTGTTTAGAGCTGGCACTGCTACAAATATGCTGAACCCTATCAGTTCTTCAAGATTGAGATCTTCTATTTCATTCTCCTTTATGTATGGAAAGGTACAACTTTTGAAATCATATTCATTGTTTTAATAGGAAAGGTAAACATTCTAATTAACAAAAAATATATATATGAGAAATTACTTCTATAGGATGCTGTGAGTATTGGTGCAAAAAATATGACGTAAAAAAAAAAATTAGCCAATGAGAGGCCACTATAAATTTTACCATTGGTCAATGACAGCCTCTCATTGGCTAATTTTTTTTGTTACGTCATATTTTTTTGCACCAATACTCACAGCATCCTTCTATAGGAAGAACTTTTAAAAACAAACAGTATAAAATTTGATATCTTGTTTAACAAAATAGTATACAAAATTTTATTGAAACACACAATAAAAAAATTTAAATAAACTTAATTTTAGGTTGAGGTAAGTGCCAAGATGCCCCTGGGTGACTGGTTGTGGCCTGCTATCTGGCTCCTACCTGCAAGATCTAAATATGGTCAATGGCCAGCTTCTGGGGAAATTGGTATGATGAGTTTAAAATTTTTGCAGTATCACTTTGAAACCAATTACTATCTGAAAAATTATATAAAACATCAAAGTTTTCTACAAATAAAAATTGAACAGTCACAATCACAAAACCAGTTTCTTTAGCTCGTGCCTTCGGCATCTCATGGCTAAAAAAAACTGGTTGTAATCTTATAATTGTACATTTTATATCTACAGAAAGCTGATTATGATAAGATGCCATAAATAACTATTGCAAAATTATTTTCTCATGTATTTTAGATTTTTGTCAATAAGCACTGTTTTGTTTTAATTTCTCTCTGTTTATAATTGTACATTTGTATCTGTGGCAAGCTAATTATATTACGATGAGAGAAATATCTATTATTTAATTTTTTTAAATCTTCCCTATAAACTTATGTATATACTACTACAATTATTGATAACTTTGATTTGAGATATCTTGGAGAGCAGAGGCAACAAACAGTTGACAATGGATGGGGAAGATATTGGTGTCAATCAATTTGGATCCACTCTGCAATTTGGTGGAGGATATCCTTTGAATGGTTATGAAAAGGTTACACTTGATTTTGATATTACTCCTTTAAAACTGCAAATAATTAATTTTAGCAAAATTCTTGTGAGTTCTTGTATAGAAAAGTTCCATGTTAAAAGAATAAAACACATGGGGAAAAAAAATTTTAGTTGGTGACCAATTTTCTCAGACTAACAAAATTTATTGTGTCATTTTAAAATAATATTAAAATAATTTCTCTTTCCTTTTTTATGAAAACTCCTAAAATATAAAGTTGAAAATCTAGAGTTCAAGTTGAAATTTATTACTTAATTTTACCTTTTTCATCATTCTTTCTGTTACATCATAAATTTTCAAGAATGATATCTTTAAAAATAATAATTTTACAATATTCTATGTTTTGTAAGTTACAGAATTTAAAATTGAGTAATTATGATATATAGTCTATATGAGACTGTACAAAATTAATTCTAAATCACATATGCCATGACTAGCAAGGATATTCCTTGAAAAGTTGAACATACTCTTTACTAATTATGGCAAGACTTTAAGTTTAATCTTACTTACAGAAAGACTGGATAAGATAGTCTACCTTATATTAATATTCAATTATAAGCTGACTAATGATAAAAGCTTATTGAAGTTTTTAGATATTAAAACAAGATGATCAGTGCACAATAAGATCTCTGAACCTATTTTATATTATTACCTAGGCTCACTGTGTATACAACCTCCCTGGTGGTGCTGGCTTCAATGAAGATTTCCATACCTTTGGTCTGGATTGGACACCAGATTATCTTTCTTTCAGGTAAGAAAGTTTAAAAGTTGTGATTCTAAAACACACATTTTATAACTTTAGTTATTTTAGTAGAAAAAAATTGAAATATTATTCAAAATGCTGCTTTCCTTAATTGATTTTTTGTTTTTATCATATATAAGTTCCAATTCATTTAGAATTTTGTGTTGTTTAGAGGCCATTGTATATAACTGAAGACAAAGAATTGTGAAGTGTTATGAAAATACCATATCCAGCACGATTTGTAGAAAGAAATATAATTAGATCTTTGAATTTATTTGATTAATAACTATTACTTCAGCATTGATGGTGAGGAGTATTGCAAGGTTGAGCCTCCAGAGGGTGGCTTCTGGGAGCTTGGAGAGTGGCAGGATACAAACATGTTGAACCCATGGGACTGGGGAAGGTAAACTTCTAGTTTTCAAGGGTGTTCTCAATTTTTGGAGGAGGGGGTGATTTTGTGAAATAAAATTATGTTATAGAATTGATTCAGCAGTAGGTGAGATCTTAGATCATTTATATATTCAACTTTTTAGAAACAAGAAGATTGCACCCTTTGATGAACAATTCTTCCTTGTTTTAAATGTCGCAGGTATTATTGTGCAATAACATCTGTGTGGTTAAAAATACTTGTACTACTAATTCAGACTACTATAGTCTTAGTTTTAAAATGTAAAAATAAGACATTTTATTTGATACTTCATGGAGAATAACATCCTGAAAGTTTATTGAAATGTCTTGTTTTAGCTGTCATTTTTATTTGATTGTTCCTATTTGTCCATCACAAAAAAATATCCACATGTCAGTAAATTGGACATTACAGACAAACGTTACAGTTTCATGATCTGAGTTGTAGTTATGGTTTGGTTTGTTAAAAGTAATAAATGAAAAGATATACAATAACATGATTTTCTAGCTTGTCTGATTTAACCAGATCGCCTAATGAGCCTATTTTAGTTGGTGGTACTGGTGGTTATTTCCCTGACGAAGCCCAAGCTGGCAATGGAAAGCCCTGGTCCAACAAGGCGGAATCTGCAATGTCTGACTTCTATCATGCCAAGGTAAATTTGATGTTATTGTTGATTGATTGATTGTTACAGTGGTAATAACAATAAAAATCTTTAACTGTTTTAATGTTTTTGTTGCATTTTGGATGTTTAAATGGATATATTATTAATTGGATCTTATACCTGATTTTCCTGTTCTCTCATAAAAGTGAAACTTGCAGAGGGATAATCTACCCCCTTTACCCCATCCCCTTTCATGTTACTGGATGATCGAATTGACCATGTTAGAAAGCTAAATTGACGGCAATTTTTCTACTGTCATGATATCCATGTACATTCTACAGCCATTGATATTATCATCCTTGTTTATTGTAGGATAGCTGGCTGCCAACCTGGAACCTGGATGAGAACAATGGAGAAGGGGCGGCTATGGTTGTGGACTATATTAGGAACAACATTCTTTCATATAAATTCTCAAAAATTGAATTTGACCTTTTATTAGAAATTTTGATAATCATTTTAAATTTTTTATCAGTCCAATTCATTTTTTATTTGGTATTATTTTTTTTTCTTTTATAAACTAGGGGTTCTTAAGGGTTGCTTCCCAAGCAACCCCTTCTACAATCTCATTTCTTGGGGAGTTGGAGGTTACATAAAACCCAAGAAAAAGGACTTAAACCTTGGTATCTTAAGCTTCTGCCCGGCAGACAGACATTCTCTTAGCCAAATATTTTTTCTAACAGCTTTTTTGTTAATCAAAAATATACTTTTGCAGTTTTTATTTTGAAACAAAACTTTAAAAACATAAATCAAATATGAAAACATGAAATATGAAATAATGCATATTTTTTACAACAGAGTGTGGGCCTCTGACGTCACGAAGCCAAGCAGCAATTAAGTGAAACAAAACAAAAAATTTTGGAGCAATATATTCATAATAATAAAAAAAAACGATTATATCCAAAGGTGGCTTAGCTTTTTGACAATCTTTTTTCTATGGTAAAAATTAACATTTTTTCTACGCTAAGTAGTATAGGGGATGTAAAAAACATTCTGTTCTTTCGATACTTTTTGAGGCTCACCTCATCTTGGCGAAGCATTAAGACTGTCCCCCACCAAAAATAAAAGTTTAATACAATTTAATTACCGACATACAGACCAACGTATCTTTATATGTTTTATAACTTTTTGTAAAAACAATGTTAAAAAAGAAAAGAATTGTTTTATTTCTTATGTACAATTATAAAATAAAATAATAAATAATTGTTGAAGCTTTTTTGTTGATTTATTCTGCGTTGTCTTACAAAAGGACTGTACAGAGTCATAACACGCAAAGATTAAAAAGGGGTAAGGGCATGAAAGAAAATGAACATTAACCAATTTTAGACTTTAAAAAATCCTTACAACACGTTAAAGTGCAAAAAAAATATAATTCTTCGAACTAACCCCCTTCCCTCCCCACAAAAAGAATAAAGCCTGCCCTTGCTCACACACCCCTCGGTTTTGGTTTCAGAGGGGTGTCAAAATTTTCCGACGAAACCCTGTCTACGCCACTGATTTAGGACATACAGACTGAGATTAGCTTTTAAAATACAATAAAGTTACCTTAAGGGGAAAAATCATACAAAATTAAACGAATGCGCCATAAGTTCTCAGGTATCCAATTTTAATAATAACCTCTATTCCAAGATCTTAAAATACTTTTTTACATTAAACACAAATTAAAATACTGTAAAGTGCGAAAATATTTGCGATTAACGATCTTATAATTTACGCTTAAAGGTGTTTAAAAGTAATAAAATATACATAAATTATAATCTAGTTCATTGACTTAAATATAATGGATAATGGAAAGAAAACGAAGTAGGGGGGATTGTCATATTTTCACAGTAGCTTTTCTCCCATTTCTAGCCACAGCGGGGTTAATTTCCTAATACTGTTGGGCAATCAATAACATTTACCTAACCTAACCTAAAAAAAAATATCAATAGCTTCTATAAATAATAAGACGAAACCCGCTACGTTGTCTACTTTCCATGAGCCAATATAGTTAGTACACAAGGATGACAACAGCCACAGTAGCAAAGCACATAAAATTGATAGTTATTTATCCTGGCGAACAAAACTGATATTACAGTATGGCCATGTATCGGTTCTAATCCAGCAGATATTAATCGGTTTCGTATCTACAAAACAATTTTAGTATGTATAATTGCAAGTAAAAGACAGACAGATAGACAAGTTGATTTATTAAGTAGATTTTAATTGGTTGGCAGAATCTTCACTTGAAAATTCAGCATTATATTTTCTTTAAAAATGGAGAAAGATACATTTCTCTAAAGAAACTTGATGCCCTCTAGAGCATATATTATAGACCGATGGACAAAATATATTTTTTAAAAGATGTTATTTTAAAAATTAAGTACAAGGTATAAGTTTATTTTTTATATTCAATTCATAATATACACATAAACATATTCTTATACAATTTGAGACATTAATTCTCAAAGTTTTATAATAATATTTTCTTATTTGTAGGTTTAAAATCTTTGGGGACTTTAAATGAATTTCGACTAAGTTGAGTATTCTAACGATTTAATTACAGACTGAGTAATTTTGTATATCATCATTGGGAGGTACTTTAATCTATCCCTTTAGATCCCTGATACTTTTAGCTTACTTTACGCACCTATAAGACTCTAGCGGCACTTAAGGTGTGGGGGTGGGGGGGTGGGGGGGTGGGGGGGTAAAAGGACGAAGTCGAACTCCCTCCATTTTCATTTAAGATATAAAAAGAATTAAATATTTTTTGTGGGGCGGGGGTCATTTTTATAGGGTGGAGATATCCTCCACCAAAGTATTTAAAACCCTTCCTTGACCTATAATAAGTTTCACAGTAAAATAGAACTACATTTATCGGGTCAACGGTTAGTGAGATTCTTCGCTACAGACCAAAAAAAGCTTACTACATTATAAAACAGGATAAATAAGATAAATACAAAAGGGTTGGAAAGAGGGTTTATAATTATGTCTCATTAAAATAGGATTGGAAACTATTTTGCAAGTCCATTAGAGCATGAATGAACCACATAGAAAACTTTATGTGTATTGTATCAACACTAATAGGAATAAGAATTAGCTAATATGATCGGAAACAATTTCTATTAATACAATTTCAATTCAAGGTTACACCCAACCTTTTTATTTACATAAGGTGATATTGGAACCTTTTTAAAAGCGAAGCTTTTCTATAATTAGGGTAGGTCCGTACGTCCGTCTGTCACTGGATAGCTTTATCGTTAATTTAGGCATGTTAGAATTGTCCATTCGATTTCAAACTTTGCATGGTGATTCCTTTGGTAGTTAGGTACGATTTAGAAAGTGTAGCAACTCTATAATCATTACAAGAATGTCCGTACGTCCATTTAAAAATGTTGATTTTTTTGATTTTTAACAACAAATTATTATGTGATCTAATCATCCAATCTAAAAATTTAAGTCTATTTAAACATTATCCTATATCAAGCAGTTTTTCAACAAATTTTGCTTCGACTCTTAAACATTTATATTCTGATTATTCACTTCTGACACTAGTGTAAATGTCCGTTTGTCCTACCATTTCAGTGCTTAGCTTTTATGGATGTTGTCATCCCTGTTATTTTTCTTTTTGGTCAATATTTTTCTATCTTTAATAATACCATGAGATGTATTAGGGTAGACTTAGAGATTCAAAATTCAAAAATCCTAAATGTTAAAAAAAGTAAAAGCAAAAATCACATTCTTATTTAAACTAATTGCTTTATTTATTGACATAGGTATCTCTAGGATATTCCCTTACTTATGATATCATGGCTCCATTATATTTTTTAAAAACTGATTTCAATAATAATACTCTTGTCTAATTTTAGTTTAACTTTAAGGTTATTACCATTAAATGTATTTTCAAGTATATTTTTTATCATTATAAACTCTTTTTAAGATTACTCTTCATGAATTTGTATCTTTATTGGTTGCAATAATTTTGAAATGTTTGATATATTTTACAGACATATATTTTATAATATACCTCAATCTGATGTAAAGTCATTTATTGCAAATTCTAATACCAAAACATTTTTATTGTTTGGTGTTTATATTTTTTTAAGTCATAGATAAAGATTAAACTTTTTTTAACCTATTTTTGAATGGGGGGTCAAAAATATACTAGGACACCTATAGAATCAGACTGCAGAGCCCAAATTTGAATTAAGTCCCCAATGAACTTTTATTGGGGGATTTAAAAATATTGACCAGAGCAAAAGGTCTTTTTTTACTTGGGGTTATACTGTAACTTACTGAATAATTTTATATAATTCACTTTATACTGATACAATAAAAAAAAACATTACTCTGTTCAAAGCAAATATTTTTTTTTTCTAAAACATTAATTTCATTGAAAAATTTAACATAATACAATAAAAACATAATTCTAAGGTCAAACCAATAAGAGATCTTCTTTCATTTCAATTCTTTATAATTTCCGAAAATAGTTTCCACAAAGTGACATATTTCCAATGTAGTTAAATAATTTTTATTTAATTAAAATTAAAAGATACATACTTTTTAAAAATATTTTTAAAAATAAGTTTGAATAATATTATTTTATATCATATTTGTATATGTGACAAAAATAAATTTGTTATATTGTTCTCATTTTACATTATTTATCCCCTTACAGCCAAGTTTATATATTGCAAAGAATTAATTTTTTAATGAATTGATCAAGAGGCCTAATGTTACTCTATACCAGAATACAATATTTATGAAGCAAAACACTCTAAAAGCTACGAATTTTACCCAAATAAAAAAAAGACATTTTGCTCCGATCAAAAATGACCAGAGCAACAGTAAAAATTAATTTTTAAATCTCCCCAAAAAAGTTTTTTGGAGACTTAATTCAAATTTAGGCTCTGCAGTCTGATTCTACTGTTGTCATAGTATATTTTTGATATAAATTTAAAAAAAAAAAGGTTAAAAACAGTTTAAGAGCGAAAAAATGTTATCAGTCCTGAGTAACATTGATTTTAAAAAGTCTTTTGTAACATTTTGTACTGGAAGGACAATTTTCAAATTTTATGTTTTCATCAATAATTATTTAATTGTACTATTGTGACTATTTTACAATCAAGTTAAATCAATTTTTGATTATGAAAAAAAAATTAATCCTCTGAATTCTGAAATTATGAAAATGGTTTAAAATTTAATTTGAATGTTCAGGTTCTTTTTTTAGGATTAACATGATAAAACACAATTTTTTTCAGAGTTTGAATATTTAACTATATTCATATTAACATCTATAGCACTATTTAAAGTTATTTTTAATACAGTTCAATCTTCATATTTTCAACAAAAAATAGCATACATGCATGAAATCTTTTATTTAAACAGATTTAGTTTGTTTCCAATTTTAAATCAATCAAGTTGTTGGAATAGAATATTTTTTTAATGTAAACATTGTCTTTAAAATTATTTGTGCATAACAGTTGGAACTCAAGGATTTCAATTGATAAAAGAAATAATTGGTGTAATATTCCACACTGTTTAAAAGTACTTTAAATGGAGTGGGGACAAAACACCTAATTTAAAAATGCCTAACTAAAAATGCCTATATAAAAACACCTAAGTTTAAAAATACCTAATGTTAAAAACACCTACGTTAAAAACACCTAATTTAAAAACACCTAATTTATAAATGCCTAATTTAAAAACGCCTAACTAAAAATGCCTAACTAAAAATACCTAATTTTAAAAATGTCTGATTTTAAAAATGCCTAATTCAAAAATACCTAATTTTAAACTATCTAAACGCCTAATTTAGAAATGCCTAATTCTAAAATATCAAATATTTTCACTAAATACCTAAAATTTTGATAACATTAATCCAATTGGCTGATTGTTATTGCTAAAGGATCTTGCTAGTCGATGAACCAATATGGTTCATTTTTACATAGACGTCTAAGGGGGGGGGGGGGGGGGGTAAAGTGGGGATTACCCCCCCCCAACGAATTTGGGGGTGTCGTAGGCACCCCTAAATTTTTTTTCATTTTACCCCCCCCCCCCATTTAAAATTTACCCCAACCACTTAGGAGGGTGTATTTACCCCACACAATCAATTGGGGGGGGGGGGGGGTGGGGGGGTAAATACCCCCCCCCAAAAAAAAAATAAAAAATCTCTAACAAAAAAAATGTTTGTGCGCTTCGCGCACATTTTTAATACTAAATATTTAATAAAACTTAAATTACCCCCCCCCCAGAAATTTTACCCCTGGGGTAAATTTTGGGGGGGGTAAACAAAATTTACCCTGCCAACAGATTTCAGGGGGGGTAATTAACCCCCCCAAGCTAATTTTACTCCCAGGGTAAAAATTTTTTTGGGGGGTTAAAAAAAATTTGCGGCACGCTTCGCGCGCCATTTTACACCCCCCCAATAAAACAAATTACCTCCCCCTTAAAAATTTTTTACAATAATGCTTCCCGTATGTCATGGGAAGGTTTTGGGGAGGTTACCAACACCTTCCAATGAGAAATCACCCTTTGAAAAATCCCCCCCCTCCGTTTTTTAATATTTCTTCAATCTTTCTTTATCAAACTAGAACAAAAATGGGGGATGATTAACTATCACCCCCCAAGAAAAAAAAGGGATGCTACGGCTACTTAGGTTAGGGAAGAAACCGAAAAAATTAAAATTCAACCTTTGAAATTCTGGAGGGGGGGGGGGGGGTCATGAACCCTCAATCCCTCCCTCACCCCAAAGATGTAATTGAATTCCCCTCCGCACTGCAATCGCCCCTAGAGGCCTCTAGGGGGCGTAGCCGCCGGTTTAATATATTTAACAACAGTTTTAAGATATACTTAAAATTAGGTTTTTTTATATTAGGTATTATAAAATTAGGCATTTTTAAAGTTAGGTGTTTTGTCACATTAGGCATTTTTAAAATTAGGTATTTTTAAATTAGACATTTTTAAATTAGGTATTTATAAATTAGGTGTTTTGTCACATTAGACATTCATAAAATTAGGCATTTTTAAATTAGGTATTTTTAAATTAGGTGTTTTGTCCCCACTCCCTTTAAATTGCATAAGTCTGTCTTAAAGGAATCTCTGTAATTTTCTTTTATTTGGTAAATTTAGGTTTCAACTTAAAATTCAAATTTTTAGAACAAAACAAGGCATATTTTTGTTGAAAGTTATTAAAAAAAATCTATAATACAAGTAGAACGATGTCTGTCTGTTTGTCTGTTTGTTTGTCTGTGTGTCTGTTTGTCTGTTTGTTTGTAGCGAAGGATATGGCTAACCGCTGAACCGATCGGGTTCTCCTTTACAGGGTAGCTTCTCATAGGTCCCGGGAAGGTTTATAACTATTTTCTTGAGGGTGGGAAAATTTAAAATACCCCCCCCCCCAAAAAAAAAAAAATTTTTTTTAAAACTTAAATTAAAATAGTGGAGTCGACTACCCCACACCCATGAAAAAAAAATCCCCCCCCCCCCCCCCAAGGAAAACTTATTTTTTAAATTTAAATTATGAAAAATTGGTTTGATCAAACCTCTTGGGGCAAAGCCCCTAGAGGCTAGGGGCGAAGCCGCTAGTATGTAATAAAACATGATAATTCAAAAATATTTGTCTTTTTAAAGTAATTTTCCTGAACATAATTTATAATGCTTTTACCCTGGATTATATGGTCCTTCTTTCATGCTCTTCAAGGCAATAAATTTCAAGAAACAGATGTTTTAAAGCTTATTGTTTTTTAAAAATCTATTGTTAGTAAGTAAATACAAGGCTACAGTGTTATTTCTTCTTCTGTATAATATGAATAGCTAAAATAAATAGAACAACTTTTTTATATATTAATTTTTATAGTTTCAGAGCAGATAGTAGCATGTTTATAGTTTTTTTGTTACTTTTTTGTGGACAAATTCATGGTAAGTTCAAATTCTATTGTTTTGATAACACAAGTCATAATAATTTTTAGATTGTACATCATTCAAATCTTTTATTTTAAACTCTAATTCAACAAATAACAGTTACAGCATAATGAAATTAAATCAAATGCCATTCTTAGTCCATTGGTAGTTTTTTAACTGATTTTCTGAAAAGAAGGCGTCTTAACTTTTTTTCTTTTTATTTAGAATAGCTAGACAGTGCTTTTAGTATGTAGTAGATGTAAAATTTTCCATAGAATTCAGATATGCAATCGGTTTTTTTTGTAGACCTCTTATTTTTGAAGTAATTAAAGTTTTTTAAAAAATAATTAAGTCGGTTTTAAGGTACTAAAACGCAACAAAATAAAAGAAGAAAATTGCCACTATGAACAAAAATAGTAAGATCTTTAATTTGATACCTTACTTTTTAAGTTCTGTTGAGTAATTATTGAAAAAATCTATTTTTTTAGCCTCGTTTTAATCAAAACTTTAAACCTAAATATTTTCTCTCACAGGCATAAAAAATATGTGTTTATATATGACTTTAGAATGAGAAAAATATTACAAATCCATTCTAAGCAAAATTGAAAAAGTTTTATAAAATTATAATAAAAAATATAAGTTTATTTTAAGAATCATAATTTTCGGCTTTAAAGGGTTGACTTGAACAAAACCTGAACAAAACCTATACAAATGTACATACACTGTAATAGATATTTTTTAAATACAAGAAACAAATATGCATTTTTAACTGCATTGTTTTGAAGTCTATAAACAGATTGGAGCAAATTTGTACATAATTTTTCATTCTTTACATGTTATGTAAGTATCACTATTTTTATTGTAGTATCTATTGTATATATTGTATGAACATTATCCTTTTTTTTGTCAATTTTATTGGTTAAGTTTTGAGTTGAAGCTTCTTGATTTGTCAATTTTTGATTGGCTAGTTTAATAGTTACAATTAAGTGTTGCCTGTAAAAATATAATATTTTAGGCCAATTTTTTTTTAAGTTTTTACTTTTTTTCAATTTTGCTTAGAATGGATTCGTAATATTTTTCTGATTCTAAAGGTATATAATATATATGAACCCATATTTTTTATGTCTGTGTGACAAAATATTTAAGTTGAAAGTTTTTATTAAACCGAGGTTAAAAAAAAAGATTATTTCAATAATTACTCAACAGAACTTAAAAAGTAAGGTGTCAAATTAAAGATCTTACTATTTTTGTTCATACTGGCAATTTTTTCTTTTATTTTGTTGTGTTTTAGTACCTTAAAACCGACTTAATTATTTTTTTAAAAAATTTAAATTACTTCAAAAATAAGAGGTCTACAAAAAAACTGATTGTAAATCTGAATTCTATGGAAAATTTCACATCTACTACGTACTAAAAGCACCGTCTAGCTGTTCTAGATAAAAAGCAAAAAAGTTAAGACGCCTTCTTTTGAATTTATGAGATAACAGTTTTAATTCTGCAAAGAGAATATTTTTGACTTTTGGCATTTGATTTCCCAAAATGAAATAATTTCAAAGATTCTGCTTAAACTGTTTTTAACCTATTTTTTAATGGGGGGTCAAAAATATACTAGGACACCTATAGACTGCAGAGCCCAAATTTGAATTAAGTCCCCAATAAACTTTTTTGGGGGGATTTAAAAATTAATTTTTAGTGTTGCTGTAATCATTTTGACCGAAGCAAAAGCTCTTTTTTTACTTCGGGTAATATTGTGGCTTACAGAACATTTTTATATAATTCACTTTATATTGATACAAAAAAAAAAACATTACTCTGTTCATTGGAAGTAATTTTGTTTTCCAAAACAATTAATTTCATTGAAAAATCTAACATTTACAATAAAACAAATAATTCTGAAATCTAAGCAATAAGAAGTCTTGTTTTATATAATTCTTTACAATTCAAAAAAAGAGTGTTTTCACAAAGTGACGTATTTCCAATGTAGTTAAATATTTTTATTTAATTAAAATAAAAAGAATGAAAACCATACACATAAAAGATACATACTTTTTAAAATTATTTTAAAAGATAAGTTTGAATAATCTTATTTTATAACACATTTGTATTTGTGACAAAAATAAATTTGCTGTATTGCATAAACATTTGTTGTCATTTAGCCCTTTACAGCCATTTTTTATGTTTTTAAAATAAGTGAGAGAACACAAACATGTTAATGTTAATTCGTTGATATATTATAAAGAATTTACTTTTTAGTGAATTTTTATAGTAAAATCATAAGGCCTAATTTTACTCTATACCAGAATACAATATTTATGAAGCAAAACACTCTAAAAGCTACGAATTTTACCCAAATAACAAAAAAGACCTTTTGCTTTGGTCAAAAACAGTAAAAATTAATATTTAAATCCCCCCAAAAAAATTTATTGGGGACTTAATTCAAATTTAGGCTCTGCAGTCTCATTCTACTGGTGTCATAGTATATTTTTTATATACGTTTTAAAAATAGGTTAAAAACAGTTTAAAGCATTTAGTTGTTTCTTTGCATTGTCTAAGGTGCGTTGAAAGCCCCCTTCCCCACTGGTTTTTTCTATCTCATTTTCTGTGTGTAAAAGATAAAGAGCCCAAACTGCGTGACTTTTTAATTATGGGTATGACACATAACTGAGAGTTGAATTTTTTTGAATATCTCCATCCTGTGCCACGGGATGCCAGCAAACCTGGCAAGGTCATCAGTTAAAGAGCAAAAATAGTTTTTGACTTAAACAAAGCATTTTATCTTAACAAAATACTAAAATATCCTCTAGTAGTACATCCTCATATGAAATACAGATGTTCAAATCAATTTCAGGTTCCAGGTATGATCCTCCGGGTCCTGATCCTCCAGGTCTCCAGCCCATATTTTGTTTTCCCGCCGACCGCTGACTGCGGCGGCTGGCAGCTGCGACCGAAAAAATTGTTCTTCTAGCTTCAAAAATAAGAAAAATTACAGCCGTTTGAAATTTTTAAGTAAAATCGGACATAAAAACAAAGGTTGTTAAAAAAAGGGTGAACTTTGACTCACTTAAGGTCGGAAATTCATTATCAAACAGGAAACCGATTAAGGTGCGACATGGGGCTCGACTGTTAAGGGTTAAACTCATTTTTATATTGGTAGACAAAGGTCTGATTAGGACAGATGTTGAACTTTTTCAATTCTAAAGAATATATTTGGTAAATAGTTGTAGATGGAAAGATAAAATGTTGCTAGATTTGATACTATTGCTAATTTTTATTGGTCATCCATTTTAGTCCCTTGTTTCTTTAAGGTGAAACAACTTTATCATGGTTTGAAGAGGATTATGAATATGTTGATGGAAAGCTAAGAACCCAACCTCCCCGTAAGAAAGATGACTTACCCTAAATTTGTAGATTTATGCTTAAAAACTAGAATAAAAGCTTTTGTAATTTTTTGTTTTTTTAGCATGGATAAGATTTGGATATTAAATGCTTTGTGCTACAGTCGATTAACTTTTTGGAGGGAAACATTTAAATAAAACAAAGGGTTTTGGTAGTGATGCACCAAAAAGTGATGAAAAAATGCTTACAAACATTTGCTTCTGCTGGGTGCTCGGTCTTGATTTGCGGCTTCTTAGAATGATAACAAAAGATTAAATAGTAAACTCCATTCCAATGACATTTACAGTATTTTTTGTAATGGGAAATTACATCCCTATTTGTAACTGAGGAACACGGAATTATTTGTTTTCAATCAAGACCAATACCCAATCAGAAAAAAAACAAGATTGTAAACAAAAGATCTCACAATTAAAGTTAAAAATATGGGACATAATTCTCATTTAATTAGATCCTGGCAATGTTTCAGGAATGGAGTGTATTTTTTCTTCCTCTAAAATAATATCTTTATATATAAAAATAAGATTTTCCTTCTTCTAATGTAGGAATGGAATTTCCAAGATTATCTTCTGGTTATACTATCAATGGGTGAAAAGTTTAATTCATTCTGTTATTTAGCTTGTCAGTATGAATGTATGACAAGTGAAACCCTTGCCCAAGCTCTTCAATATGGATGCTGGAATGCAACATCTGATCTTTCTGGGGTAATATTTGCTGTATAATACTACTCAAATAAGAAAATTAAATTTAGAATAATATTTTAAATTGAAAAAAATATATGATTTTTTTCTTTTTAAACTAAATGGGTCATCTCAAAAAACGCCTATCTCAGAAAATTCCTATATAAAAAAAAACTTTATTTGTTTCCATTTATTATGTGCATAAATAATTTTTCATCCAGGGAACCCAAGGGCATTATCCGCTTGTAATGGGATGCCATACTCTTATAACCACTGGTGGATATTAGGTTAAGTAACATCCAACAGACAACCAACTCTTTGATTGCACGACGTTTGTCTTGGAAGTTGTTGTTGTAGTTGTAGCTATGAATCTCTGAAGTTAGGACTCAGATGCACACGGAGACTGGAAGTGAGAATACTTTGGCCAATTTTAGATTGGTAAGCCTCGCGCACAGCTGATTGTATTCTATGTTACATTACAAGCTGATCCGCAATTCTCGTGGAAGCTACTCAATTATTACATCACCCTGGCCAAGAGTTTTGGCAGGTGTTCCATATTAGGCCACCCTAATTAATGGCACTCTCATACGTGGAGCATGGATGAGGGAAAGCATTGTTAGAGCTGCCTGATTTGTAGAATCTTAACTTCCTACAAATCTCCCCTTTTTTGTCTTGGAAGTCCTAACTGTGCTTGGTAATGAGTTGCGCCTGTTGAACCAATGACAAGCGGATGCGCTACATGATAAGCTTTAGTTGCGGATTAAATAAATTCAATATAAATAATGTTTAGTACACAGAAGCAGAACTGTCAGCAGAGCTTCAAACTGCTATAAAGCTCACAGTAAGTTATTCAAATTTAATTTAAAATAGCTAACTGTAAGTTCAGGAAATTTTGAATTATTTTTACACTCTATAACTATAACAAGGATGACAACATCCATAAAAGCAAAGCTCTTAAACGGTCGGACAAACTGACATTAACACTTGTGTAATGTCAGAACTGAATAATCAGAATGCAAATGTATAAGAGTCAAAGCAAAATTGTAAGTAAATTTGTTGAAAAACTGCTTGATACAGGATAATGATTATGGACATAATTACATTTTTAGGACTTGATTATAGAGTTGCTTCGCTTATAATATTGTACTTTGTTGTCCCAGGAATCAGTAAACCAAAAATCAGACCAATAATTAGGTCACATACAAATTTGTTGTTAAAAGTTTTTAAAAAATCAACATGTTTAAAATGGACGTACGGACATTCCGGTAATGATTATAGAGTTGCTACTCTTTCTAACTCGTACCTAACTATTACAGGAATCACCATACAAAATTTGAAATCGATAGGACAATTCTAACATGCCTAAATTAACGAAAAAAAAACTATTTAAAAAAGTAAAAAAATCAACATGTTTAAAACGGACGTACGGACATTTTGGTAATGATTATAGAGTTGCTACGCTTTCTTAATCGTACCTAACTACTAAAGGAATCACCATGCAAAATTTGAAATCAATAGGACAATTCTAACATGTCTAAATTAACGAAAAAAGCTATCCGTTACGGACGGACGTACGGACGTACGAACGGACCGACCCTAATTATAGAAAAGCTTCGCTTTTAAAAATGTCATTAATGGACAAAAAATCTTAGAATTTAGATCTTTCAATTTTATAAAACCTATTGAAAGTTCTTTCCTTAAAGATTGACTTATTGATATTGATAATCAACTGAAAATTTATTTATAAATTGAGAGTCTATCAATTAATATTAAGGTAACTGATACAACAGAGCTAATTGGTCTTGGAGCATGTACAGCTTATCTGCTGCAAAAGGGTACAACTGGAGTGTACAGAAAAACTGTAAGTTATTTCTTTAACATTATAAGGGCTTGTTACAATTTCACTTATGAATTTTAAGCCAAATTCGCCAAAAATTGGGCACCAATGATTTCTATGATTATATTAGTCAATTAAAGAAATATTTTCATAGGGAATGTTAAAGATGAATAAGATAGACAAGAGGGATATGGTCCCATACATTAAAATTTTACTACATATATTACAAAACCTAATATCTTAATCTTAATAACAAGATCTTGTTATCAGGCAGCAGAAAGAAGAACCCTCATGGAAGGATATTTTAATACCACAAACACACAGCTGGGTAAGAATGTTTAATAAAGGTACTAAGAAAGAGAGGGAATGTCTGATTGAGCAAATAGGAGAATCGCATCGGTACATACATTTAATTTCATTGGTTGAAATTTTGTACACATCTTGTCACGAATATATGTTTTTTTTCATTTCATACATAGTTAAAAGTCAGCTGTAAACAGTATATTTTCTTAGTAGAAAGCTTTGCGGAATCAGAATTAATTGCCCAAAAATTTCGTTTAAATTTGAAAGCTTCGAAACGAGGTGGATTCTTAAAAAACAAGTTAGGCTGGCTACTCGCTGGTGAGGCAAAATTATTTTTGTGAAAAATCCTACAAAATCGTATAAAAAAATTTACAAAAATTAAATAAAATATTAAGGGGTTATTAACATATGATTTTGTTTAATTTTTGTAGATTTTTAATGTGCTTTTGGATGATTTTTCACAACAATAATTTTGCCTCACTATCGAGTAGCGAGTCTATAATTTTTTAAGAATCCACATCAGCTTGAGTCGAAAGTAAACAATACTTTTGTCTGCTAGAAATGTTCCTTCTTAGATTTGACGAAAAAGGGGTTCAGAATATGCTTCTATTCTTCTATTTCTATTGAATGTTTTAACCCAAATAAGCAAATCATGAATCTTCAGGAATGAAGTTGCATGTAAAGTATAATATATATGTATGAAATAAAAAGTGTATGTTTATTTTTAAATCTATAAGAAATTCAAGAAAATTTTCCATATAGATATATCTAAATATTAGAGGAAAATTAAAATATATAATTGATATTTTTTCAGCTGTGCTTGCTGTACAAATAACTTCAACACATGAGCTATTTAACACTTATTATTCTATTCTCACCAACATGTTGTAAGTATCACCTTTTTGATTATTTTTTTTGTCCTTATAATTGATTAATTTTTACTATGTTCAGTGAATACATGCTTGTTTAGTGTACTAATTATGTACACAGATTATTATTTTTTAAGGACCATTAAAACTCTGGGACTTACAAAAGTTTCAAGTTATAAATTGGCAAAAGGAAATTGTGAAGCTCAAAAATTCAGTAAGTTATAAATATTTACACTTTGATATCAACTAAATTCAGCCATATTTATTTATATTTTTCTTTACCATTTAGTTAATATCTATTTCATAATTATTTTTTTTCAGTTGACTTATTTACTGCTACAACAACTACATTGGCAAGTACCACCACTACAACTACAACTATAGATTCAACAACTACAACTACAGATTCCACAACTACAAATATAGATTCAACAACAACAAATACTGATTCAACAACTACAAATACAGATTCAACCACTACTAATACAGATTCAACAACTACCAATACAGATTCAACAACTACTAATACAGATTCAACAACTACTAAAACAGATTTAACAACCACCAATACAGATTCAACAACTACAAACACAGATTCAACAACTACAAACACAGATTCAACAACTACAAATGATGGTTCAACAACTATTGATACAGATTCCACAACTTCAAATACAGATTCAACCACTACCAATACAGATTCAACAACTACCAATACAGATTCACCAACTACAAATACAGATTCTACAACTACAAACACAGAATTAACAACTATAAATTCAGATTCAACTACACTAAATTCAGATTCAACAACAATAAATACAGATTCAACCACAGCAAATACAGATTCAACAACTACAAATACAGATTCTACAACTACAAACACTGATTCTATTACTACAAATACAGATTCCACAACATCAAATACAGATTCAACCACAGCAAATATAGATTTAACAACTACAAATACAGATTCTACAACTACAAATACAGATTCAACAACTACAAATACAGATTTTACAACTACAAACACTGATTCTACAACTACAAATACAGATTCCACAACATCAAATACAGATTCAACCACAGCAAATATAGATTTAACAACTACAAATACAGTTTCTACAACTACAAATACTGATTCTACAACTACAAATACAGATTCCACAACAACAAATACATATTCAACCACAGCAAATACAGATTCAACAACTACAAATATAGATTCTACAACTACAAGTACAGATTCTACAACAGCATATACAGATTCAACAACTACAAATACCAATTCAACAACTACCAATACAGATTCCACCACTACGAATACTGATTCTACAACTACTAACACAGATTCAACCACTACAAATACAGATTCTACAACTACAAACACAGATTCAACAACTACAAATACAGATTCAACTACATCAAATACAGATTCAACCACAGCAAATACAGATTCATCAACTACAAATATAGATTCTACAACTACAAATACTGATTCTACAACTGCAAATACAGATTCTACAACTACAAATACAGATTCAACAACAGCAAATTCAGATTCGACAACTACAAATACAGATTCAACAACTACAAATACAGATTCAACAATTACAGTAGCAAGTACCACTACTACAACTACAACTGTGGATTCAACAACTGCAAACACAGATTCCACAACTACAAATACAGATTCAACAACCACAAATACAGATTCAACAATTACAAATACAGGTTTAACCACTACTTATACCGATTCAACAACCACAAATACAAGTACAACAACCAACCTGTCTCCTTCAACAACAACAAATCCTTGTGCTGGATGTCCATACAGTAATACTGCAGTATGTGAACTTTGGTGTGCTGTATTTTCTCTAAAATCAAGTGTTATAACTTTAGTACAAGGCAAAAGAACACTAACAACTCCGTCCAAATTTGTAAATATGACTATAACTGAACAGAATATCATAACTGCTTTAATCCAATCTCATACATTGATGGAGTCTTGCTGTAGTGGAGGAGTATGTCAAGAATCTGAAATTACTACACTAGCGGCACAAATTTATACATATCGCACAGAACTGATTGCAAGTGGAAGTTTGACTACTGCATTTATAGAAAGTCAAGAGTATTATTTCAATCAAATAACATTATTAGAAACAAATTGTGGTACCACAACTACAACTGTTACGACAAATACAGATAGCACAACAACAAATACAGACTCAACAACTATTAATACAGATTCAACAACTACAAATACTTATTCAACAACAACAAATGCAGATTCAACAACTACCAATACAGATTCAACCACTACTAATACAGATTCAACAACTACAAATACAGATTCAACAACTACAAATACAGATTCAACAACTACAAATACAGATTCTACAACTACAAATACAGATTCTACAACTACAAATACTGATTCTACAACTACAAATACAGATTCAACAACTACTAATACAGATTCAACAACTACAAATACCAATTCAACAACTACTAATACAGATTCCACTTCTACCACTACTAATACCGATTCAACAACAACAAATACAGATTCAACAACATCAAATACAGATTCAACAACAAATACAGATTCCACTACTACCAATACAGGTTCAACAACAACCAATACAGATTCAACAACTACTAATACAGATTCCACTACTACCACTACTAATACCGATTCAACAACAACAAATACAGATTCAACAACATCAAATACAGATTCCACAACTACCAATATAGATTCCACAACTACAAATACAGATTCCACGACAACAAATACTGATTCAACAACTACAAATACGGATTCAACAATTACAAATACAGATTCAACAACTACAAATACAGAATTTACAACATCAAATACAGATTCCACGACAACAAATACTGATTCAACAACTACAAACACAGATTCCACGACCACTACAACTACAACTGTGGATTCAACAACTACAAATACAGATTCCACAACTACAAATACAGATACTACAACATCAAATACAGATTCAACAACTACAAATACAGATTCTACAACATCAAATACAGATTCCAACACAACAAATACAGATTCCACAACTACATATACAGATTTAACAACTACCAATACAGATTCATCAATTACAAATACAGATTCAACAACTACCATTACAGATTTAATAACTACAAATACAGATTCGACAACTACCAATACAGGCTCAACAACCACAAATACTGGTTCAACCAGTGGCGTGCGAACCGAAGGGGGCACTTTGGGCAATCGCCCCCCCCTTGTCCCCCCATAGCCAAAGCCCCCCCTGTCCCCCCCCCCAAATGTTGAAAAATGCCCCTTTTTGCGTCCCCCCTGGTGAACAAAAATACCCCCTCTCCAAAGCAAAACTGTCCACAGTGCGTATGAAGGTGCTTATACTTTTGTATCAGAACCTAAATTGGGACATAGTGCATTTCATTACCCTAGGTTAGGTAACTTCATTTCACTTTTCAATAAAATCTAAAATGCAGCCGTTTTTAAGGAAATTAGATTTGAAAATTTCAAGTTCAATTTTCAACCACTAGAAGTTACCGCATAATCATGACAAGAAAAGCTAAGATTATTTATTTAAAATTTTGAACAAGTTAGCTTTTATAAAGTTCTTCATAAAACCACTCCTGAAGTGAGTTAATTAATGTCTTTTTTTATCAGTTGCTTTGCTAAGGTCACGGAAATTCAAACTTAAATAAATCATATATTCAGAGGTTTTATGACAGACTTTATAAAAGCAAAGTTTTTCAAAATTTTAAATAAATAACCTTTGCTTTTCTTGTCATGATTATGCAGTAACTCCTAGTGGATGAAAATTGAACTTGAAATTTTCAAATCTAATTTTCTCAAAAACAGCTGCATTTTAGATTTTATTAAAAAGTGAAATGAAGTTATCTAACCCAGGGTAATAAAATGCATTATGTCCCAATTTAGGTTCTGACACAAAAGTCAAAGCACCTTCATACGCACTTATTACTCAATTAATCATACCATATTTGGAATTTACCAATAATGACCAATAATTTTTTTAACTAGTGATTTTCTCTGCTTCTATAAGAGATAGATGGCAACTTTTTTATAACATTCCTATAATCAAGAAGCATAACCAACTATAAAACATCCATGGCAGTTGGACTGTCATTTAGCAGGATTTGGGCTATTTTTATATTTTACATATTTCCCCTTATCTTTGGTGTTTTTGGTCCTGTTTTCAAACTTTTTTTGGATAACAGTATCAATATAATTTTTTTCCATTGTTCTTAGCATCCAGTATTTAATCTACTTTAACTGTCGAAAATAAAAAAGGGCTTTGTGCTTATTTTCTCAAATAAATCTAAAATAACCATCTACATTTTTTTGTGCTTTGCTACTTATGGATGTTGTCATCCTTGTTTAAAATATAAACTTTACTGCAAAGAGAATTCATATTTGCAGGGATTTATAGGGAAAAGAATATGGCTGATTAATTGATGTACATCCCCAAAGATGATAAACAAAATTAATCCTTATATAGATTATAATTAGTGGATAGAACATATGGAAACTCAACTTAATTAACCAACCAATCAAAATGCAATCAAGTTCCTAAAGCTGTTGAGCCAACAAATAAGAAAATGTTTTTTTCTTTAAACTTTGGGGACTAGTAATATAAATAACCCAATGCCCACTCCATCCATATTTGAAAATAAGTTGCACTTTGCGGCCTTTCAAATGATTTCTTCTGTTCATCATATGGTATATTATGTTGTTATTTATATAAAAACATTTGTAAACATTTAGACAAAAAGTTACTTTATGTTAAAAAGATTTGCGTGCTTCGCGCGCCAATTCACGAGTACATTTCAAACTGCTTTGACATTTATCTAGGTCTTTTTCTCAAAACTGTTTGTCTGTTTAAATGAAAAACAATATGTAAGTATATCATAAAATGTTCAGGATAAGTTTATCATTTTTTGTGTATATTCCCTTAACTAAAAGATATGTTTTTTTCCTAGCAATTAACATTAACAACCCTAATTAAAGCTCACAATTTTCTATATTCTTGACTTGATGAAGTAACACAATTCTTGTTGTCTTTAATTGATTTTAGTTTGAAGGTGGTGTAAAATTTTCTTAGTGCGCCACCCTATCAAATACTTGCAAAAACCACTTTATAAAAGAGTGACAGATTTTTAAAATGCCATTTGAAGAGGGTGGGAGATGGTGATATAACTTTTTAGCTATAATTCAATCATTCTGTCATGTCTGTCAGTCTGTAACACTATGTGATTTTCCAAATTATTTCCAAAATGAGAGTTTTTTTATCTTGCTTATTCTTTAAAGATGGGTTATCATTCTTTTGTATCATTCTCCCTCCCATGAAAAAGGAAGTAATTCTATGTGGGGGTGGGATTAGTAAATATTCTTTTGTTTTGCAAGATGCCTTTTAGCATAAGGGATGGTGGATATAGATGGGGGATAGGAATGGGGGAAGGGATGGGGGATAGGGATATGGCAAGGGATGGGGGAAGGGATGGGGGAAGGGATGGGGGAAGGGATGGGGAAAGTGATGGGGAAAGAGATGGGGGAAGGTATTGGGGAAAGGGATGGGGAAGAAGGAATAGGGATTAGAAGGCCCATAATCAAGTAATTCCACCCCCTTAAAACGCCCTTGTTTAAAATAGGTATATAAAGGGTGAGCAAAAAAATGCGTACTTTTTTAAAATTGAAATTGCGCGGCTTGTGTTAATAGTAGAAAAATGTTATGCATAGTGTTAGAACCGCTAAGAAGTCTATTTTTCGGAAATATAAGAACGATTCCTCTGCTACGTGTAGTTACGGAGCTACGTATTGAAATGTCCCAACTGATGTAAAACTTGACTTGCGAGTAAATTTTAAAATATAACTAAAAATTAGAGAAGATATTTTGCAAAAAGAGATGCCTACATCTTTTAATTTCAAATTTTGCGGCTTGTAATAATAGTAGAGAAAAGTTACGCATACCTTTAGAACCGCTATGAACTAAATTTTTTGAAAATATAAGAACGGTTCTGTGCTACAAATAATCTAGGAGCCAGATGGAAAAATGTCCCAAAATTTACTCGCAAGTTAAGTTTTAAGTCAGTTGGGACATTTTAACACGTAGCTATCCGTTCTTATATTTCAATTTAAAAAAAGTATGCATTTTTTTTTGCTCACTCTTTATAATCAATAATAGGGGGCACTTTGCTTGATATATGAAAATATTCAAAATGCCCCCCCCCCCCCCCTAGACAAAGGGCTTCGCACGCCACTGGGTTCAACCACTACTAATACAGATTCCACAACTAACAATACTGATTTGACAACTACCAATACAGATTCATCAACTATTAATACAGATACAACAACTACCAATACAGATTCAACAACTACAAATACAGATTCAACAACTACAAATACAGATTCAACAATTAAAAATACTGAATCAACCACAACTAGTACAGATTCTACAACTACCAATACAGATTCAACAACAACAAATACAGATTCAACAACTATCAATACAGTTTCAACCACTACAAATACAGATTCCACTACTACCAATACAGATTCAACAACAACCAATACAAATTCAACAACTACAAATATAGGTTCAACAACTACTAATACCGCTTCAACAACTACAAATACAGATTCAACAACTGCAATAGCAAGTACCACCACTACAACTACAACTGTGGATTTTACAACTACAAATACAGATTCTAAAACTACAAATACAGATTCTACAACAACAAATACTGATTCAACTACAAATACAGATTCAACAACTACAAATACAATTTCAACAACTACAAATACCGATTCAACAACTACAAACACAGATTCCACAACTACCAATATAGATTCCACAACTACAAATACAGATTCCACAACAACAAATACTGATTCAACAACTACAAATACAGATTCAACAATTACAAATACAGATTCAACAACTACAAATACCTATTCAACAACTACAAATACAGATTCAACAACTGACAACACTGATTCAACAACTACAAACACAGATTCCAAAACTTCCAATACAGATACAACAACAACCAATACAGATTTAACAACTACAAATACAGATTCAACAACTTTAAATACAGGTTCAACCACTACTAATACCGATTCAACTACAACAAATACAGATTCAACACCATCAAATACAGATTCAACAACTACAAATACAGAATCTGCAACATCAAATACAGATTCCACGACAACAAATACTGATTCCACAACTACAAATACAGATTCTACAACATCAAATACAGATTCAACAACTACAAACACAGAGTCCACGACCACTTCAACTACAACTGTGGATTCAACAACTACAAATACAGATTCCACAACTACAAATACAGATTTTACAACATCAAATACAGATTCAACAACTACAAATACAGATTCTACAACATCAAATACAGATTCAACAACAACCAATACAGATTTAACAACTTTAAATACAGGTTCAACCACTACGAATACTGATTCAACAACAACAAATACAGTTTCAACAATTACAAATACAGGCACAACCAGTACAAATACAGATACAACAACAACCAATACAGATTCAACAACCACAAATATAGATTCAACAACTACAAATACAGATTCAACAACTACAAATACTGATTCAACAACTACAGTTACTGAATTCACAACTACAAATACAAATACAGCTAGTATATCTACAAATTCAAATACAGTTTCAACAACAACAATTGCAGGTATATCAAGTTCAATAACAGATTCAACAGGCACAACAACAAACACAGTTAACCAGACAACAAATAATGGGTCTAGCAATACAGGTTATACATCAATTACAGATTCATCATCATCAAGCACAGGGAAATTTAATATCAACTAGTTTTTTACATAATTAAAGTTAACCTCCCCCAATATATATAAAAAACACAAATCATATTAAAATATTGGAAATGGGTAGGTATGCTAAACATTTGCAAATCATTTTTCGTTAAAATGAATGAACAACAAAATAGATGTAATCATTTCATTCTACATTTAAAGAGTCATAAATCAAAATTTATTACAATGAGTACACTTTTAGTTATCTTTAATGTTTCTTTAATTCTTTTTTTCTATTTTAGTAGACGAAAAAAAACTTTGATCTAATTAAGAGTTATCTTTCATAATTTTTTATTTTATTTCTTAATTATTTAATTAGGGTTACATAAAATTACTTAAGTATACCTACATTTTAAAGGTATCTTATCTAGTTAAAGTGACGCCCAGCAAGTTTTAAAAATTTGATATATATTTGGAATAACTTAGTTAATCAGAATTATGACAAAAATTTTGCTAAATTTGATATAAAAAGTGCCTATTTTTAAATTTGCTACAGTATAACTAAAATTCATTGACACAATTCTGTGCTAAACAAACTTTTAGATTTGTTGGCATGTCTCTTAACACAGATTGAGTTGATAAAATTAATACTTGTAAAATAAGAGATAAATTACTGCTTTTTATGCAGTTATTATCAATTTTGCTTATTGACAACTGGAAAAGTTGCAATTAAGGTTTAAAAATGTTGGACCAAATGTCTAAAAAGATAAAAAAAACCATAAACTAAGAAAAAAGTTCCAAGAAAAAAAGCAATCATTTGAAAATAAGATTACCAGTATTACAGACTGACATAACCATTCTGTAATTAATTACTAGAAATATCTCCCTGGATCTCTCTAGATGACAGGGAAAGAGAAAAGAGATTTGGGGGCAAGTGATGTGAACACGGAAAAAGGGGCAGGCAGGCATGTAGCTGGATGAACCCCACGCCTTCCTGCCCCTTTTTATCCTGTTTATTTCTTCCACCTCCCTTCTCCATTTCCCTTTCTCGTCGTCTACTTTTAAAAAGGAGGTGGGGATGAAGGGAGTGAAATATAGTATGGGAGGGGGCCATGTATTTATATTTGAACTACTCTCTGTCTGCAAAACTATATATTTTCAAAACTAACATAGCGAGTAACGGCATTTCTTGCGCAAGTCCCCAAACTCAGTCAGAAACTGCTAAATTCTTGCACATTCCCTTTAAGCCAGTCCCCAAAGTCTGAGACTCCTAAAGATTGAATATTCGATCCATTGTCCCCTCCCTTACTCCCTGATTAGTAATTCACAGTTATATTAAATATAATTTTTGTTATCAATGTTGTGCCAAAGTGCCTCAATAAAATGACCCTTAGAACAGGAGGAAACTGGTAGTGGATGTATCATTTATTAAATAATACATAGATATCCAATTAAAAATATTTTGATTGTGTAATTGTAAAACAGTAAAATATGTATAGTCTAAATATTTTATACAGTTCTTCATTGATATTACAATTATAAATGAAGATAATGAAGGAGCTTCTTTAAATCCTCAAACAATAAAATATGTATAGTCTAAATATTTTTAACATTTTTTCATTGATTTTATAATTCCCAAAGAAGACCATTAGAGCCCCATTAAATCCACAAGCAATCAATTGGGCTATGAGGTGAAAGAGCTTGCATTGATATTTCCATTTGCCTATCATAAATTGGTAGTTTAGTAATTACATAATTCATTCATACCTCTTCTAAATGCAACTAAAAGGCTTCAGTATGGAAAAAAAGCATGAGGTACACTTAAATCAGAAGAAACAAATCATGTAAAGAAGTGCCCTTCTAAGTCTTCATGCCATCCATTGCTTTAAGAGGCAAAAATGCTTTCTTGTAAGGTTTCGCATAATCATCATTTTTAGGGGAATTGGTAATCCAATTACTATTTGGTATTTGGTGAGTGTCTAGAAGTATAAGTGTACAAAAAAGGGCAGGGGGAATGAAATAGTTTTCCTTCATCAAAGATTATTTATATATGTATGATGATTTGGGGGTGTCTTTAAAAAGGGTAAGGCGGTACAAAAATTATCTCATCTGAGTAAATTATGTAGAACTTAATAAATTTTTATTGTCATAATAATAAATATGTTAAATAGAACATTGATACAGGAAAGGCATTATTTCCTAAAGGTTATATTTATGTGGCATTGCAATAAGTATATTTTTTCTGTATCAATGTCCTATTTTACAAATTCATTATTTTTTTCAATAGCTATTTATTTCATACTGGGCTCTATTTGTATAGTCTATGATGTTTTGGGGCTGCCTTTGAACAAGGGAAGGCTATACAAAATAAACCTTTGAACTGTAAATATTGAACTGCCTTCCCCTATTTGAAGTCACCCCGAAATCATCATAGAATAGACAAATAGAGCCAACTATAAAATAAAAATAGCAATTGTAAAAGTATTTCTCTACAAGATAGTATCATGTTTAAGAGGAGAAATAGGCAATGTTAAAGGGTCCCTTTTAGTGGTACATACATAGACGTCCAAGGGGGGGGTAATGGGGCGATTACCCCCCCCATATTAAATTTACCCTTACCCTGGGAGTGCCGTAGGCACCCCCAACCATTTAGGAGGGGGTATTTACCCCCCCCCCCCCAAATAAAAAATCCCTAATAAAAAATTTTTTAATACTAAATATTTAATAAAATTTAAATTACCCCCCCCAAAAATTTTACCCCAGGGGTAAATTTTGGGGGGGGTAAACTAAATTTACCCCCCCCCAACAGACTTCAGGGGGGGTAATTACCCCCCCCCCCCAATCAAATTTTACCCCCTGGGGTAAAAATTTTGGGGGGGGTAAAAAAAATATTTCGGCAAGCTTAGCGCGCCATTTTACCCCCAATCAAATACGAATTACCCCCCCCTTAAAATTTTTTAACCCCCCCCCAAAAAAAAGCTTGGATGTCTATGGGTACATATATAGAATTATCTTCTCAATCCTTGGGTAATTTAATTGCAGAACATTTATGTATGATCAGACCAGAGAAGTGTTGAATGATGCTTTCTAGAGTAACTATATGAATGTAAAAAAAATCAAACTACTATCACAATAAAAGAAATGCCTCTAGAAATATTTTTCAAATTTATTTAATCCTTTTAATCTAAACATCTATATATATATAAATAATCTTTGATGAGAGGAAAATATTTCATTCCCCTTTGCCCTTTATGTGTACACTTATATTTCTAGACCCTCACCTAATACCAAATAGTAGTTAGAGTTCCAATTCCCCATAAAATGATGATTATATGGAACCTTACAAGAAGGCATTTTTGCCTTTAAAAGCAATAGTCGGCATGAAGATTTGAAAGGGCACTTATTTACATGATTTGTTTCTTCTGATTTTAGAGTGCCTCATCCTTTTTTCCATACTGAAGACTTTTATTTGCATTCAGAAGAGGTAGGAATGAATTGTATAATTACTAATCTACCAACTTATGATGGCCAAATGGGAACAACAATGCATGCTCTTTCACCTCATAGCCAAATTGATTGCTTGTAGATTTAAAGGATGCCTGCAAGAAATACCACGCCTTAAATGCTGAAAGACTGCCACAAGTAGACCTAATACCCCAAATTTAAAGCCTTCAGCTTCAATAACAAAAAAGTTCTTGGCATTTTAAAATAGTATTTTATGTACAATGCAAATTTTGAAAGATTTCCAACGCTCATAAAAGAAAAAACAATATTGAATTATGTAGCCTAGACACAAAATTATAACCTTATCTTTGTCAGAAATTTAAATTGCTGGTAACTAATTACATTTTTACAATAAAAACACCACATTTCATAGTCAAAATCTATGAAAAAAATTGATTTAAATTGCATTTGTAAATGAAAAACATAGTGGAAACAAAGAGGAAAACTAATACAAGCTCAGCTGTGGTTGGTTGCTTAGCTGATTCAGCCTTCTGATTGGCTACAGTACACTCAGTACAACGCAAGTTAAACTTAATTTTTTTTAATGATTTTGACTATAAAATGGGTATTTTTATTGTAAAAACATAATTAGTTACTGGCAATCTAAATTTATGACAAAAATAAGCTTATAATTTTGTTTCAAAATTTCTAACATTAGCATTGAGATTCTTTCAAAACTTTCATTGTACATAAAAAGTCATTTTAAAATGCCTAGAACTTTTTTGTTATAGAAGCTGAAGGCTTCAAATTTGGGGTATTGGGTCTACTTGTGGCAGTCTTTCAGCAGTTAAAGCGTGGTATTTCTTGCAGGCTTCCTTTAATGGGGCTCTAATGGTCTTCTTAGGTTATTATAAAATCAATGAAAAACTGTATAAAATATTTAGACTATACATATTTTATTGTTTTACAATTCCACAATCAAAAGATTTATTTTGGATATCTAGATCATTAGTTACTAATTGATACACCCACCACCAGTTTCTTCCTGTTTTAAGGATACTCTTATTGAGGCACTTTGACCCAACATTAATAACAAATATTATACTGAATACAACTGTGCATTACTAATACTACATCTCTCTAAAAGTATTTGAGGGCCCCTTAAACTGTTTTTAACCTATTTTTAAAACATATATCAAAAATATACTATGACAACAGTAGAATCGGACTGCAGAGCCTAAATTTGAATTAAGTCCCCAATAAACTTTTTTGGGGGGATTTAAAAATTAATTTTTACTGATGCTCTGGTCATTTTTGACCAGAGCAAAAGGTCTTTTTTTATTGGGGTAAAATTCGTAGCTTTTACAGTGTTTTGCTTCATAAATCTTGTATTCTGGTATAGAGTAAAATTAGGCCTTTTGATTTCATCTAAATTAATTAATTAAAAAATTAATTCTTTATAATATATCAATGAATAACATTAACATGTTTGTGTTCTATCACTTATTTTAAAAACATAAAAAATGGCTGTAAAGGGTTAAATGACAACAAATGTTTATGCAATACAACAAATTTATTTTTGTCACATATACAAATGTGATATAAAATAAGATTATTCAAACTTATTTTTTCAAATAATTTTAAAAAGTATGTAACTTTTATGTGTATGGTTTTCATTCTTTTCATTTTAATTAAATAAAAATTATTTAACTACATTGGAAATAAGTCACTTTGTGAAAACACTCTTTTTTTGAATTGTAAAGATTTGAAATAAAACAAGACTTCTTATTGGTTAGACTTCAGAATTATTTGTTTTATTGTAAATGTTAGATTTTTCAATGAAATTAATTGTTTTGGAAAAAAAATTATTTCCAATGAACAGAGTAATGTTTTTTTATTGTATCAATATAAAGTGAATTATATAAAAATGTTCTGTAAGCCACAATATTACCCAAAGTAAAAAAAGAGCTTTTGCTCCGGTCAAAATGACTACAGCAACACTAAAAATTCATTTTTAAATCCCCCAAAAAAAGTTTATTGGGGACTTAATTCATATTTGGGCTCTGCAGTCTGATTCTATAGGTGTCCTAGTATATTTTTGACCCCCCATTCAAAAATAGTTTAAAAACAGTTTAAGTTGTGTTTCCAAAATACATTATTCCTCACTAGTTCTGATTGCCTGTTATGTTAATTGCACTAAAATAAGCTGAAAAATATCTTTTTAGTCATTTGGTCCAACATTTTAAAACCTTAATTGCAACTTTTTCAGTTGTCAAATAGCAAAATTGATAACAACAGTATAAAAAGCAGAAATTTATCTCTATTTTTAAAGTGTTTGAGTAGCTAATCCCAAATGTAACAGTGATTTAGAAAGGGTTAATATAAGCAGCATTGAAAAGCAATTTTATTGTTTTGCCTCCTGATTTAATTTTTATGAGAAAAAAAATTTAAAAAATTTATTTAGACTATTTCTCTTAAATTTTTTTTGTCAATAAATAAAAGGGAAAAATTTAAGATTACTACTCAAAACAAAAAATCAAGAAAACTGCTGTTGTAGAAACCATTGGGTATAATACAGGCCTTCTTTTACGATATTGAAATAATGTGATAACATTAAATCTTGCATAGGAGATAGTTTTTTAGCGATTCTTTATTGTGCTAAGTATTATCTGTCAAATTTGTCAGAGTTATCAAATTATGAAAGATTGAGTTGAAGATTAAATTAAATTTTATTTTTTTTCACATACAATATGTACTTAAACAAGAGAATTGCAAATACCATTAAAGTATTTATCTTTAATCCCTTTTTATTTCCAGTTCATTTGAAATAAGAAGTTGTTAACTCTGAAATCAGCTGTTAAGTCAAATTAAGTTTGAAAAGTTTTTTTTAGTCATAAAATTCTTTTGAAAAATTAAAATCTTAATCAATTTAAATTTTTAAGATAACTTAATTTTATATTTAAAGTTGAAAAGCTTTATTTCTAACATATATAAATGTAAAAAAAATATGATTACTGTAATAATCATGAAGAAATATCAAATATTATGTCAAATGTATTCGCTATATTTTTTCAGGTTCAAATTCTTTTTATAAAATATATCCCTGTTATGCTAAAATTTATAATTTAAGCATAAATCTGTAGATATTTGTATTGTATATAGGTTCTGTAAAATCTTTTTTTTTATTTTTCTTCCCAAAAATGAGAAAATTATGTTTTAAACAAGGATGACAACATCCATAAAAGCGAAGCACTGATACGGTAGGACAAACGGACATTAACACTTGTATAGTGTTAGAACTTAATTATCATAATATAAATTTATAAGAGTCAAAGCAAAATTGTAAGTAAATTTGTTCAAAAACTGCTTGATACAGGATAATTTTTATGGACATACTTACATTTTTAGAACTTCATTATAGAGTTGCTTTGCTTATTACATTATACTTTGTTGTCCCAGGAATCAATATACCAAAAATCAGATCAATCCGATGATTAGATCACATAAAAATTTGTTGTTAAAAAAGTAAAAAAAATCAACATGTTTAAAATGGACGTACAGACATTTGCTACGCTTTCTAAATCGTACCTAAATATTAAAGGAATCACCATGCAAAATTTGAAATCAATAGGACAATTCTAACATGCCTAAATTAACGGAAAAAGCTATCCGTTACAGACGTACGGACTGACGTACGGACGGACGGACGTACGGACGTACGGACAGACCGACCCTAATTATAGAAAAGCTTCGCTTTTAAAAACATCTATTTGGGCTATAAGTCTATAAGCAAAGTAAAAATATTAAAATCTATCTCCTATATATCTAATAAAGGAAACTGAATATAAATTGAACTATTGAATAGCCATTTTATTGCTGCTCGATTTTTAATTTTCATCCTAAATCAAGAAAATTATTTTTTAAACAATGTTTCCTTAAAGGGCGAATATAGTTTCAATATGATATGAGCTTATATGAAAGGTGCCATTACATACTTTTAAAATATCTATGTTAAATTTTAAAAATCAAAAAAATCCTTAAGTAGATTTTGCAATTTTTGCTTTTACTTCAACATATGATAAATGAGAAAGTCAACAAAATCGTTTATTTTACCCCTTTACAAGACTTTTTTTGACTAGTTTTCTTAAGTTTAATTGATTATTACATTGGCATGCATCTTAATTGATAATTAAAGTGTTTATTTTTTTTATATTATATACTATTTTATTAATTTTTTAAAAAGCATAAAATAATTTGCGTCAATTTGCGTCCGGAGTAAGTACTAGGGTAAATAATACGTTTTAAAGTTTTTTTCTGTATAAAGATCAATGATTAATTCTTGATGATATAATTACCCTAGTACGCATTTTTCAACACACACACACAAACGCCCCGATCGCCAGATTTTCTCCAGAAAAAAATATAAGAAAAAAAACACTATTCACCTATTATTTTTGTCCTCTTTAAATTAATTATAACAATTACCATATAATTTTCATACTTACATGAAATAAAATTTCTCCTGTAAAGGTTTTTTTTAAAAAATAAAATTCATATACTTTACACTTTGTTGGGGAATATTGTCAAGGAAGAAACAATCCACAATACAAAAAAATAGATTGATAACTGGTTTCCACTTTTATTACAACTATCATTTAACGAAAGCTTTTTAATTCAACCTTAAACCGAAGCCTTGTGTGATGCTAGGGTGTTTGGAGTTCTTAGGGAACCACACTTATTACATAAATTTATCCTGAGAATGTTCAGGTTTTAAGCTATAACAGACTTATACATTTGGATATGTCAATATCTTAAAGTTACTTATAATCTATGGAATTGCACGGTTTTTTTGAGCCCATATTATATTCAACCTATATTCGCCCTTCAAGCACCATGTTTTTATACGAATATTGGTGCTAAAAAGAAAATCTATTAATTTTTCTATAAAAAAACTTATGGGATTTTAAAAATGGCCATTATGAACAAAAATAGTAAGATCTTTAATTTGACACCTTACTTTTTTAATTCTGTCAGGTAATTATTGAAAAAATCAATTTTTTTAAACCCACCAGAATAAAAACTTTGAACTTAATTATATCATTACCCAGGCATAAGAAATAGGAGTTATATATACTTTTAGAATGAGAAAAATATATTACAAATCCATTCTAAGCAAAATTGAAATAAAAAGTTTACAAAATAATAAATAAACTACAATAAAAGGAATTATATGAAAATATTATATTATATTATACAGGCAACCATCTTATTTCTTGTTTTGAGAATAAAAATGGGAAGGGGGTAAAGAGGGGATGAAGAAAGTGTTGCCTGTTAGGCCATTCTTAATTTTTTTCAATTTTGCTTACAATGGATTCATAATATTTTTCTGATTCTAAAGGTATATATGTACCCATATTTTTTATGCCTGTGTAATGATATAATTAAGTTCAAAGTTCTTATTCTCGTGTGTGTCAAATTAAAGATCTTACTATTTTTGTTCATAATGGCCATTTTTAAGAAAAATTTTAGGACAAAATAAACTTTTTGGGAGGAATATTTTCCACCCCTCCCAATTTTTTCTGGGGGGGGGGGGTCATCAACTCCATAAAACATCCCCCCAAACCTTACTCTAAGGTTGTGTGAAAGAATTTTTCAAATCGGACCATAAACAAGACCTTGGGTTTTATTGGGGGAATACACCCCCCCCCCAAAAAAAAAGGTAACTTCTCAGAGGTTATTTAAATATAATAATAATATCCTTTTTTATTGTGTTGGACAATAATTAACGCACTTAATTAGTTTACACTTTTATCAGACTGTTTATAAAGAAATATCTATTATTTACAAAGAAGGTGTCTTAACTTTTTTGCTTTTTATTTAGAATAGCTAGTTGATGTTTTTAGTAAGTAATAGATGTAAAATGGTCCATAGAATTTAGATATGCAATCAGATTTTTTGTAAACCTCTTATTTTTGAAGTAATTTAAGTTTTTTTTAAAAATAATTAAGTCAGTTTTAAGGTACTAAAACACAACAAAATAAAAGAAGAAAATTGCCAGTATGAACAAAAATTGTAAGATCTTTTATTTGACACCTTACTTTTTAAATTCTGTTGAGTAATTATTAAAATAATCTATTTTTTTAACCTTGGTTTAATCAAAACTTTAAAGGGCGAATATAGGTTCGATATGATATGAGCTTATATCAAAGGTGCCATTACATACTTTTAGAATATCTATGCCAAATTTAAAAATTCAAAAAAATCCTTAAGTAGATTTTGCAATTTTCTGTTTCAATTGAACATATAATTAATGAGATTGCTGACAAAATCGTTTATTTTAGCCCTTTACAAGACTTTTTTTTGACTATTTTGTTTAAGTTTGATTGACTATTACATTGGCACGCACCTTAAAAGATAATTTAAATGTTTATTATTTTAGATTATATACTAGTTTATTTAATTTTTTAAAAAGCATAAAAATAATTTGCGTAGAAGGGCGTCAGGAGTATTGACAGGGTAAATAATACGTCTTAAAGTTTATTTTCTGTACAGAGATCTTTGATTAATTCATGATGATATAAACAACCCTTGTGTACGCATTTTCAACACACACACACACGGCCACAAAAAAACAGGGATTTGAAATCATTCTTCCTCCAAGAAAATTATCGATTATTTTTTTTTACTTTTTACATTATTTGATGTTTTTTTAACTTTTAAATAATTTACTTTATGAAGGTAGAAGGAGGGTATATTTACCTCTGATTAATTGGTTTCCACGTTATAACGACTATCATTTAACGAAAGCTTTTTAATTCAACCTTGCCACGAAGCCTTGTGTGATTCTAGGGTGTTTGAGTTCTTAGGGAACCACACTAATTACAAAATATTTTCTTCGAGATTGACGGGTTTTAAGCTATAAACAGACTTATACAATTGAATATGTCAATATTTTTAAGTTATTTATAATCTATGGAATTGCACCTTTGATATAAGCTCATATCATATCGAACCTATATTTGCCCTTTAAACTTAAATATTTTCTCACACAGACATAAAAAATATGGGTTCATATATACCTTTAGAATCAGAAAAATATCATGAAACCATTCTAAGCAAAATTGAAAAAGTAAAAACTTTAAAAAATAAAAATGGCCTAACATATTATATTTTTACAGGCAACATTTAATTGTAACTATTAAACTAGCCAATAAAGTCATAAATAAACACATATTTTTTATGCCTGTGTGAGAAAATATTTAGGTTTAAAGTTTTGATTAAACCGGGGTTAAAAAATAGATTTTTTCAATAATTACTCAACAGAATTTAAAAAGTAAGGTGTCAAATTAAATTTCTTACAATTTTTGTTCATACTGGCAATTTTCTTCTTTTATTTTGTTGCGTTTTAGTACCTTAAAACGGACTTAATTATTTTTTTTTTTAAACTTAAATTACTTCAAAAATAAGAGGTCTACAAAAAAAACCAATTGCATATTTAAATTCTATGGACCATTTTACATCTATTACTTACTAAAAACACCTACTAGCTATTCTAAATAAAAAGCAATAAAGTTAAGACGCCTTCTTTGTAATTAAAGGTGGGCGATAAATGGGCCATCTAAAGTTACTTGGATACAGAATGCTTTCAGTTCTATATGTTCTTTCCTTATAGTTTTTTCCATTGTAATAAAGTTAAAAATAATCCACAAAAAATGCAACTTATAACTATAATTAATTTATGAAATACTTTTTTTATTAAATTCACGTTATCCTTATACTAAAGTAACAGGAGTAACATGTTTGTGTGTCTGTGTGTTTGTATGTTTGTGAGTTTGTGTGTTTGTTTGTAATAAAGGATCTCGCTAACCACTGAGCCGATCGGGTTCTCCTTAACAGGGTAGATTCTCATAGGTCCCAGGAAGGTTTCTAACTATTTTTTGGGGGGGTGGGACACCCCAAACAACCCCCCCCCAAAAAAAAAAACTTTCGCCCCTCCAAAAATTTTTTTCTTACTTTTTCTTTTAAAATCTAAAATAAGAAATTGGGTTATCAAATTCGACTCTCCCCTCCTCAAGTGCCTAGAGGACTCTAGGGGCGTAGTCGCTAGTTTTACATAATCAAATACTTAGCTAAGAGAGATTTTGAAATATTCCTATTTTTTATTTTAAGTTGATGTAATAAGAAAGGTTTGGTACACTTATTCTTGACAGAGATAAGTTAGGAATAGCCTAACATTAATATGACAGGTTTAGGTATTCCTAATCTTGACAAAGATAAGTTAAGGCTAGTCTTAAATTGATATGAGAGGTTTATGTAAGGCTAAAATATACCTATCAAAATCTTTACTTAAGCTTGACATTACTAAATTTAAGGGTAGCCTATCTCCCCTAAACTAAAGTAAAGCTAAAGATACCCTTATTTTTAAGGGGTCCCTAAACAACCGATTGTGATTTGGACTAATAAAAATTAATTTTTCCTTCAGTCTGTAAAATCCTCTACCCTCATAAAAAGCTATATAAATGTTCCATCTCTTAAAATTATAATTAAAATCAAACAGTATATACTGCAGAGTTTCTTTACAAAGTTTTCATATGAATGTATATTTCAATGAAAGTTTTTTTCAAGTTTTCACCATAACAAATATACAATGAGTCTCTTTTCTTGTTACATTATTATTTCAGCGATTTAATCCTAGGGAGTTAGAAATTAGAATTTGGATTTTTAGTTTGTCTCCAAATATAAGCAAACACATTATTAAAATTTCTGTGTGTAGATAACTCGACCACAGATACCGACTCAACAAGCACAAACACAGGTATCACCAATAACAACATAGATTCAACAACAACTACAGAATCAACCACTACAAATACAGGTATGATTAATACAGATTCAACAACCACTATTGGTGATTCAACTACAACAACAAATGCAGATTCAACAACTATACCCCAAGGAACAACCTCTGGTAATACAGGTGTACAAAGTTCAAATACAGATTCAACAACCACAAACACAGGTAGCACAAGTACTAAAGTAGATTCAACGACAACAAATACAGAATCAACCACAATAAGTACAGGTATAATTATTACAGATTCAACAACCACAAGTGATGAATCAACTACAACAACAACAAATGTAGATTCAACAACTTTAATTCATAGCACAACAACTGCTAATACAGGTGTACCAAGTTCAAATACAGATTCAACAACAAATACAGGTTCTACAACTACAAATATAGATTCAACTACACATTTAGATTCAACAACTATCAACACAGGTACAACAACATTTACTAGTGCAAGTTCAACAAACATAAACACAAGCTCAACAGACATAATTACAACAAATTCAGATTCTTCAACTTCAAATACAGGTATAACAAATGCAATTACAGATTCAACAACAAGTAATGCTGATTCATCCTCATCTACAATTACAGATTCAGCAACCACAAACACAGAATCAACAACTACAAATACAGGTTCAACCAGTACAAATACAGATTCAATTTCTACAAATACAGAAATTACAACTGCTAATTCAGGTACAACAACAACAATGGATACAAGTAGCACAACAACAAATACAGATTCAACAGCTATGAACCCAGGTAGTACAACAGTAAAAACAGATTCAACAACTTCAAATATAGACACATCAACCACAAATACAGATACTGTTTCCACTATTGCAGGTACAACAGATATAACAACTACAAACCAAGGTACAATCACTATTAATGTATATTCTACATCACCAAGCACAATGATAGATAGCACAACATCAGACATAGATTCAACAGCTACAAATACAGGTACTACAATGAACACAGAATCAACAACTTTTAATACTAATACAAATACAACCAGTGCAAGTATAATATCAACAAAAAATACAGATTCAACAACTACCAATATAGGTTCAACCACTACTTATACAGATTCAGCAACTACCAATACAGGTTCCACTACACTCAATACAGGTTCAACAACAACAACAATTGCAGGTTTTACAACAATATTAACAGGTAGTACTGAATTAACAGAATTAACAACCACAAATACAGATTCAACTACTTCAACTTTGGATTCAACTAGCACATCTACAAATACTGAGTCAATGACTACTAATACAGGTTCTATTTCACTAAATAAAGATTCTACAACTACCAATACAGGTTCAACCACTACTTATACAGATTCAACAACTACCAATACAGGTTCCACTACACTCAATACAGGTTCAACAACAACAACAATTGCAGGTTTTACAACAATATTAACAGGTAGTACTAAATCAACAGAATTAACAACCACAAATACAGATCCAACTACTTCAACTTTGGATTCAACTAGCACATCTACAAATAATGAGTCAATGACTACAGATATAGGTACAACAAATACAGATTTAGAAGGAAGTACAGCTAGTGTTACACTTCTGTCTACTTCTACTGATTTATCGTATACCATTACAGCTGAGACAACACCAAATACAGAATCAACAACTGCCAACACAGCATCAACAACAACTGGCACCACTTCAAATACAGATTCTACAACATCTTTAAGGTAGATATATTTTTACTATCATTTTAATTTGATTTTAAAACTTACATTTATGAGCTATATTTATTCACAATAGTTGGACAATTCATTATTATCAAAAGATGTTTTCTATGAACAAATGTAAATTATATCAACAATTGTATATTTTCTTTGTAAGATTTTAGAATAACCTAAATAGGATTTAATAAATTTTAAAACAAGTTCTTTAGTGATGAAATAGACATAATAATATAGTCTTACAATTTTGTGAGACAAATTTTCATTTTACTTTCAAAATTTCTTTTAAAAATTATATAGTCAAAAATTTTATATGGGTACAATAATATTTATGTATCTTTTGTCATGTAAATAAAAATATTAACCTAAACTGCGAACCAAAAAAATAGGCAAATCTGAATTTTCAGAATAGCAGCTTTATTATTCATTTAGGATGATTTTACTGTAAATATGAAAAGTAGATGCATATTTTGGTTACATGTTTCCACCGTTAATTTTTTATTAATTCGCACCAATGATGCACAAGATTTCAAAAACAGCATTATGAAGAAAAACTGCTAAAACCAAAAAGATATGCAAATCCAAAACAAATCAACAGAAAAGTGATTTTTTTTCACTTTTCTTCTCTTTTAAAGATTGATACTGATAAATCAATGATTTTTAAAGGGATTTATGCATTAGTTATTGTGAAATATAGTATTAGGTAGAAATTAATGATTTTTTTAAATAAGAAATATTAGAAAAAAAGAAATTCGACCCCTGTCACTTTAGAGGACAGTTGCTGACCTCCAGTCTTACAGAAGAAGCTAAATACATGTTAAAGATAAAAATTACCCTAAAAAGTATACAAAAATGTTTTGTGATGTGTTAAAAAATCCATTTTAAAATCTTGATTTTAAGGATGATGGCCTTTAAGATGCTCCTACAGGTATTGATGGTGAGCCAAATGTTATCAAAGTGCATGCTCATGATGACAACTTATATATTGAACTATGGTCCAGTTTTTGTATTCATAGCAACCTCCAGTCAAGCAGTATCAAAAAGGAAAAAATTTGCATTTTGATTACTCCAATTACTGTGGTTTTTAGAAGATGTTTATATTTCTTGTTGGCAGGCTTCATTGGAGATTGCTATGAATACAAAAATTGGACCATAGTTCAATATATAAGTTGTCATCATGAGCATGCACTTTGATTACATTTGGCTCACCATTTGCACAAGTAGGAGCATTTTTAACCCATTAGTGACGAGCGCCACTTTTATGGACGTATCAAGCTGAAAATTTCAGGGAAGCTTTATTATGGTAAAAACAGAATTCCAATTTTTTTTTTGCTCTAGTGGTGTCCACAGGAAAGTTGCAAATACACCTGGCTCGGCGCAAGTAAAGAAACTTTTAAAATTAAAAATGTAATTTTTGAATGTCCAAAGTGAGTTGTAGAGTAGCTAATACTATGATACGATCCGCAATTGAAAACTACATAACCTCATGTAATTGATAGAGCTACAAGTAAGATAGGAAACGATTTATATCACATTTAAGATTTTGGCTATAGGTACCACCCCTTTTCGGGTAATAAAACTCATTTTTGTTGTTGTAAAAAAGATCTATTAGTAAAACCAGGTAATAAAATTCTCGGACTTTTCCCCCATATGCCGAGCCGGGCATATATAGAACTTAAAAAAACGATAAAAAAATCATATAAAAGATAATAATTTGAATAAAACGAATTCACAAATGGATGTAGTTGGCAATAAACTTTAAATTTCACGAAAAAAATCAGGAACTTTACTTCAGAAACAAAAAATTTAGAAGGGGTATTTTAAAATCACCTCGTTTTTCTTGATTTTCCAATTTTGTTGAGCTATACCAGCAAACGGAAGTAAGCAAAACTGCCTGCTCCAGGGGAAAATGAAAACTAGAGTAATAGAGGGGGGATTCATACTGTCGAATGATGCAATTAAAAAACTAGGAACCAGTTTTTTTTGATTTTCTGTAACCGGGCGATAAAAACCGGTTCGTCACTAATGGGTTAGGGCCACCATCCTCAAAATCAAGATTTTAAAATAGATTTTTTTAAAACATCACAAAACATTTTTGTATACTTTTTAGGGTAATTTTTATCTTTAACATGTATTTAGCTTCATCCATAAGACTGGAGGTCAGCAGCTGTCCTCTAAAGTGATAGGGGTAGAATTTCTTTTTTCTAATATTTCTTATTCAGAAAAATCATTTTTTTCTACCTTATACTATATTTCATAATAATTAATGCATAAATCCCTTAAAAAATTGTTAATTTATCAGAACTAATCTTTTAAAGAGGAGTAAAGTGCAAAAAACATCGCTTTTTTATTGATTTTATTTGGATTTGCATATCTTTTAGGTTCATCAATTCCCTCCAATGCTGTTTTTGAGATCTTGTGCTTCATTGGTGCTGATTAATTAAAAAATTAACAGTGGAAACTTGTAACTAAAAGATGCATCTAAATTTCATATTTACAGTAAAATTATCGAAAATGAATAATAAAGCTGCTATTCTGAAAATTCAGATTTGCCTATTTTTTTGGTTCACAGTTTAAATTGATATCTCTGATTTGATTTTTATATTACATGTTAGTACTTCAACTACAGATTCCACAACTACAGATACAGATTCCACAACTACCAATACAGATGCATCAACTACAAATACAGATTCAACAACTACCAATACAGATTCAACTACAACTAATACAGATTCAACAACTACAAATACAGATTTAACAACTACAAATTCGGATCCAACAACTTCAAATACAGATTCTACAACTACAAATACAGATTTAACAACTACTAATACAGATTCAACAACTACTATTACAGTTTCAACAACTACAAATAAAGATCCAACAACTACAAATACAGACCCCACAACAACTAATACAGATTCAACAACCACCAATACAGATACAACAACTACAAATACAGATCCAACAACTTCTAATACAGATCCCACAACAACTACTACAGATACAACAACTACAAATACAGATTCAACAACTACCGATACAGATTCCACAACTACAAATACAGATCCAACAACTTCTAATACAGATCCCACAACAACTAATACAGATTCAACAACAACCAATACAGATACAACAACTACAAATACAGATTCAACAACTACCAATACAGATTCCACAACTACCAATACAACAACTACAAATACAGATCAAACAACTTCTAATACAGATCCCACAACAACTAATACAGATTCAACAACCACCAATACAGATACAACAACTACAAATACAGATTCAACAACTACCAATACAGATTCCACAAATACCAATACGGATTCCACAAGTACAAATACAGATTCCACAACTACCAATACAGATACAACAACTACAAATACAGATCGAACAACTTCTAATACAGATCCCACAACAACTAATACAGATTCAACAACCACCAATACAGATACAACAACTACAAATACAGATTCAACAACTACCAATACATATTCCACAACTACCAATACAGATTTTACAACTTCCAATACAGATTCCACAACAACTAATACAGATTCAACAACCACCAATACAGATACAACAACTACAAATACAGATTCCACAACTACCAATACTGATTCCACAACTACCAATACAGATTCAACAACTACAAACACAACCCCAAGCGAATGCTCAGGATGTCCATATAGTGCCAGTTATTTATGTTCATTATGGTGTCTGATCCAGAATCTTAAAAATAGTATCATAAGTTGGTCAGCCAGTGGAAGAGCATTAACTACACCTTCTCAATTTAATGTTATGAGCTCCACTGAACAAAATATTATTTTGGGTTTAATCGACTCCTATGCTCTTATTAAAGGTTGTTGTAATGGCACAGTTTGTAGTGAGGATGAAATAAATGCTCAAACAATTCAACTAAATTCAGTTTATACTGAATTATTAGTATTAGTATACAGTGGAACTGCTATGACAACAGCATTCAGTAATAATTATGATTATTATTTCACTCAGATTGATTTGCTGCAGTCTAATTGTGCTGTATCTACTACAACCTTAACTTTAACTGTCACTTCAAGCTCTGCTACCACTAGTACAAATACAGCATCAACAAATAGAAGTACAGATTCTACAACTTCAAATATAGATACGACTACTGGCAATACAGCAACCACAACTACAAATACAGCTACAACCAATTTGAATACAGATACAACTACTACAAATACAGATTCAACAACTTCAAAAACAGACTTAACAACTACAATTACAGATTCAACAACTACAAATACAGGTACAACCACTGCTAATACAGATTCAACAACTTCAAATACAGACTCAACCACTAATAATACAGATTTTACAAATACAAATACAGATTCAACAACTACAAATACAGATTCAACACCTGCAAATACAGATTCAACAACTTCATATACAGATTCACCACCTTCAAATACAGGTTCAACCACTGTTAATACAGGTAGCACAACTACAAATACAGATTCAACTACTACAATTACAGTTAGCACTACTGTATATTCAGATTCATCTACTCCAAATACAGCTAGTACAACTACAAATACAGATACAACTAATACAAATACAAGTTCAACAATTGCAAATACAGATTCAACAGCTACAAATACAGATTCTACAACTACAAATACAGATTCTACAACATCAAATACAGATTCAACAACTACAAATACAGATTCTTCAACATCAAATACAGATTCAACTACTGCAAATACAGATTCAACAACTACAATAGCAAGTACCACCACTACAAATACAACTACAAATACAGATACAACTAATACAAATACAAGTTCAACAACTGCAAATACAGATTTAACAACTACAAATACAGATTCTACAACTACAAATACAGATTCCACAACTACAAATGCAGATTCAACAATTACCAATACAGATTCAACAACTACCATTACCGATTCAACAACTACCAATACAGATTCAACAACTACAAATACAGAATCAACAATTACAGATACAGATTCAACAACTACAAATACAGATTCAACAACTACCAATACCACTACCAATACAGATTCAACAACTACAAATACAGAAACAACAATTACAGATACAGATTCATCTACTGTAAATACAGCTAGCACAACTACAAATACAGACTCAACTACTGCAACTACAGTCTTAACAATCACAAATAATGATTCTACCACTACTAATGCAGATTCAACAACTACTATAACAGACTCAACAACTACAAATACAGATTCAACAACTACCAATACAGATTCAACAATTTCTAATACAAACTCAACAACTACAAATACAGATTCAACAACTACAAATGCAGATTCAACAACTACCAATACAGATTCAACAAATACCAATACCGATTCAACAACTACCAATACAGATTCAACAACTACAAATACAGAATCAACAATTACAGATACAGATTCAACAACTACAAATACAGATTCAACAACTACCAATACCTCTACCAATACAGATTCAACAACTACAAATACAGAATCAACAATTACTGATACAGATTCATCTACTGTAAATACAGCTAGCACAACTAGAAATACAGACTCAACTACTGCAACTACAGACTCAAAAATCACAAATAATGATTCTACCACAACTAATGCAGATTCAACAACTACTATAACAGACTCAACAACTACAAATACAGATTCAACAACCACCAATACAGATTCAACAATTACTAATACAGACTCAACAACTACAAATACAGATTCAACAACTACAAATATAGATTCAACAACCACAAATACAGGTTCAACCACTACTAATACAGATTCAACTACAACTAATATAGATAATACAACTACAAATACAGATTCAACAACTACAAATACAGATTCAACAACTACAAATACAGATTCAACAACTACAAATACAGATTCAACTACTGCAAATACAGTTTTAACAACTACAAATACAGATTCAACTACTTCAAATACAGATTCAACAACTACAAATACAGACTCCACAACATCAAATACAGATTCAACTACTTCAAACACTGCAACGACAAGTACAGCCACTACAAATACAGCTACATCAGAAATATCTACAACAAATACAGGTTCCACTTCTACTACAACTACCTCACAGTGCTCAAGTTGTCCATACAGTGTAAGTGTTCTTTGCCAGCTATGGTGTACACTTCAAATACTGGAAGCTAAAATAACAAGTTGGATTAGTAGTGGCAGAGCAATTCTAACAACTCCAGCACAATTCTATGACATGACAACAACTGAACAAAATACAATTCTAGCTCTTATAAATTCCCACAAACTTTTGCATGCTTGCTGTAGTGGGTCTACATGTGATTTGGCAGGCATATTACAAGTAAAACTAGAACTTGATACTTACACGGCTGAATTAGAAGCATTTATTGCTTCTGGTGGGGCTTTGACTACAGCTTTTAAGGACTCTCAAGGCTATTTCTTTTATGAAATTGATACACTTGAATCAAACTGTAATGTTACAACTATTGCAGATTCAACAACAACATACACTAGCCCAATGACTTCCGACACTAATCCAACAACTACAAATACTAATCCAACAACTACAAACACTAATCCAACAACCATAAACACTAATCCAACAAGTGCAAACACTAATACTTCAACTATAAACACTAATCCTACAACAACAAACACTAATCCAACAACTACAAACACTGATCCTTCAACTTCAAATACTGGCACACCTTCCACAATTGAAGATACAACAACACATGATTGCATTCACACAACAGAAATGACAACAGAAGAAGCTACAACACACAAATGTGAAGAAAACACTACTGAGGACCCATCTTCATCCCTGCTATCCACATTAATTTCAACTTTATCATCATTGATTTCTACTACTGGAAGGTACTTTTTTAACATGCAAATTTTATTAACTTATATATTAATTAATTTTAAAGATATAGATCTCTTCTATTGAATTATATTATCAGAAATAATTTTAAAATGATATTTAGTGGTTCTGGAGCTAACTGTCATCTAACACAGGTTTTATTTCTTATCAATAGCATTATTAAAAATTTATGAATATATATTTGATACCAAGCATTAGAAATATGAAAATTTGATTATTTTTGTATAGACTTCAATTCAAACTCTGACTACATACATGCAGTTGAAGAATGTTACAGGTTATTATCATACATAATAATAAAGCAGATACAAATAATGAGATATGAATTTATTTTTTACTATGGTTGATAATTTTTTTACTTAGCCTTTGAAGTAACTCAACAAATGGACAGGGAATGGAAGAACATGTATGACTTTTTGTATGCCACTTGTGAAACTAGAACATTTAATGTCAGGTGAGAATATTTGAATCATCTCACAATTTGTTGTTCTGTCGTTTATGAATACTCTACAGGTGTTTTTATTTATAATTATGAATCCTTAGAGATCACCTAGATTCCAAGTTCTTAACTAATGATAAAAATTTAAATCACTTTTTAAAATTTAATTTATATGAAGTGACATTATAGATTTATGAAATTGAAAATACTAATTTGGCATTTTTTTCAGAATTGAGTTCTTTGTGGACTTTTAGACAAGAAGATTAGATGAATAGAACAAAAAAAATACAAAAAAAGTACAATATAACAGAGTCTCATTAAAAAAGCTGTTTATTTCTTGTGAATAAATGGTGCCCCACAAGAGTGTGTTTTTTGATTTATTTTTTTAAGAATTTAAGATCTTTATTGGAACAATTGATTATTTAAACAATACAGTAATAAGATTTTTACATATCATTTATAATTTTCTAGAATTTACTAATTCTAGTCACTGATGACAGTTTCTTTGTTTGTGGTAGTATTTGATTTGTCCCCAGTATCTATAACTCTACTAGTTCTAAATTATACAATCAAACAAACAAACAAGTCTTAACAAAATTTTTCTTAAATCTATAACTCTAAAACAGTTTAATTTGCAAAAAAAAAAAGTAAATTTAAAAAGGGTGTATTTTCTTTGTTCAATTTTAATTGTGTACCCATGCTATAAAGCAATTTAGAAGAAAACAAAAAATTTGTAATTTTAGATTTAAATTCTATGGTTGATATATGGCTAGGTAAATTTACTTAAGATTTTTATGATTTACATCCATGCATTTAAATCAAGAATGAAAGCTATGATTTTTTTTTAGATAATATAAAATACTAAAAAGAAAGATACCTAGTTCTGCTTGCAGTACCATTACTGGCCATTGTGCTGCTACCACTTATTCTTCTCAATGAAAACCTTCAAATTATCAGTTATTCAGAACAAATATGTATAAAAATTTTCTAGCCTTGAAGTTTACATTTCTAGAGACTTTGATGATACAAAAAAAGGATCTAAACACAAATATCACTTGGGCGCAGCTTCCGCCAAAATTTTGACTTGAGCTTAGAAAAGACAGTGGGCTGTTTATTATAATAGCCCCAAAGTTTTATAATAGAATTTTCTTATTCGTTGACTTAACATCTTTGGAGACTTTTATTGAATTTTGTTTGGTTTGTTCATTAAGTTGAGTGTTTCAACCACCAATTGTAATCTACAGAAGGGGTAATTTTGTGTATCATCATTGGAGATATAAATGAAATTGTCGGCCATTATACCTTTAGATCCCTGAAGATTTTATTGTGGTTCTATTTTTAGAATTGAAATGTTACCTAGATTGCTGAGACTGCAACACAATACTGGTCCTACGCCGTCTGTCTGTCATACGATGAACATATTGACGAAACTAAGAATAAATCATTTTATAAAAAGATGATAGGCACCTTTATTTAAAGTACCTATATGAGCACTAATAAACTCACCACTTATTTTTTTTTGAAAAATGTAATAGGGGTGTTGGTAGTTTTCTTATGTTTGTTTATCACTAAGGTTATATTGGTTACTTGCTGGCCCCGCAGGGTTATGACACTGCAGGTGTAGATCACGAAGGATAAAAACACCTGGCCGTAGGGGTTAGGTGTAGGGGGAAAAACTAACCTCCCCCACTCAAATTTTTCGATTGATTTAAAAAATATTGATGGGATATCAGTGCTGAATCGTGCCCATTTGGATCCATTTTTTTTATTTGGTTGGTTCAATTTTAACGTTCCATTTAAAAAAAACTATTTAATCAGTGCTAAAGTGAATAACAAAGCTTGAATTACTTCTACCAGAGATTTTATTGAAGATTTTTTAAAATATATTTTGTTTTGAATCAGTAGTAGTTACTAATTTAAATGTTATGGTTGATATAGATTTAAAACTGTTAAAAAACTTTACCTCGTCGGTCTTATAGCAAAGCATAATAGACATTATGATTCCCTAAAAAATACAAAAATGCAATAGCTATCATTTTTCTTTATCAAGTTGTTTTTAAATATAATAAAAAGTTGTTTTAAAATAATTAAATCAATACGCCCCTAGAGGCCTCAAGTACTTGAGGAGGGGGGGGGGGGTTAATCCCAAAACCCAGTTTTTAATCTTTCATACAATGCTATACATGATTCTTCAATATGGCTGAAAACTGGTTCTAATCCAATGGATTCGGTTGTTTCGAAGCCTATTTCTAACATGTACTAAAAAATTTGAAAGACACAGACGAATAAAGTTTATTATATGGTAGCTAAGTTTATATATAAAAAAAAGGATAACAACATACATAAAAGCGAAGCTCTAAAACGATAGGACAAACGAACATCAACAATTGTAGAGTGTCAGAACTGAAAAAGCAGAATATTAATGCATAAGTCTGAACAAAATTGTAAGTAAATTTGTTGCAAAACTTCTCAAATACATGATATTGTTTAAGGACATGCTTATATTTTTAGGACTTCATAATAGAGATTCTTCTCGTATATTATTGTACCTTGTTGTAAGGATTCATTAGTCCAAAAATCAGAGAAATAGAATTATTATGGCATGCAAAAATTTGTTTACTTAAAGTAAAAAATCATCATTATTAAATGGATGTACGGAGTTTCTGGACACAATTATAGAGTTCATATGCTTTCTAAATCATACCTAATTGCTTTAGGTATCATCATGCAAAGTTTAAAATCTAAAGGACAATTCTAACCAGTTTAAATCAACGAAAAGACCCAAGGACAAGGGAATGATATTCTTACCAATCCCTCTTCAATTACATGAAAGAACAAAATATGCTTCCACATACTTTAAAAGGTTTTTTGTAGAATTGATTGTTAGACCAGCTACCCCTGGAAAAGACCTAACTATCCCGGACGGACGGACGGAACCTAATTATAGAAAAGCTTCGCTTACAAAGACCTGTGAAGAATCTGTTAGCATATCAATAATCTTATACACAAGCAGAAAATAACAATTTCCAGATTCAATTCTAAATAAATATGAATAAAAAATATATTTGATTTTTTAAGGTAAACAAAAATCTTGAAAATCTGATTGATTTAAATGCTAACAAACATTATTGACAGGGATCTTAAGGGATAAGACAATTCGAACATTAAATTGAAACACATTCACAATGATGATAAACTAAATTATCCCTTCTGTAGATTAAAAACATTGGTAGAAATGATTAATCACTGCACTACTAGTCTACAATATCAATGAAAATTTAATTTAAGTACTCAGAAAACCATACCAAGAATTAATTAAAGCCAATACATTCAGAATTAATATAAAAGGATATAGAATACGTGGATATTGTGAGAGATTCTCGCATACCCTGATAAAATGTTTCTTCCAGCTGGCTAATATAACAATACACCCACCCTCATCCCCTTGTCTGATGGCTTTAGCCTATCCCCTCCCCTGACCATAGAGGAATGTAGTGACCAATATCTAAGAACGGCGTTGCTACAAAAGACCAACGCATACAAAAGACCAACGCCTACAAAAGACCAACTAGACGGTTCTACAAAAGACCAACGCCTACAAAAGACCAACTCTACAAAAGACCAACATTCAAAAAATCGTAATGCTAGGTCATGGCCGCAGAGCTCGGCTCCCTGGACTGCCTAGCCGCGGGCGCTCGGCCCCCTTGCCTATAACCTAACCTAACCTATATGTATGAATGTTAAATGTACATTAATTTATTTATAGTTTAGAATATCGTGGATTTTACAAAAAGTGGTTGGTAGATTTAAATAGGCGTTGATACATTATTAATAAATTTAATGTTTATATAACAATATATAGGTGTTGGTCTTTTGTAGGCGTTGGTCTTTTGTAGAGTTGGTCTTTTGTAGGCGTTGGTCTTTTCTAGAGTTGGTCTTTTGTAGCAACGCCCTAAGAACTATATTAACAAACGAATTTCCCCTGTCACAATATCCACGTATTTCATATCCATTAATTTACCTATATAGTGTAAACAGCCACTGAAGTCCAAATAACGGTATGATCACAATACACGCTCGAAATGTTTTGCTATAAAATGAAAAATTAATTTGGAAGATTTTTGTTTAATATTTAGAATATTTTTTTTTAATTTTTTGGATATATATTACCTCGCTTTTGCAGGATCATGTACATCAGAAAAGTTTAATTTAAATCCAATAATTCTATAAAATATAAATAAATCAAATTTTGTAATTTTACAAAAATTAAAAAATCAACATCTTTAAATACAGAATTATCGACTATTTTGTGTTTTACAACAATTTATTATATTTGTGTTCTGGAATAGTTATTTATCGCATCGTATTATTTATAAACAGCTTTCCACTGCTATCAAAATATACAATTACAAGATTAAACTAGTTTTGTTAGCACGGAGATTCCGAAGGCGCGGGCTATCAAAACTGATTTTAATATTATGATTGTACATTTTTTCAATTCTAGAGAACTAGATATAATAAGATACGACGATACATTATTTTTCAGTATGGCTTAGAACCGATTCACTTCCGCTGAAACTGGTATTCTGAGCAGTATTGAAAAATCATGTATCATATTGTATTACAGTAAATTTTTATAAAAAAAAAATTAATAAAATTTGTCCCTGTTTTGTTAACCCTCTAGACATTTACCTTAGTATGTTAATGAAAAAAGCCAGGTTAGAGATAAAGACAAGAAAAACTGGAAAATCTGCCACATATTCTATCCACGCCTTAGTAATACATAAATAGTTAGATATAGACAGGGAAAGGGGAATGCGATTCTGACAAACAATTATAAAGGACAATTTCCCCACAAGTTTTTTCTCCCCCCCCCCCTCCCCTTCTTGCCCACTCCCCTTCACTTACGTAACAAAAAAAAGTCTTACTCCAACCGGTTGTTAACAAACTAATGCCAAACTAAACCACGCGGTGGGGGCGTGATTTAAATGTGTAGTATACTCCTTTTGTTAAACTCAATTTATGGTTTTGTATATAATTGCAACGTATTTATAAGACTTTGGGCAGCAATAAAATGAGACGTTGGGTATCCCTCTAACTGAACCGATTTTTGATTAGTCAACGGATCTAAATTTGTCTCGGCCAGGATATAATTAAGAGCCTACACAGTTAAAAATAATTTTTTTATTTAGTATCAATTGATACTCTGGAGAGTATTGGACCCGTAAGTACGCTACAACTATATAATTAATATATAACACTATGTAATACTATATAACACAATAATTATTACTATACAGAACCCATACATTTTTTTAGTATCGATTGATATGCTCTAGGGTACTATGGATTACGCTGTAGAAAAGTTTATTAAAATAGTAATATTTTATACGTTGTAGGGTATCGGAAAATACGCTACAGAAATGTATATTAATTTAGTACTATTTGATACGCTGTACAGTATCAGACAATACGCAAGAGAATGATTTATTGAAATAGTAACTATTCATACCTTCTAGGGTACGAATCTGTACTGTAAAGAATAATAGAAACAGACACCATTCGTGCACACCTCTCATGGAAGTGTTTCTGCTTGGTCGTTTTAGACAAAGATAAAAAGTTACTATTTATGCTCAGATTTATAATTTTGATTTTTGTAATTATGACTGACCATAGTTTTTATTTTTAAGGATAATGTTTAGTCCTAAACATCTTTAAAGTAATTTTTTTACTAAATTTACATTTAAATTAATGTTTTATGGCTCTGCTTGGTATGTTTGTTGATATAACAAAATGTATATGTACATATAATAATCATATATTATAAACTGATCTTTCATACAAAGTAAAACAGTTTCATACTCTCCAGAGTATCAAAAATTATGATAGAGGGTAACAACAATTGCGAAGGAGCGTAATGAAAAATTACTTCTACCGTACTGAATTTTATTCCCAAGAGCGTATTGGATAATACTCTACAGACAAATACATTATTTAGTACTACATGTTACTTTACAGAACATTACCTATTACTCAATACAGCATTGAAAACTTCCTTGTATCGTAATGAGGTTTTTTTCCTAGTACGTACGGATTGATACTATACATTAATGTGAAGAATATATAGTATTACCTGATGCTAAAAAAAAAAATTATTTTTAACAGTGTAAATTGGCCAAGGAATAGCCGAAAACAAAATTTTTAAACTTAAAAAAATATAAATAAAGAGCTAAATGAGCGATTGTGTCTTTCTCTTTTTATCGACAGACGCACTTGGATATATTCAGGGATAAGGGATAGGAAACCTGGCCATTAATTAGGTCCCGGCCTAGATTCTAAAGGGATATTGCAACTATTACAAATTACTATCAAACTGGCGGACGCTCCCAAGTAGCTATAGCTCTAAACCAATAAGAATCGGCCTGTTTTTAACAACCAATCACCAATTGGCGAAAATTTTAGAAGCAGACAATTCTGGGAATGATTTCGTCTGCTACTAAAAAATAAATATAAATGGTGTTAGATCACATTGGCTTAATTATTAAATCTGCTTAGAGTTAAACATTAAAAAAGGGCCATATAGAAAAAACAAAAATAACGGGATTATTTTTTGGAAAGGAGGTAGCTACGAATTTTCATTTGGTAGTTTATAAATTAGATGTTGTATTTTGAATTTTAAAAATTTAATACGGAATTGATACAACACTTTAACCCTAATATATGTACAATACACAATACAACACAGTACAAATATATCACTACATAATATCACTACAAAGAATACTTGATAGAATGTTACCCAAGTGCATATTAATTTATTTATTTTGAATTTTAATTAGCAATGAAATTTTGGTGCTTGCTTACATGTGAAGACCGGAGCACCGAAAACCCCCCCCCCCGCTTAGTTTTGACAAAAATCAAAAATAAGGGGGGGGTAGTTTTTTAACCCCCTGCTTAGTTTTGACAAAAATCAAAAATAAGGGGGGGGTAGTTTTTAACCCCCCCCTTAATTTTGAAGAAAATCAAAAATAAGGGGGGGGTAGTTTTTTCACTGTACAACACGCCAGAAAGTTGAGTGAGGTAAATCAAGTAAATCCAGTATACCAGAGGGGAAACCTTATTACAGGGATATTCATGTTTTGTGGCATAATTTCCTTATTTATTGACTTTGGCCAGTAAAAGGTTTTAATTTTGCGCAAAATTTACCTCACTCAACTTTCTGGCGTGTTGTACAGTGAAAAAACTACCCCCCCCTTATTTTTGATTTTCTTCAAAATTAAGGGGGGGGTTAAGTCTTTGCCTTGCTGAGCTTTTTTCCTCCTTGCCGTTTTCCAGACATTAAAAAACTACCCCCCCCTTATTTTTGATTTTTGTCAAAACTAAGCGGGGGGGGGGTTTTCGGTGCTCCAGTCTACCACATGTAAGCAAGTACCGAAATTTTCAAATAAAATTTTTACTCATTAATAAAAATGCAAATAATACAAACTAAAATCTGTCTGAGGGAAACCCAACGATAGCTTTCTGACAGTTCAAATTACCAAAGTAAAAGATAAAAAAAATTTGGGAGAGAAAAAACTTCATTTTAACAAAAGCCATTAATATATAGGTTTATAAAAAGTTATGTTTTTTACTTTAAACTAGCTACCTAAATTTGATTCTATACTTTATCTACACACACACACACAGCTTTTTTATTAGCGTTTTATACGAAGCACTGCGCCATCCCAAAACTGGTTTATTAGGCTAGAAATAGGCCTAGGCTTGAAATAGGCCTGAAATAATATTTTCCTACGTTTCCCATCCCTTATCCCTGGATATATTATTTTCATAATGAATGATATGTATTTCCTATTTTAACGTCAGCTTATGTATAATTTTGGTGAGCTATATTATTGAGTAGCGTTGTTAAGTTTGGATGGAAGAATTTTGTAATGAAAGCGAAAGTGGGGTAGAGAATAAGGGATGGGGTAGGAACCAGTTACAATAAATCCAAAAACTCTTGTCAGTGGAACAAATTCCACCCTCCAACCTTACTCCAACAAAATATTAAATTTTGCGGTATTTTCAATTGGAATTAATTGGCTGAATAGCAGACCCTGGATATATAGAAAGATATATGTTTAGGTAGATAAATGGATTGATGAATAGAAAGATAGTAAGAGAAGTAAGACATATAAGTACTTCAGAGTTTGAATGGTTATATTTCTGTTGGTTCGAGTTTAACCAATAGCGTAAAAAAAGATTTTTATAATTTGTTTTACAAATATTGACCATATGTGTTACTATCGGGGTGAAGTATCCATAAGGAAGGGTAAATCGAGACATTTTGTAATTTTTGAAGAAATGAACATAAAATCGTCAATTTTAAAGATTTTATTGAATTTTAAAAACTGGGAAGAAAAATAGGTATATGACTAGTAGATTATTCAACAAAATCGCCGCCAGCCTCAATCACTGCCTCTACCGGCCTCCTCAACCGCCGGCAGATCCAGGTCAAAATGTACCTGTCCAAGCTGGCGTAGTTCTCCTTGATAGTGGCAATGAGGGAGGTCTTTGTGGTATGGGCACGTCTATTGGTGCATGCTTCAAAGTAGCCCTAGGCCCAAAAGTCCATTGAATTAAGATAGGGCTGCTGGGAGGCCACATTTCCTTAGGAACATGAGTAACCGCCAAATTGACAAAATCCATGTTTTTGCTCTCAATTGGGCTAGGATTTAGCTACAGTGGACTTTAAGTATTCAAAATGCGTGTCTCGATGAGCTTAAGACACACAAAAAATTTTGAGTCAAATTTCCAACTCCTTCACTGTCGGGCCCTACTGTTTGTGATTTCTTAAGGCTCAAAATCTTGAAAAATCGACCTCATTTCGGCTAGGATTAAGCTAAAATGGATTTAAACACGGCAAAATGTGTGTTTCAATGAGCCTAAGACACCCACAAAATTTTGGGTCAAGATTCCAACTCCTTCCCTGTCGGACCCTACGTTTTGTGATTTTGCGCATTAAACCACCGGCGCATTTGGAATCTGCCTTGTTGAACATATGCGCGGCCAGCTCGGTGTACACGTCTATCTTCGTCCCAAGATTTTTTTGTGCTAAAAGGTCATTACCTAAGCTTTCTATAGTGGGGTCAAACGTCCTGATTGGTCAAGTAGTTTTCGCGCCATGGCCGTTTAAAAAATGTCTCGATTTATGTGCCGCACCCTGTACATATTTATAGAGCAGAGATCTTAGTGGATAAGACAATGGATGATAAATTGATGTACATAATCAATGATGATAAACAATTTACACCCCCTGTAGAACTAATTATTGGTCAAATTGCATGGCACTACAAGTTAGAAACAAATGATTCAAAATTCAATGAAAGTATTTAAAATAATTTGCAATTCAGTGTCCCCTCCCTCCGTGAGATATATAAATAGTATCAGTGGCGTGCGAACCGAAGGGGGCGTTTGGGGCAATCGCCCCCCCCCCTAGCGACCAAAACGCCCCCCCCTGCCCCCCCCCTAGCCATCGCCCCCCCTGCCCCCCCCCCCTAAATGTTGAAAAATGCCCCATTTTGCCCCCCCCTGGTCAACAAAAATGCCCCTTTTTGCCCTCTACCCTACAAAAAGCAAAACTATCCCAGTTTCCAAAAAAAAAGATCAAGAAATACCAAAAAAAAAAAAATTTTGGCGCTTCGCGCCAATTAGACAGTTACTATTCATTTAACCTTACCAAATTTTCTAATTAGTGTAGAAATTAGGTTATAATCTTTTTTCACTGAATATAACAAACCAGGTAATAGGAAGTATTTTATTTTGTATAATAATACAATGTGATGATACACAAAATTACCCCTTATATAGATTACAATTAGTGGATGAAATGTATTGAAACTCGACTTAATTAACCAACCAATCAAAATTCCATAAAAAAACATGTTTTTTTGTAAGGGTATGTACACAAGTCCCCAAAGTTGTTGAGCCAACGAATAAGAAAATTTTATATGAAATATTGGGGACTAGTGTAATAAATAGCCCAAAAACCCCTCCCTCCCTGCATATTTGAAGAAAAAAATTTGCGCTTCGCGCCCTTCCAAATGGTTTCTGCTTTTTATCATATTGTATATTTTGTTTTTATTTCTATAAACAAATATTTAATCAAAAAGTTATTTTATATAAAAAAGAAATAGCATTGATATTTATCTAAGCCTTTTTCTCAACACTGTATGTCTGTCTGTATAACTATATATATGATGTCATATTATTTTCAGGATAAGTTTATCTTTTTTTTGTGTACATACCCTTACAAAAAACATGTTTTTTTTATGTAAATTTTGAATTTTCATTAAAAACCCTTAAAACTAACTACACTCTATATTCCTAACTTGATAAAATACACCACTCTTGTTGTATTTAATTGATTTTAGTTCAAAGGGGGAGTAAATATTTTTAGGTGCGCTTCACACACCGCCCTTATAAATCCTTGGAAACACCACTTAATCAAAAATTAACAGAGTTTTAAAGTGCCATTTAAAGAGGGTAGGATATGTTGATATAACTTTTTAGCTTCTCTATAATCCACTATGCTGTCAGTACGTAATGCTAAAGGGGAAATGTGATTTTTTTAACTGCAATTAAAGATAGAAGGCTAAAACTTAATGTTAACATTCTCATCATTATGGAGTATAATTAACTATTAAAAATTCATGGAGGTCGGATGTTTTTTTGTGCTTTGCTACTTAAAGATGTTGTCATCCTTGTTGTCATACAATAAAGAAATATTTAAAATCAGTTTTACATATTAGGTTAATTTTTGGTAAATTATTTCCAAAATGAGTGTTTTTATCTCCACCCCCCCAAACTTTTTTTTAATGGGGTTTTTCATTCTTCCTGCTGAGATTTTATAACATCGCCTTCCACCCATAAAAAATGTATTGTGGTGGGGGGGGGGGGGAAGGTTAAATTATCTTCTGTATTTTTTTTACGAAGATGCTTTCTAGCTCCCTTCCCTTCGGTCATTGCAGGGTGGGGAGAAGGGATAGGGGAGAAGAGATGGTGGGGGGAAGAGATGGGGGATATAAATGGGAAATAGGGATGGGGGAAGGGATGGGGAAGAAGGGATAAGGACTAGAAGGCCCATAACCAAATAATCCCACCCCTTAAAACGCCCTTATTTAAAATTAGTATATATAATCAAAATGCCCCCCCCTAAAGCAAAGTGCCCCCCCGGGGCACTTTGATTTAGGGGGGGGCAAAATTTTACAAAATCTTCAAAATGCCCCCCCCTAGACAAAGTGCTTCGCACGCCACTGAATAGTATGCTTACATGTTTGGATGGAAATGCCCACGAATCTGAATCATCCATTCTGGTGCGAAGTATTCCATACCCAAACATTGGAACCAATGGGAAACCTTAAATTTAAAAAAAAAACTAGTAATGCTCCAATATTTAGAGAAGAAATTCTTCTTAATTTGAAATCAGGCCATATTAAGACCAACAGATCTATAGTATAAATGTATATAAAGACAACTACCTCCCTTCATTTTTCAAAGACCTTTTTCATCTGCTTCTAAATTATTTTCGGCTACTTGGCTGTGTTAGTATAAGCGACACCATTGGTTGATTTTCAATGACCCAATAGGAAGGTAGCGATGGGGAGATTCAGTTATTTAACCTTTCTTCCTCTAGTGTTTTACTCTAATTTACAGATATTAAATTTTATCCTATTCCCATTTCAAATATAACTTGATTAATAATGGGGGAGTTCATGACGGGGTTGACCTCCTCCCCTCAAAAATGTATATAAACCTGACCTATTCAACAGATATATAAAAACACCATTCGGTCCTTTTTTTAATGCAAGGATTAATTAAAAATAAAAGATTGAGTCTGGAAATTAGAAACTTACCCCAACTAAGAATATGAAAATGTTGGAACTGAATTTGATCAAGAGTGAAGGCATTCTGTAGAATTCTGTGTAGGTAATAACCTTCACACCTAGTATATTATGTGTGAATTAAGATCTCTTAAACTGGTGAGAAGAAAACTTTCACAAACACAATCCCCAAAATTTAAACATTAGAACTCCCTTCATAGGCAAAAACAAAAATGCTTCCTAAAATGCTTAGTGTTGAACCTTTAGTATTCTAAGTAAAAAATTTGCATTGAAGGTAAAGGGCACAGCAGATGTGCAATTTGATTTAAACAAGGTATCTAAACAGTTGCATCGTTGAGTTTTATACAGAAAAGTCGATTTAAGTAAGCTAAGCGTTAAAGCGCACTCGTTGCGTGATAAATCTCTACTGACAACATCCAAACATATTTTGTTAGTCTTAAAATCTAGCTGTTGATTTATCATAAGAGATAGATTGAGGGAAGTTAAGCTTTAAAGAGCACTCGTTGCGTGTAAATTCAATACTGACCACAACCAGGAAAGTTTGTTAATCTCAAAAATTGTAGCTGTAAATTTTATTCCATAGATTTGTTTATTGGGGTTGCATATAAAATCTGTATACTAACCATTTTCAAGCATAGTTTGTTAGTCTTAAAAATTTTAGCACTAATGTATCCGTAGAGATAGATTGAGGGAGGCTAACCTTTAAAGAACACTCGATGCTTGATAAATCTCAATACAGACCACATCCAAACATATTTTGTTAGTCTTAAAAATTGTAGCTGTAAAGAAGGTGTATCAACTTTTTTGCTTTTTATTTAAGATAGCTAGCCGCTTCTTTTAGTAAGTAGTAGATGTAAAATTTTTCATAGAATTCAGATATGCAATCGGTTTTTTTTGTAGACCTTTTATTTTTTAAGTAATTTTAGTTTTTTTAAAAAATAATTAAGTCGGTTTTAAGGTACTAAAACGCAACAAAATAAAAGAAGAAAATGGCCAGTATGAACAAAAATAGTAAGATCTTTAATTTGACACCTTACTTTTAAAATTCTGTTGAGTAATTATTGAAGAAATCAATTTTTTTAACCTCGGTTTAATCAAAACTTTAAAGTAAAATATAATCTCCCACAGGCATAAAAAATATGGGTTCATATATACCTTTAGAATCAGAAAAATATTACAAATCCATTGTAAGCAAAATTGAAAAAAGTAAAAAAATAAAAATAATAAAAATGGCCTAACGTATTATTTTTTACAGGTAACACTTAATTGTAACTATTAAACTAGCCAATCACAAGTCTCAAAAATTGACTAATCGGGAAGCTTAACCTCAAAACCTCAACCAATAGAATTGACAAAAAAAAAGGATAATGTTCATAGAATATATACAATAGATACTACAATGAAAATAGTGATACTTACATAACATGTAAAGAACGAAAAATTATGAACAAATATGCTTCAATCTGTTTATAAACTTCAAAACAATGCAGTTAAAAATGCTTTATTGTTTCTTGTGTTTAAAAAATATCTGTTACATTGTATGTATATTTATTTAGGTTTATTTCAAGTTTCAAGTTTTCAAGTTGTTCAACCCTTTAAAACCGAAAATTATGATTCTTAAAATAAACTTATAAGTTTTGATTAAACCGAGGTTAAAAAAATTGATTTTTTCAATAATTACTCAACATAATTTTAAAAGTAAGGTGTCAAATTAAAGATCTTACTATTTTTGTTCATACTGGCCATTTTCTTCTTTTATTTTGTTGCGTTTTAGTACCTTAAAACCGACTTAATTATTTTTTTTTTAAACTTAAATTACTTAAAAAATAAGAGGTCTACAAAAAAAACGATTGCATATCAGAATTCTATGAAAAATTTTACATCTACTACTTACTGAAAGAACCGGCTAGCTATCTTAAATAAAAAGCAAAAAAGTTGATACACCTTCTTTATCATAATTGATAGATCAAGGGAAGTCAAGCTTTAAAGAGCACTCGTTGCGTGTTTAAATGTATACTGACCACATCCAAGCATAGTTGGTTAGTCTCAAGTATCTGCACAGTAACACTATAAAGGTATCTGAGTAAATGCTGAATCCCGAATCCTTAAAAAAAATGTTTTTAAACATTATAGTATATTTTTGCCGGTTTCCCACAGAGTGATCAGTCGAGCAAACTTCCTCCCTCTCCGATCCCTATTTTGATAAATAGGGGAGGGTGTATTTTTAAAAGCGAAGCTTTTCTATAATTAAGGTCGGTCCGTCCGTCCGTCCGTCCGTCCTTCGGTCCGTCCGTCCGAGATAGTTAGCTTTTATTCGTTAATTTAGGCATGTTAGAATTGTCCTATCGATTTCAAACTTTGCATGATGATTCCTGTAGTAGTTGGGTACGATTTAGAAAGCGTAGCAACTCTATAATCATTACCAGAATGTCCGTACGTCCATTTTAAACATGTTGATTTTTCTACTTTTTTAACAACAAATTTTCAAGTGTTTTAATTATCCGTTTGATCTGATTTTTGGTATATTGATTCCTGGGACAACAAAGAACAATATTATAAGCGAAGCAACTCTATAATCAAGTCCAAAAATGTAAGTATGTCCATAAACATTATCCTGTTTTTAAGCAGTTTTTCAACAAATTTACCTACAATTTTGATTCGATATTTATACATTATGTTCCGATTTTTCAGTTCAGATACTATACAAGTGTTAATGTCCGTTTGTCCTACCGTTTCAGTGCTTCGCTTTTATGGATGTTGTCATCCTTGTTTTTAGTTTGTTTATTACTGTAGGTCGGGTCTGGTTAGGTCACCCACAGGTATAGGCCAAACAGGGGTTAGGTACAGGAAAAAAACTACCCCTACCCCCCAAAAAAGAGGTCAAAGGGTCGATGGGCACTTTGATGGAAATCAATGAAGAAACTAATTTACCTCTTACTTAACCGCTGGTCAAAGTAGGAAACAACATTATTTTCTTCTGTTCAATTATCCCTTTATTTATAACTTAAAAAGCATGTATTTTTATTATCTTTATTATTTTTCTATTATGACTTTTTTCATTTTAAAGCATTATGACTATTATAAAACATTTTAGAATAGAGAGAAAAGGGCAGTTTTTTCTCTCTATCTTATCCCTGCCGACTGCCCTAATCCTGTGGGTCTGACCTGTACCCAATATATCTGATCAAAAGTAAAATACAAACAAACTTATTCTTATTTTCCAAAATAAAGGGGGGTTTCTCTGCTCGACTAGGCACTTTGAGGGGAGTCGCCATGTTTTCTTATGCATTAAAAAAAATGCCTTAGTAAATTGTTTTACCATATTATTTACAAAACAAACTGTACAGATAAACATACCTATGTATATACATATATATTATCACAAACTAATTGTATAACAAGATAAAAATATTATCGATTAGAAGCACAGATACTCTAAAGATTGGATTTGTCCTCTTTTTTTAATTTGTCCAATATTTATTGTACAATGTGATAAATATGTGATATTCAGTGATTTACTTGCAATATCTATTGAAAATCCAAAGATAATCTAAGATTTCTACTTTTACTGTACTACTTAATTTTACAGTTCAAAGTTCTTTTTTGGTCTAAGATGTTAGCTTGTTGTTGATGAACTAAAAATGAACATAATCGTTGATATTTTACAACACATTGTATTTAGGGTATGGTTCCAATAGAATTCATCCTACATAGAATTTTACCAACGACTTGCACCTAAGCCCCTACTAGCCCCTGCGGAGGTAATGAACCTTGGAATAAATAGCCTAAAAACTAAATAATAAAACTTAACCTTTTTACTGAATATTTTGTAAATGGAAGCAAATCTGTTTGGGTGCAAATGAAGGCTCTCCCAGAGTTAAGGTTTATTTATGTATAGATGTTTGTTTGAATATGTGACAGAAAAAGAAAGAAGAAGTTTTCAAAATCAATTTACTTTGCTTCAAAACCATACCTTTATGTAATCCTATAACAAATACGAGAATTATATTATGCTTATTTTATTTAAAATATAATGTCTGGGCCTCTTAGGAAACCTGTCAATAAGTATAAGGAAATCTAAATTTGATCCAATGATTATCGAGTTTTTGTTTGCAAGATAGAAAGATATTCAACCTACATCTATAATCTAAAAACTAAGGTAAGACCATTGTTTGGACATGCTAATATGATTATTTTATTTCTATATAAATTACTAGCGGCTACGCCTCTAGAGGCCTCTAGTTGCACTTTAATTTTTTTTCTTCAAATATTCAAGTTGAGAAATAATTGTCTATTTTGCGTTCAAGTCTCTAAGAAAAGCTCTAAAAATTTCGATTTTTGTGAATTCTCTTGGGGAATTGTTGGTACCCTCCCCCAAATAGTTATAAGCATTCCCGGGACCTATGAGAAGCTACCCTGTTAAGGAGAACCCGATCAGTTCAGCGGTTAGCGAGATCCTTCGGTAAGACAAATAAACACATAGACATCCTGTTACTTTATTATAAGGATATACAACATCGTAAAATGGACAGTCATCAAAAACCACTTTATCTTTCATTTTTATTGTACAAACATTCAAACGATAGAGTAGCTACACCGCTTCTGAAACAGTATGAGTGACTGCTGGCAAATACAAATGGCAAACATAAAGTTTAAAACTTTTGTTAAGTTTCCTTTCAGGCCTAATTAGGTGTGAAAGGTTTTTATGTTTTGATATTTATCTATCTATCTGTAGATATCTTTATATTTTTTTGGACAAATCAGGGATCTAAAGGGATAAGACAATGGCCGATACATTGATGTACATCCCCAATGATGATACACAAAATCACCTCTAATGTAAGTGAAAATCATTGGTTAATACGTTTGAATACTCAACTTAATGAATTCACCGATCAAAATTCACTAAAGTCCCAAAAGTCGTTAAGCCAACAATTAAGAAAACGTTAAATTGTAAAACTTAGGGGACTAGTATAATAAACAGCCTATTATCCCAACTCTCCCTGGGATAACTGCTTTTTATTTGGTAGGTTTCATCTGTCTGACTATTGGACCGAAATTCCTTCAACCAGTTTTTTAGTTTTTCACCTAAGAACCTTGAGGGAAGCTTTAACCCCTAAGAGTCCTAAATCAGTGGGGAATCAAAACTGCGGGGCGTTTTATAGTATATAACCACCTAACCTTTAGATGTATCTTAATATAGGTTCTTTTTCAAATGATTAAATCAAAGAAGGCTTTTTAGGTGCTCTAGTGGCAACGTAAGGGATTTTGCCTTTTAAACCAATTTATAACTTTTTTCCCATTTTTCTATAAATATTTATTTATATGTTTGAATTTAACATTTAAGTTTTTGAGATTAGTTGTAAACTAATTTTTATTATCCTATTATTGGATCCCTAAATCAATAATTTTGTTTGTTTTTTCACATATTGTTTTGACTTGTTTGTAAACAAATATCAAAATCAGGTATTTACTATATTTTAAATGTTAAACACTTTTGTTTCGCCCCCAACCTTTAAGGGCTTGCCCATAAGATCCCCACCATCCTCCACACAAAAAGTACAGAGAAATATTTGGGGGACTTTTTAAAAGTAATTTAATTTAGGAGGGTTGATTCAGGGCGGGAGTGGACAATGGTTTTTTTTTATTACAGTAATTCCCAAAATTTTATAATAATGTTCTCTTATTCGTTGGCGTAACAATCTTGGGGACTATTATTGAATTTTGATTGCTTGGTTCATTTAGTTGAGTGTCCAAACTTTTTAACCATAAATTGTACTCTACTATAGGGATAATCTTGTGTATCATCATTGGGATTGTAAATGTACAACAAATTATCGGCCATTGTCTTATCCCTTTAGATCACTAGAGTTGATTACAAAACCTACAAGAAGCTACAAAGCTACAATTTACGTCTTTGTAGATACTGTAATGTTGACCCAGGCCTGCAACCCCTCAGATCTATCCAAAAAAAAGGAATAACAAATTTTTATTTTCCTATCCTTGGAAAACTCCTTTTAATTCTATGCGATAAACATACATTGAAATTTACCTGTTTTGCAAATAGTTTACTTGAATCTGGTTGGTTTATCAAGGCAGGCATAAATACACAAAACCTTTAAATAATTTTTTTATTTGCTTTTTAATAGCTTTGTCCCTAGGAAGAAGGGTCAGTAAAATAGCCTAAACCCGCACAACATAATTGCAAAACTACCACACCTTTTGACCAGCGATTTCAGCTTCAGACAGAAAAGTAATACCATTAAATTCTAGGATATCTATACTATAGAATATAAATTAGAAATGTGGACTTGTTTAGGCTCTGCTAATGGCGACGCAATTATCCTTGTCAAATTAAAATTTAACTGTAATGTTCCTTTGGGTTTGATCACAACAATTTTTTTCGTTTTTGCAAAAAATGCAGAATGCTTTCGATGGGTATGCCCTATGACATCCAAGCTTTTCTTTCTTCAGGGCGGTTTCAAAGGTTTGAAAGGGGTAATCTAATATAATTTCTAAATTTTCAGAGGGGGGAGGGGTAAAATTAAAGCTTTCAAAGTTTGAGTGGGGTAAACACCCATTTAACTCACCTCCCACCCTTGGAGGTCTATGGGCGTGCCTTAACTTATGAAGACGATGAATATTCTTCACTTATAAAATAGAATCATTTATAAAAATAATCATATTAATAACTATTTTGCAAGATCACTATAGTAATTATTACAGAGTTGCTAAGCTTTCATGAATATAACATATTCTTACAGGAACATGTAAACAAAGGTTTAAAGTCGATTTGAAAATTCTAACAAGATTAATTTTACTATCAAATAAAAATGTGAAATATACCTGAAAATAATACTGGCTATCTTGAAAAAGAAAAGGCTGATAAAGAGATGTTTATGCAGTTGAACACGGGTCACTCGGAAACAACTTAACAAGGATGACAACATCCATAAAAGCGAAGCACTGAAACGGTAGGACAAACGGACACCTTTATAGTGTAAGAACTTAATTATCATAATATAAATTTATAAGAGTCAAAGCAAAATTGTAAGTAAATTTGTTGTAAAACTGCTTGATACAGGATAATTTTTATGGACATACTTACATTTTTAGGGCTTGATTATAGAGTTGCTTCGCTTATTACATTATACTTTGTTGTCCCAGGAATCAATATACCAAAAATCAGATCAATCCGATGATTTGATCACATAAAAATTTGTTGTTAAAAAAGTAAAAAAATCAACATGTTTAAAATGGACGTACGGACATATGGTAATGATTACAGAGTTGCTACGCTTTCTAATTCGTACCTAACTACTAAAGGAATCACCATGCAAAATTTGAAATCGATAGGACAATTCTAACATGCCTAAATTAACGGGAAAAGCTATCCGTTACGGACGTACGGACGTACGGACGGACGGACGGACGTACGGACGGACCGACCCTAATTATAGAAAAGCTTCGCTTTTAAAAATGTTTGTTAAAATTATATCTATTCGAGCACAGAACCCCCTTTCCCTTTGTAAGCCTATTTTGAAATAAACAAAAAATAAGAAAGGGGGGGGGAGAGAGGATAGTTTTTTATTCAACATAATCGGCCGTGCGGGGGTCCCTAACCTTCCAGGGCTACCACATATATGTATAATGCAGAAAAAAAATTAAGAAACCTTTTCACATATTTAGATATTTATATTTTGTGGCATGACTGACAGACCGACGGACAAAGTAAAATATAATAGTTAGGGTTGGGCCGGATATCCAGTGTGGCCGGATATCCGGCCATTTTCAATATCCGGCCGGATACCGGATATTGAAACTATTCGGCCGGATATCCGGCTCTATAATTTTTTATACTTTACACCAAAAATCTCTATTTTTTTTAAATTTTAAATGGCTATAATTTTCTTATTATTGAAGCTAGAAGAACATTTTTTCTGAACAAGTTTATATAAGATTTCTGATATCTGGTAATTTGGCCGGTTATCCGGCCGGATATCCGGTAATTTGGCCGGATAACCGGATATTTGCCGGATATCCGGCGTTTGAAATCAGCCGGATATCCGGTATCCGGTATCCGGCCCAACCCTAATAATAGTCATAGGTATAGGGAATCTTAGGATAAAAAAATCAACCGACTATCTTGAATAACAGTTGAGAAAACCACATCTCCAAAAAGCGTCAAGGACTGATTGATGCATGAAATAAATGACTAGCGGACTGACAAACAAAGTGAAATATAGAGTAGCTTCACTAATAAAAAATAGATTAGCATACAACTAAATGATTTAGTGAATAATCATACCTGTCAAAATGAAAAATAATGATGGCAGGAAGAAGAGCTATTCCAGATAAGATATATAGACACAATCTGAAATTATGATAATCCTTATACTAAAGTAACAGGATGTCTGTGTGTTTGTACCAAAGGATCTCGCTAACCGCTGAACAGATCGGGTTCTCCTTAACAGGATAGCTTCTCATAGGTCCCGGGAAGGTTTATAACTATTTTGGGGGAGGGTATCACCGCCCTCCCAAGAGAAATCGCCCCTAGAAAAAATTAACCCTCCCGAAAAAGAGACTTGAACAAAACATAAACCAATTATTTCTCTAATTAGATATTTTAAATAAAAAAAACATTCAAAGTGCCACTAGAGGCCTCTAGGGGCGTAGCCGCTAGTTAAATATAGAAAGCAGAAATAAGTTAATAATTGCCATGTTGTATTTTCGTACTTACTCTCTTCCTTTTGCAAATTTTCTCTCTTTTTGTAATACCTAGCATCTGCTCTATATCTCACTTGGTTCGTTTGTCAATTAATGATTTTCTGTGCTTCGCTGCTTTTGGATGCTTTCATCCTCGTTTTTATTAAAGTTGGCATTTTGACTCCACGGCGCGGGGGAGGGTAAAGGAATGTTTACCCCATAAAACTTTAAAACCCCTCATTTTATCCCTCTGAAAGTTTTAACCTTCATAAAAAGCTTGGACGTCCCTTGAAGTGAAAGTTTAAAGAAGTTACCTTTCCTTGCTGGACAAAGTTCATATTTGTCTTTAATATTTAACAAAATGTGTCAAATTATGCATTAATGTATATAATGTTAACAAAATCGAAAAAAGAAGTCCAAAAATGGGTAAATTAGGCCAGGCTTAGGATAAACATTCTCATATTTTCAGCCTCCTTCAATTATTAAACCCCCATATAGAATATTTAAAAAAATATCCAAAAACTATGCACAAGCAATGGCGTCCAATGCAATTGGGGAGGATAAAAATTTTAGGTGTCGTGGCATCCAAAAATTTAGGAAATACATGGATTTTAAAAATAAAAAATGAAAAAGCTTGGACGTCCAACAAGTATACGGTGAATAATAAATAAAGCAGATTTCCGGTTTCTCTTTCTTTGATTTTAAGTGAAACTATTCAATAAGATTAAACGTGTGAAAGTATTTAAAATAGGTTAAAAAGTGTACAAAAAAAGAATATTGACTATATTGTTCTTTTTCTTTGCACTTGTTTCATATTGTTATAGGTCAATTTATTCAAGTAAAGTTTTAAAATAGGTGAACCGTAGGATTTGGCAGAGAGAGGGTACAATGGGCTGCATTATTACACTAGTCTCCAAAGTTTTGTAATAACGTTTTCTCGTATTCATTCGAATCCGGTGGATAGGAACTGGTTCTCATCCATACGAAAAAACTTTGTATAGCATCGTATTATATCCAGCTTTCTATGAATATAAAAATGTACAATCAAAAGATTAAAACCAGTTTTAAAAAAAGGCTAAAAAAACTAGTTTTAATCTTTTAATTGTACATTCTATATCCGCGTAAAGCCGTTTATAATACGATGCGAGAAATAACTATTTTTTATTAATTTAGTGAATTTTCATTGGTTGGATCATTAAGTTGAGTGTTCTAACGTTTCAACCAATAATTTCAATGTACTCGAGAGGTAAGTAGGGATGTACATCAATTTGTCAACCATTATCTTATCCCTTTTGATCCCTGATGATTTGAGGACCCTGCAAACCAAATAGCGTATATACTCTAAACTGATAAAGCTAAAATCTTTTTATCTTAGAATAGTGTATTTTTATTAAAAATATGTTGAAAAAACATTCTAACTTTCAATAAAGAATTACAAAGAAATCAAGATCAATGCTGAGACTCAAAAATTGAATTCTAAGTTATTTTACTTAGGTTAAATGTCAATAGACATTGAATGATGCATGAGGTTATGAAATAAAAGGCATATAACTACATAGGTCTCTACTTCAAAAATTAAGACCCCTTTTAATATACCTAGATTTTTAAGTTAATTTAGAGTATAAATCTTACTAGAAGTGGTTGTGAAAATATTCTCTTATGGGGTTTTCTAGTCTTATACAGGGTGCGTCACATAAATCGGGACATTTTTTAAACGGCCATAGCGTGAAAACTACTTGACCAATCAGGACGTTAGACCCCACTTTAGAAAGCTTAGGTAATGACCTTTTATCACAAAAAATCTTTGGACGAAGATGGACGTGTACACCGAGCTGGACGCGTATATGTTCAACAAGGCAGATTCCAAATGCGCCGGTGGTTAAGTGCGCAAAATCACAAAACGTAGGGTCCGACAGGGAAGAAGTTGAAATCTTGACCCCAAATTTTGTGGGTGTCTTAGGCTCATTGAGACACACATTTTGCCGTGTTTAAATCCATTTTAGCTCAATCCTAGCCGAAATGAGGTCGATTTTTCAAGATTTTGAGCCTTAAGAAATCACAAACAGTAGGGCGCGACAGGGAAGGAGTTGGAAATTTGACTCAAAATTTTTTGTGTGTCTTAAGCTCATCGAGACACGCATAATTTGAGTACTTAAAGTCCACTGTAGCTAAATCCTAGCCCAAATGAGAGCAAAAACATGGATTTTGTCAATTTGGCGGTTACTCATGATCCTAAGGAAATGTGGCCTCCCAGTAGCCCGATCTTAATTCAATGGACTTTTGGGCCTAGGGCTACTTTAAAGCATGCACCAATAGACGTGCCCATACCACAAAGACCTCCCTCATTGCCACTATCAAGGAGAACTACGCCAGCTTGGACAGGTACATTTTAACCTGGACCTGCCGGCGGTTGAGGAGGCGGGTAGAGACGGTGATTGAGGCTGGCGGCGATTTTATTGAATAATCTACTAGTCATATAACTATTTTGCTTCCCAGCTTTTAAAATTCAATAAAATCTTTAAAATTGACGATTTTATGTTCATTTCTTTAAAAATTACAAAATGTCCCGATTTATGTGACACACCCTGTAATTATATAAATAAAAAAAGCTTCTTTTTTTACCTAGCATATTCCATGTAGTGGATATCATTAGATTTGTTACAATCTGAGTAGTCTGTCCATTCTGACCAATACAGAGGCTAAATATAGATATTCCATGTATTGGATATTATTAGATTTGTTACAATCCGAGTAGTCTGTCCATTCTGACCAATACAGAGGCTAAATATAGAAATTCCATGTATTGGATATTATTAGATTTGTTACAATCTGAGTAGTCTGTCCATTCTGACCAATACAGAGGCTAAATATAGATATTCCATGTATTGGATATCATTAGATTTGTTACAATCTGAGTAGTCTATCCATTCTGACCAATACAGAGGCTAAATATAGATATTCCATGTATTGGATATTATTAGATTTGTTACAATCTGAGTAGTCTGTCCATTCTGACCAATACAGAGGCTAAATATAGATATTCCATGTATTGGATATTATTAGATTTGTTACAATCTGAGTAGTCTGTCCATTCTGACCAATACAGAGGCTAAATATAGATAGATAAATGAATTATTAAACTCATAGATAGCACCAACCATACATACTCCATAGATAGATAGATATACTTACTGGAATATTATTGTACTGTCTGTACCATCCATACTCCATAGATAGATAGATAGAAATACTTACAGGAATATTATTGTACTGTCTGTACCATCCATACTCCATAGATAGATATATAGATATACTTACAGGAATATTATTGGACTGTCTGTACCATCCATACTCCAGAGATAGAAATACTTACAGGAATATTATTGTACTGTCTGTACCATCCATACTCCATAGATAGAAATACTTACAGGAATATTATTGTACTGTCTGTACCATCTATACTCCATAGATAGAAATACTTACAGGAATATTATTGTACTACCTGTACCATCCATACTTCATAGATAGATAGATAGAAATACTTACAGGAATATTATTGTACTGTTTGTACCATCCATACTCCATAGATAGATATGCTTACAGGAATATTATTGTACTGTCTGTACCATCCATACTCCATAGATAGATAGATAGATATACTTACAGGAATATTATTGTACTGTCTGTACCAACCATACTCCATACACTGTTTGATAGATTTACCTATATAAAAGTATTGATTAATTATAATACTACATATATATTTAAAGAAAGCAGATGATTTTCCTAAAAGTACCTGGCAAGCAAAAGGGGGAAATTTTTAGGTCTATTTCCTTTAGGGCCTATACCTCCGGATATAACTACCCCCCTTACCCCCCCCCCCTCCTACTATTTTAAATTTATTTCAAATTAGAGTGTAGGTTCTTTCTCTTTGAGGTAAACTGCCAGAAAGCTTCTTCATGAGTCATTATGTGATAAACATGTTAGTATATAATCTTATGGATCTTTTAAATATTAAAATATGTCTGCCAATAAATTTGCTTTCTCTTCTTCCAAGTATTATACTCACTACCGCAAGCGTAAGATTGTTGACGGCCATGTGTGAAGAAGTATATGTAGTGGGGACACCTGCCATACTCATATTCACCTGTATGCAAAAAAAGATAAAGTTTTAACTATATTTTGTATTTGCATAACATAATCCCCAAAAACTTTGGGATCATTGGACTAAAAATTATTATGTTAATGATCTCTCATTCACTGGCTTGAAACCTGGGGACTTTTATCAAAACTTTTCAACCAATAATTTAAATCTATAAAAGTTGTAATTTTGTTAATTATTATTATGATGTCTTATCCCTCAAGTTCCCCACAAAACATGAAAAAAGAAACATTGATTTGTTTCAAATGTTATTCTGGCAATAAAAATGTTTTTGCCTCAAACAGTTAAAAATATGCTACCTACATTTAAATGAATATACATTCATCTTACCAAGTTTGCCAGAGTTTTTCCAGCAGTGCCACCCGTCCCAGGTGGGAGGACATAATCCTACAGTACTGCAAGAAAAGAAAATTTGGATCATGAAAAGAAAGCGAAGTAGCGAGTTTCGTCGAATTTTCACAATAGCTTTTGATAGGTTATTTTAGGTTAGATAATCTTTATGATTGCCACGCAGGGTTAGTAAATTGGCCCGAGTAATTTGAGCCCACTAAAAGGCTAAGGCGCTGACGCTCTTATCATTTTTTATTTTGTCTACCTTTCATTCATAGCCTTGCAGCAATCAGCAGCAGCTTGACAGCAGTCTTTCAGCAACAAAATGTCTTCACTATCCTAAATTTTTAATACAGCATGGATGAAAAAGTGGTGTTTTTATTCTCCTATGCTTAACACCTGAGGGGATACTAAAAACCCAATATAACCTACACTAACCTGACCTAAAATAATAAATAAAGAGAGATCACCCTCCCAAAAAATTGAGGGTGAAAATCAACCATCCAAATTTTAATTTTAATTTAATCAACAAAAAGTAAACTTATGGCATGTCATTTTTTAATGGCGTTATATAGCTTAAAGGGACTGTGAACGTAAATTTTTCTCATCTTAATATCAAACCTTAACATTATCTAATTCATAATATCTCACAGATAGAGTAAAACGCGCTTTTGTTTGCTTAAAAAACGACTTTTTCCGACGATTTTTATAAGGTAATGGGAAAGGAAGAAATTTTCCGTATTATATAAAATGTGCATTAAATTGCTTTTTTCTCCCATTATAGCTAAAATTAAACTTTTTCACATAGTTCTTGACTTTTCCTAACGGTTAAGCTGACTTTTAACATAATCCTTGCTTTAAACCGATGTTTAGTTACCTAGAAATTGATAAAATAAGCAATATTTTTTATTGAAAACCAAATACAATAACAAAGCCATAAACAGTTTTTTTTATTAGTATCCAATTAACTTTAGATGGCCCATCTCTCGCCCACCTTTAATTACAAATTTGTAAATAATAAAGACGCAATATTTCTTTATAAACAGTCTGATAAAAGTGTAAACTAATTCTTGAAAGTGGGTTATTTATTGTCCAACACAATAAAAAAGGATATTATTATTTTAAATAACCTATGAGATTCAACCCTTTGTAGACAGTGAGGTATTTTTTTGTCAATAATACGAATTTAAAATAGGTCTTCATTACCTAATTACTACGTTATAAAAAAACTAATTGGCAATTTTATATCATAAAATAAATCCTTAACAGTAAGTAAATTGTTTCAACTATGTATGACAAGTTAAATATCCCTACAAACATTATAAGAAACAAAACCGTTCAGATTTTCCCTGTTTTTTCCTTTTTCCCTCCCAAAATACCATAAAATCAAGGCATTTTTCCTGGATATTTTTGTAAATAGGACGTTTTTTGTTGATCAGTGTAGTGAAAGGTGCTTAGAAAATGTTAAGATTTGATAATCAGATGAGAAATTTTTACGTTCACACTCCCTTTAATTAGGAAAATAGTTATCATCTTTCCCTGGACCATTGAGAAGCTTCAATTTAAAGGAGAATTATATCGGTTCAGCAGTAAGCGATATCCTTGGCTAAACACACATAGACATCCTGTTACTTTTATGCAAGGATTGTAAGCTAACCTTAAATATTGTTGAAAGATCATCAAACATTTTATTTTTAGTTGTACTTGTGTTAAATTTTTCTTCATTCTAAATATTTTTTCTAATTAAAGTTAGTATTTTAAAGATACCGTAAAAATAAGTTTTTTATTCATTTAGAAAATATTTGTTTTAAGTATGTCATAATGGATAGCTACAATCTTTGGACATCAAGACATTTATAACTTAAAAATAGTTCTAACATGCCTACATTAACGTACGAACATACAGTCCTTAAGAATAGAAAAGCTTCGCTTTTAATAAAACCTGAATGATATATGTTATTCCCAAGGTTTTGTAGTAACTATCCATCTTAGTTGACGAATTTTGCCTAAAATATTTTTTTAAAAACTTAGAGTCATACAAATCTAACTATATGGCTAAATTAAAAACAACAAAACAAATTTTGAAAAGTTATTTCTGTAATTAGGTATCATACAGACTGATAAATTTAGGTAAATAACTTCACTAAGAATATCTTTAACATTTGATCATGTAGAGTGACAAAGTGACTAAAAAATCAGCCATGTGACGTCATAAAAATGAGTTTTTTTAAGGGATTTTCCTACCACTTTTCCTCTCATCTCCCACATTTTATTATGGGGTCATGTGGCTGATTTTTGGACAAAATTCATTAATTGTTCAACATATTGTTACCTAAATAATTGATCTGGTATCCAGCTTAAACATTTTAAGCATGACTCTATTTCAAATTCTTTCTCGTCCAGTAATCTGGGAAAATGTTGAATTAAATAAGAATAACAAAAGTAGCTTTACAAAATAGAAAGACAAAAGAACATTGACAAATATAAATCTGTGCAAAAAATTGTTATAAATATTTTATTGAATGGCTTAAATTCAGTATGTTTGATATCTTCTAACATAAGTTTTTAGACTTAATTATAGAAATGCTTCGCTTGCTACATGTTTCCTTATCGCCATAGCAATCACCATTACAAAAATCATGTTCCTTTTTCTCTATGCATCAAATATCTATAATTTATGTACGTTTGACTTAAAGAGCACATTTGATATTATTCTTAGAGTAAATTTTTCTATCAAACAAAATTAATTAAAGGGAAACTTTAAGATACATATTTTAATTGTATACATTAATACAAGTTTAAAAGTAAATAAAAATGTAACAAGACAAAATTTAAAGGATAAAGAAGGATGACAACATCCATAAAAGCGAAGCACTGAAACGGTAGGACAAACGGACATTAACACTTGTATAATATCAGAACTGAATAATCATAATATAAGAGTCGAGGCAAAATTGTAAGTAAATTTGTTGAAAAACTGCTTGACACAGGATAATGCTTATGGACATACTTACATTTCTAGGACTTGATTATATAGTTGTTTCGCTTATAACATTATACTTTGTTGTCCCAGGAATCAATATACCAAAAATCAGATTAATCGAATGATTATATAACATTTATATAAAATTTGTTGTTAAAAAAAGTAAAAAAATCAACATGTTTAAAATGGACGTACATGATGGTAATGATTATAGAGTTGCTACGTTTTCTAAATCGTACCTAACTACTATAGGAATCACCATGCAAAGTTTGAAATCGATAGGACAATTATAACACGCCTAAGTTAACGAAAAAAACTATCCGTTACAGACAAAAGGTTACAACTCTCTCTAATCCCCAATATTTGGCTACTATTAAGGTAGACTTTCTCACAAAAGATTCGGAAAGATTAATTGATTGGCTATTGTCTTATCCCTAAAAAATCATCGATTTATTATGAATACTTTAATTCTAGCCTCTAGGGGCTTTGGAGGTCCTCCTCCTATCTAGAATCGTTATAGTTATAAAGATATTATCCAAAAATTTCTGTTTACTTTTGTAATTCGGAAAAAAATTGTTTTTACGAACACATTTTTTGTTGTGGATGGGCGTGTCCCATCCTTCAAGAAAATAGCTTAAAACCAACGCAGGACTAGCAGGTATATTCCCTGAAATGTAGAGCCCAATCTGTCTAGCAGTTGCCGAGATCTTAAGCTTCAAAAAGACGGATAAACATCAGGCAACTTTGTAGTTTAAATACCATTACCTATGTTGTAGTCTACATTTCTTTGCAGAACATTCTAATTTCAGTAATATCAATGACACAAATATTAGCAACAATCTATACATTTTTATACTAAAATATAAGCAGAGAGAGAGGGGACAATGGGCTGTTTATCACACTAGTCCCCAAAGTTTTCTAATAACGTTTTCTTATTCGTTGACTTAAATACTTTGGGGACTTTAGTGAATTTTGATTGGTTGATTCATTAAGTTTATTGTTCAAAGTTTTAACCACTAATTTTAATCTACAGAAGGGGTAATTTTATGTATCATCATTGGAGATGTACATCTATTTATCGGATATAGTCTTATCTCTTTAGATCCCTGACAGGAGCAACTAAGTATGAATCTTAGAGAAAGGTAGTGCAATCTTGATGGTTCTGAGCCACACTGAAAAATCGTGAATAGCATCGTATTAAAGACAATTTTCCACAAATACTAAAAAACAAAAAAATTCTATCAGTTTTGTTAGACCCGACTGGCCGAAGTACTGGCTTAAATCTTGATTTTTTTCATTTTCATTTAATATCCCCGGAAAGCTGTCTATGATACGAAGTAATAAATAACTATTAGTGTGCAAGAAAGTTGTTTAATAACTTGTTTAAATGTAATTACAAGTACAACAAGTACACGAACATTTTTTAAAAGCGAAGATAAAATTAGAACATTAAAAAATAAAAAAACCATTAAACATTAAAAAAGTTTAATATCAGCATGCTTTAAAAAAAGACATACTGACTTTCTGGTAATGATTATAGTGATGCTACGTTTTCTTTAGTAGTACTTTGTTGTTACAGGAATAATCAGTCCATGTTTGAAATCGATTGTACAATTCTATCATGTCTAAATTACCGATAAGAGCATCATTAACGGACGGGCGGACTTTTTATATTTAGAATAGTCTCACTTTTAAAATAGCGTACATTTAACAACTGATGGACATCACTTATGCATTTAATATCATCTATCATATATATATGCATATTTTAAATACTTCGGATTATACATGACAGCTAAGGCTTCATGTTAATTCTTATTTAAAAGTTACAGGATGTCTGACTGTTTCCGTTTGTCTGTAAGTTGAGATCTTGGTAAACGCAGGACGTGTTTATAGGGTTTGATAAATCTTTTTATATTTCCAAGGAAGGTTATTATTTTGGGGAAGGGTACCAAGAGAAATCACCCCCGAAAAAAAATGCTTCTCCCCCCCACACCTCTAGGAGTGAAGCTGATAGTTAGAAAAATTATAAAAAGGACTGATAATCTGCAACTGCTGATTGTTAACTTGGACGCGGCTTACATCGACTCGGCTGTAAATTCGATGGACAAATGGCCTTAAAAAAATTATATGAAAATTATATTTTAATATATATTTAAATTCTTTTATAGCTTGACCGACAGACTGATGGATCATGTAAATTATATCATTGATGCTCTTTGGAATGTATGGACTAACGTGCTACTAAAAACCGACTAAGGCGGACTTACCCTCATAACCAAAAGTAAATTCCAATTTAAAATGTTTTTTTTTTACTTTTGTTTGCGCTTTCTTGTAACACAATTATACTTGTCTTATTATCCAGAGAGAGAGGGACTGTTTGTTACACTAGTCGCAAAGTTTTTTAATAGCGTTTTCTTATTCGTTGGCCTAACAACTTTTAGGACTTTTAATTTTGATTGGTGGGTTTATTAAATTGAGTGTTTAAACTTTTCAACCACGAATTTAAATCTACATAAGGGGTAAATTAGTGTTTTTCATAATGAGGGATTTACATCAAATTATCGCCTATTGTCTTATCCCTTTAGCTCCCTGCTTATTATCACATTTATGTAAGAGCATTTTCAAAGGGAATTTTTTATGAATGTATAACATAAACAGAATCATTTTTTTCTCACATTCTGCTCGTTTACCTAATTTTGTTTAACTGAGTTAGAAACAGACCTTCATTATACTCAAATTTATACCTAATGCACGCTTACTCAGAAAAAGAGAGGGGCTGTTTATTACACTAGTCCCTAAAGTTTTATGATAACGTTTTCTTATTTGTTGGCTAAACCACTTTGGGGACCTCAGTAAATTTTGATTCTAATTTCAGTAATATCAATGACAAAAATAATAGCAACAATCTATACATTTTTATACTGAAATATAAGCAGAAAGAGAGGGGACAATGGGCTGTTTATTACACTAGTCCCCAAAGTTTTTTAATAACATTTTCTTATGCGTTGACTTAAATACTTTGGGGACTTTAGTGAATTTTAATTGGTTGATTCATTAAGTTGATTGTTCAAACGTCTCGACCACTATTTTTTTATCTACTGAAGGGGTAATTTTGTTTATCATCATTGGAGATGTACATCAATTTCTCGGCCATTGTCTTAACCCTTTAGATCCCTGCCGCTTACTACTTCGGGGAAGGGATATGTTATTGCAAGAAAATTAATATGAACAAGCCAAAAATTATAGTTTCTTAGTTTCTTATAGTAGATACCAAGTATTTCATAAAATAAAAAGGCAAAAAGTTGGATTTATAGAACTAAGAAAAATCTAAAAATCCGGTTTATTTCAATATGATTAAGCATAAGCATGTACCTTTTTCAGTCTGTCTATTCATAAACAAGACTGGCCTTGCTAGGTTAATTTGTTTTTGTTAGTTTAATTGAACAGTGGCACCTCTGTGTCGGTACGCGTTTTGTCACTCCCCGATACAATTTGATTTTTGTAAGCGCGACGTATATTTTGTTCATTTTAGCCTAGCCGTGATAGCTTATAGAGGATAGGATACACCACAAGTATCTTATTGTATTTCTCCTGAACCAAGTTAGTTTAATGATATGCACGATTATAAGGTCAAACGTCCTTCTGACAACCAACCATTTGATTTCACAGTCTTTATCTACTAATAAGTAATAAAGATCCATTTTTAAAGTCTTTAGTTATGAGATGGTGTAGGGCCGAGATTAGAGCCTATTACCTTCCCGACAACAAGCTGATGTTCAGTTCAGCCACGATAGTGTGTTGAATCTTTAAGGTAAATTGTGTGGGTTACACTGCTGTTAGCGCATTAGCAAATACATTACCATTTCATAAAAAAAGTATTAATGTAATTATGGCAGATTTAATCATTCATACGTACTTTTGCAATTAGAGTAAAACACTAGAGGGAGAAAGGGTTAAATAACTGTATCTCCCCATCGCAACCGCTTTATATTGGGTCATTGAAAATCAACCAATGGTGTCGCTTATATTAACACAGCCAAGTAGCAGAAAATAATTTAGAAGCAGACAAAAGAAGTAATTGAAGAAGGAAGGGAGGTAGTTATCTGTATATACATCTATACTATAAATCTGTTCTTTTGCCAAATTTATATCAATTTTACTAAGATAACATTAGATAGATTAGATATTCTACCTAAGGCAAAGAGCCAGAAGTGCGATATTTGCCCAGTTTAATAAATTATTTTGTTTAATGAAACTACAGAAAATGTTTATATTACACCCGACTATGCAATGAAATATTATCAAGTATGCAGAATAAAATTTTTAAATAAATATACTAAATATTTTACATAGTAATAAAGTTATACGTAAGCAAACAATTTCCAAAGTACAGTTATACTGAAAGTATAATAATAATTATTCATTGCATCGCTTTCCGCGGGTATTAAATGTTAAATTGAAAAGATTAAAACCAGTTTTGTTTAGCCTCGAGGGACCGAGACAGGGCTAACAAAACTGGAATTAATTTTATTATTTTTATCTAATTTTAGTAGGAAATTGTCTGTAATACATATTTTTTCAGCATGGCTGAGATCCGTCTCTATTGCATTGGAAATTAATCAGTTTCGAAGCCATTCTGGAAAGTAACTTATAAACAACTAATTATTCTTTGACAGGGACACTTACATCCATTTGTAGCACTATTAGAAATACAAATTTTTAATATCATATGCGAAATTTTTATGGTAAAACTTAATTAGGAGTGGAGTAATTACCCCTCTAAAACATTAAGATGAGGGGATATGTGATATGTAAAAAAAATACCCGATTTGCCAAATAAAAACAAGGCTTTAAAACATGGCATTAAAGCATATTTTTCGATGTTGAACTTGATATCCGTCACCAATTTTTTTTCAGGGTTTTTATACCCTCGCCAAAACTCTTTGTGGTGCCTATAATAAGAAGGTTTGGTGACACCCTTTTACCCCCCCCCCCCCAAGCCCCCTGACCATAAATCTATACTAAGGATACTTGGCTTTTTGCGTTTATGTATGCTTTTGCTTGACTGAGTTTTGATTCCTTTTTTAAAAAGGTTTTTTTTACAATCTTTTAAAATAATGTTTTTTTTCGGAATTGATGACACCCCGCTTTTATATATATATAGAGAGAGGGGGGGGGACAATGGGCTGTTTATTACACTAGTCCCCAAAGTTTTATATTTAATAACCTTTTCTTAATCTTAACAACTTTGGAGACTTAGTGAATTTTGATTGGTTGCTTCATTAAGTTGAGTGTTCAAACGTTCACATCACTTATAATTATCTACAGAATGAGTAATTTTGTGTATCATCATTGGGATTGTAAATCAATTTGTAGGCCTTTGTCTTATCCCTTTAGATCCCTGTTTTTTGCGGAATTGATGAGACATGAGACAATGTGTGGATTTGGCAATGTGACAAACTTTGATATTGAACTTCAAAATTAACTTAGTTTTACCCATAATTAAATGTGGGTGCGCATTCATTTCCGCGCATGTACCACATTTACTAATCACCAGCTGCGCATATTATTACAAAATCATAAACAAGCTTCTACGCTCCTAAGGAGTCGACCACCCATAATTTCAGTTTTAAAATGAAAAAAAGTGATATTTTTTTGTTAGCAGTGTTTTTTGTCTAGGGGTGATTTGTGATTTCTCATTGGAAATATGGCGGCCATTCCCCCAAAGATTTATAAACCTTCCCAGGACCTATGAGAATTTATACTAAAACGGAGAACCATATCAATTAAGTGATTAGCAAAATTCTTCCAAACCGACAGACACAGATCCTGTTACTTTTACATTAGGATTGCCCGTTTCCCTATGCCTTACCCTTCTCATAATTAAATACTCTTTCAAGTTTTTATATCTATTTGCTAAAATGCCCTTTAATAAATGTTAAACATTAAGAGAATATGCGGAAGTTGATGCACACCTTTAATATGATATTATCAGCAAGCATGTACTAATATATAAATATGTGGCTTGGGATAAGCGTAGTGACTCTATTAGGTTTATTCATTACAGGTCAACTGCCAAACTTTTTACGGTGCTTGTCCACTAAATGCTTGTATAGCACTTACCCCTGCGGGGCTACTCAGTACCCACTATAAATCGGTCTAACCTGACCTAAATGAATTATTAAACAAACTAACTAAAATAAATCTTCTTCATTTCAATTTATCTATTTTTTTAAGTCCACCTCTTGACTTCTTTAGGGATTTCAGTGCTTGACAAGTTAGTTTGTGTGAATACACCATTTTTGCATGAAAAAGAAAAAACATATATTTCTCCTATTTATTCTAATTTAAAAAGAAACGGTGAAAAGTTTAACAATTTATTGTTGAACTTATCAAATATAATTAAACTATCTTAATACCCTATGACATTCAGCAGATTTTTCATTTCAAGATAAACTATATTGTCTAAAAACATCTCTGATAACAAAACTCTAATTTGTGATTTATTGAAATTCTGCAAATTAAAGAGAAAATAGTTGCATTAAGATTTATGTTTTTTATTTACCAGCTTAAAATAAATACAATAATAGAATTAATAAAAAAAAAATTCATATTTTATAAAAAATTTTAATTAGCATGACAAATAAGTATAAAGTAACCATTGAATAAAATTAATAGAATATAAATGTTAACTACGAAGAAATAGTTTTAATAATATGAATAAATTTTGAGTGGCATGTACTTTATTTGCATTAATGTTCCTAAATGTTTTTGTCTTTTTTTTTCGTTTTTTTGATCTAAGGTTACATATTCAGGGAGGAAGGGGACTGTAGGATTTAAATTCTGTAAATAAAGCAAAAATGATCTTAACTATAATATTATATTTAAACTAAAAAAAACTAATATAAAAATGGATACAATATTAAATGGATGAAATGCAGTGCGGGTGCATTTTCACAATGCGTATGAAGGTGCTTTTACTTTTGTGTCGGAACCTAAATTGGGACGTAGTGAATTTCATTACCCTAGGTTAGGAAACTTCATTTCACTTTTCAATAAAATCTAAAATGCAGCGGTTTTTGAGAAAATTAGATTTGAAAATTTCAAGTTCAATTTTCATCCCCTAGGAGTAAACGCATAATCATGACAAGAAAAGCAAATAATATTTATTTAAAATTTTGAACAAGTTTGCTTGTCCCAATTTAGGTTCTGACACAAAGGTCAAAGCTGCACTGTGTTTTAGGTCAAGAAAACAAACAAAACACTATCCATTTAGAGCAATCTTTCACTCCCATTCCAGTCAATAGAAAAATCTCTCCATTTTGTCCTGAAAAGAAAAATAACGTTCAATAATTTAGAAATAGTTGATAATAATTAATATACTGTTAAATGAACTTTACAATTACAATACCATAGGAAGAAGGTATAGCCAACAAGCGAAATAAATCTAAAATAACATTTGGGGGCCAGATAAAAAGTGTTGCCCCCCAACTATAGGATTCGTGAATATATACAGAGCTGGATCTTTAAATCATTTTAGTGGTGATTTAAAGATCCAGCTCAGAATTAATTTCGTTGTTGTATTAAGGTCCTTTTTTAAAAGTTTAAAAATAACATCAACTTCATTACTCAATAAATATAAAATAGACACACCACACCTATAGGATAGACACTAAAAAGATCATAAATTGAAAAACCCTAAACCTATTATCGTATTGAAATGCCCTAATCCCACATTCACAGGAGAAACGCAGAATTCCTATTTAAATTAAAACTTTTTTTCGGCAAATACTGAAACTTTTTTCTTCTTGTAATTTTTTAATCTAAATAATTTGTAGAAAACTGCTGCAATATATGTATTATTTATCAGAGAGAGGGAGACAGAGAAAGAGAGAAAGAGAGAGAGAGTGAGAGAGAGAGAGAGAGAGTGAGAGAGTGAGAGAGAGATAGCAAAAGAGAGAGCAAAAGAGAGAGATAGAGAGAAATACAGAAAAAGAGAAAGTGAGAGAGAGATAGTGATACGGAAAGAGTGAGTGAGTGAGTGAGTGAGTGAGAGAGAGAGAGAGAGACCCATTACTAGATAGATAATTCAATTAAAATTGATCGACAAGTGTGACGCATTCACGCATGGATACATTAGACCTCACCTATAGAGTAGCTACGCTACTAAAAGTACCTGATACAGTTTTCTAGGGGCGACGCCGATGGTTGCATTGACAGTTGACCATTTTCTCTGGCGGGTGTCAGTGTCAGTCTAGACAACATACAATTGTCAGGAAGTCCCGAAAGTTTTATAATAGCGCTTCCTACTTCGTTGGCTTAACAACTTTGGGGACTTTTATTCAATTTTTATTGGTTGGTTCGTCATTTTGAAAGTCAAAAACTTTCAACCACTAACATACAAATCTGCAGTTTGTGTATCATTAACAACTAATGTAGGATTACCAACAGACCAACGAACAAAGTAAAATAAATAGTGTCGATGCTCGAAGACGAAGAAAGTGGCGTCATAAAAATGAGGGATTATTCATCTCTTTTTTAAGGGTTTTCTTTCCCTTCCTCCTCTCCTCGTCCCTCATTTTTATGAGGTCATAAGTTTTTTAAGCGACTTTCTTTGTCTCTTCTGGAGTCTCAATTGCATATCTACACACAAAAACAATTAAAAGGACTCTCCACAGAAAAATCAACTTTGGATTTTTGAAAATCTAACCTGAAACTATTATTCTCTGTTCAATTTTAGGCATTTTTTGTTTTTGTGGCATCGCGATCGAAGCCCTTTGAAAATTTTGTCCGCCGCCTATTTGTACTGCCGCTATAACAATATATACTACACTTTCCTCCACTCAATATGTGTTCGCCGCTAAAGAACATTTGCTCCATTGCAACCGGCCGCTCTACGATTTATCCTCTTCCTTGACTGGACAATCCTGCCGCCTCCATTTTGTGTTCGCCTCCGCCAAATATAACCATCTTTTGCTGCAGTTGCCGCATTCATCGCCCTTCTCCGCCGCTACTCCGCTATACATTGCGTACGTAGCTATACACAACACCCCCAGCCTCCATTTAATTTCTGAACAAGGGAGAGGGGAGCATGTATTAAAAAGCGACGTACAGCGGAGTAGCGGCGGAGAAGGGCGATGAATGCGGCAACGGCGGCAAAAATAGAAGCTAAAAATCACTAAAGCAGCACAAATTAAATGGCGGGAGGATTCACTTAAAGGAGGTAAAAAATTTCAAAGGGCTTCGATCGCGATGCCACAAAAACAAAAAATGCCTAAAATTGAACAGAGAATAATAATTTCAGGTTAGATTTTCAAAAATCTAAAGTTGGTTTTTCTGTGGAGAGTCCTTTTAAATTAGGACCTGTAAAAATCAAAAAGCTTCAGACAGATTAACATACTATGATTTTTTCACAGAGACCCTTGTCGATCACAGAAACCCCCAAACACTTTTTTAAATTTAAGGAAATTTAGGTCAGGTTAGGTTATGTTATATGGTACTGGATATTCCTGCAGGGTTTTGTCACCCAGAAATAGACCCTGCAGGGGTTAGTGATAGAAAAAAAACTTACTCCCTTCCCACTCCCCTAATTTCAATTTATTTCATAAATTTGGTGGTGGGGTTTAGTGATCCATAGGCACTTTGAGTTAAAGCACCAAAAATTATTTACTTGATTATAGAGTCTTGTTTAGCCAATCCATCATAGTAATACATATCAAACTTTTCTTCCTAAAACAATTTCAATATTTTTTTTTAAATCTCTCTAGCTCTTACTCTCTCTCTCTCCATCGTTCTCTATATCTCTCCATCGATTTTATCTATCTTTCTATCTATTTTTATCTCTCTATCCATCCAGAGAAAAAAATAAAAGAGAGGAATCTAAGCAACTAGAAGACGAAAATAGGCAGTCGGCCCAGGGGCCTAATTAGCGCTGTTGCCGCGCTAAATTTTATTGCTATTCCACCACTTTTCAAATGGGAGGATTACAAAATTAATATGTAAAGTTTTATTAATTAGAATATAATATTAAAATTAAAAATAAAAATAAAATTTTGTTATTAAATATAAAAAAATACTAAAATAACAACACCTAAAAAAATATTTTTTTTTTACTTTTTACTTTTAGATATTTTTGTTTTAATGTTTTAATTAGAAAATTAAAAAGAATTTATTTTTATTTTAAAAAATTTGTGCATGAAAGATGAATCCTTTCATTTCTAAAAAGGGGGAAATTTTTTTCATAATAAAAATTCAGCTGATTCTGACCGCCCACGGCTGTTTGCTAAATATCGCTTTTCTTTTTATTCACATTATTATTTATGATTGACATACAAAAAGGCTTTTGATTTTCGTCTGCTAAATTTTCTTTAAAAATTTAGGGATGGGGAAGTAGAATTTTACCATGAAACGGGGGTGAGTATTCATCCTCTTATCCTTTTTCCTTATGCTTTCACTCTTTCTTTCTCTCTCTCACTCTCTCATTCTCTCTCCAACCCTCTCACTCTTTCTTTTCGATCTATCTCTCTACATATCTACTTGTCTCTTCCCTCTCTCTCTCTCTGCCTCCCTCTAATGATTATCTCTATCTTTTTCTCTCTCTACTAGCGGCTACATAATTTTCCATCTAATCCATGATAAAATCAACTATTAACAAAAAATATTTTTTCGCCGCTCGATGGTGTTTGTTATGTTTTTAATTTATTACCAACAACATCCGCAGGGCTTCGTTATCTTATTTTGGAGATTTCTCCTGGGAGGAGGTTGGTGCCCCCCCCCCAAAAAAAAAAATTTCCTTACCTCGTTAATTGTGGTATGATGAGAAGAAAATAGAACACTAAAATGAGATTCACTACATATCACCCAAACATTACATGCAGGACTTTTCAGATAACTTCCGATTTCACAGGACTAAAACATAATTTTCAAATGTTAGGATGTCTACAAAATTTATTTTTGGCTCCATTGTTGGCAACAGGAATATTAATTCTTTGAAATGTTATATTTTGTTAAGCATGCTCGAAAGACAGGAGTACAAAATAATGTAAAGACTAGATATTAATATTTCATATGAATTTTCATCGAAAATTTCGACTCACTTTCTTAAATAATAGCTGGGAAAACATCCCATATTCTCCAAAGGGTTACTAAAATTTCAAAAAGGAAGATGTTATAATATTAAACGAATAGGCGTTTTTCAAGGGATTTTGGTTAAATATTTTCTCCTATTTAGAGAACCTAATTGGTCCTGCACTGGTTAGAATTGATAAGATATTTACCTTATAAAATTCAAATAAAGAAAGAAGGCCAATTTCATTCTCTGTATGAATACCCTGAAAGATAAAAAATAATGTAATAGTTATTTCTCGCATCGTATTATAAACAGCTTTCCGCGGATATAAAGTGTACACTTATAAAATAAGAATATTTTTTTTAGCCCCGAGAAGCCAAGCCTGAAAAAAAATAGTTTTAATCTTATAGTTATACATTTTCATATTCGTAGAAACTGGATGTAATATGATATAAGACATAACTTTTTCGTCTGGCTGAGAACTGGTTCTAGTTCACCGGATATTAATAGGTTTCGAATGAATATAGAGAAAAACAATTAAATTATCAGTGAATAGTGCAGCTGTTCTACAACTCATGTTCTATAGTGTATCAGTATGTTGGAATTGAATTTAGGAAAAGCACCTAAAATTACCTAAAGCCAAATAAGTAAAATAAATGAATAAAATTGATATAATAAACTACTGTATAAGAGAAAAGTTTTTGAGAAAAAAAAATTTATAAAGGCACAAAGTGCCTCTCGAGATCTAACCCCCCCCCCTTTCTTTTAATTTAGAGAATAAGTGGGAGGAGGTTCTATTCTTATGCCTAACCCCTATCCTTTACCTTGCGGGGTTAATATCTTCTGTGCCCTATAACCCTGCGGGGCTACCCAGTAACCAATAAAACCTAGCTTAAAGTAATAAGCAAGCAACGAAAATCTTACCCCTCCCTTTTCAATTTGTTTCAAAAATAAGGGAAAGGGGTATTTATGCTCTACAATGTACTTTGAGGTATATTGTCTGTTATTTAAACTAACCTTTAGTATGAAACCTCCAGGCAGCTCCTTGGTATTGTTAAACCCATTAGAACAGGCTCTACCAGTTAGCAGCAAATTGACTAATTCTAAAATACAAAATTAGAAGTTTTGTTTAGCTGCTATTAGGGATAGACGTTTGAATTTTTGTGAAGATTGTCTCTAACATCCAGTATATAGATTACATGGTCCGTCGGTCTGTCAGTAATGCTACAAAACTCAAATTTTTGTGCTTTGCTACTTCATTATGCTATTGTCCTTGTAAGAAATAAAACAATTTAAATTTGTTTATCCGATTTTATTGTATTTTTTATATTTTTTATTCAAAAATAGTACACCATTTTTTTAATGTCTGATATACATCTAAAAATGTAAGCTAACTTTCTTAAATTAAAATAATTTATCCATTTTTCATATGTCTTAACGCTCTTATAAGCAAAATTGTCAATTCAATAGTTTAATATCATTACATGAAGCTTTTTATAGTGCCTATAAAAATTACGTGATACTGGCCTAACATTGGTCAATTACTGGCCTGCCATTGGTAAACTAGTCTGTGTATTGGCCTATCATTGGTCATTTGTATTGTATGACGTAATTTTTTAAATACACTATAAAGAGCTTCTCTTTACCTTGATTACAGTAGAAAAGTTGGGAGAGTAGACAAATATCTGGACTGTCAAAATCCTCCTTTATTTTTTCTATACCCCTAAAAATTTCAAAAACAAATTTATTTTGGGATCATGGAAAGAAAACGAAGTAGCGGGTTTCGTCTATTTTCATAGTACCTTTTCTACTATTTCCCATGCAGAGGGTTTTAACCTTGCGGGGCAATCATTAACATTTACCTAACCTAACCTGACCTACAATAACATATCAAAGCTAATGTGAAAATACGACGAAACCCGCTACTTCGTTTCCTTTCCATGCTCCTTATTTTGTGTTACAATAATTATATTTCCGTATAGCCCTGATTCTCTGAAGTTAGGATTCAGATGCACACAGAGATTGGAGGTGAGAATCCTTTGGCCAATCATAGATTGTTAAGCTTCGCGCACAGCTGAGTGTATTCTATGTTACATTACAAGCTGACCTGTTATTCTCATGGAAGCTACTCGTTATTATATCACCCTGGCCTAGAGTTTTGGCAAGTGTTCCATAATAAGCCACCCTAATTAAGGCACTCTCATATGAATGAGGAGCATGGACGGTGGAAAGCATGATATAAGTTGCTTGATATCTAGAATCCTAACTTCAAATTTCCCCCCTTACAACTCTAGGGCATCTCATGGAAGGTTGCGTGATAACAATCTGACAAATTGCGACTGCATTTGTCAACCAAGTACATAGTCTACGTAGTGACTTGAACTCGATTTTTCCCAACCAAAGCGTAGTGTGCTAACCACTATACTATGGGACACCCTTGGTATAACATGCATCGCATCCGCTCGTTGTCGAAAAGGTGTTTCGTGCAAATCTAGGCCTAACATTGCGTCTTAACTACAGATGTTAAAAATGGCGCATCTTCTTCTATTTCAGGTGAGCAACATTAATAGGTAAAGTGGGAGAAATGTCTTGGCACAAGAAAAGGAGCATTTTATTTAGCACGATTTGACCCAGAGATACATCAAAATAAGATCTTAAGGTGTATCATATTAACTCTAGAGGTCAACCAGCTTGGTATCTATATTTTTACTGTTTGTTAATTTGAAAAACATTGGGTACTCAAATTCCCATACCTGGGAAAAACATTACCTGGATAAAATAACCGAGTAGACCGCTGCCAGCATGGAACCTGTACCTCCAGTTGTCAGGTAGAAATTTAGGTTATCCTGTTCAGAATAAGAATGTAAAATATTACCTGGATAAAATAACCGAGTAGACCACTGCCAGCATGGAACCTGTACCTCCAGTTGCCAGGTAGAAATTTAGGTTATCCTGTTCAGAATAATAAGAAGGTATAATAGATATCTCCATAGATTAATTGACCAACCATTTTATATAAAACCTACATTGAATCAACATTAAGTAACCCTCAAAATTAAGGCTTGAATAGTCCAGCCGATTAGGAGATCTAACTAACAGGCTTCTATAAAGCTGCTTATAGTGCCTATAAAAATGACGCCATACATTACAAATGACCAACGATAGACCAGTAGACATTTATATTTACTAATCGTAAAATGTATACTGAGGTGGATTCTTAAAAAACTTTTGCCTCACAAAAAATTCTTCGCCTCATAAAAATCAGTGAGGCTCGCTAAAATTTAGAAAGGATAATTTTGCCTCACTATATTAATGAGGCAGTGAACCAAAAAAGTTTTTTAAAAATACACCTCTGGTCATTTGTATTGTAGGACGTCATTTTTTTATAGGCACTATACGCTGCTTCCTCTTACATGAACCGTTTTCTGACTCATATTTGTTCTCTTTTACATTATACAAAACTAATAAAGATATAGGATGACTGTCTGTTTGTCTTTCTGTTTGTAAGGGATCTGGCTAACCGATAAACCGATATGGTTCTCCTTTAAAGTAATTCCAGTAAATGTCCAAATAATGTTTAAAACTATTTTGAGGGTACCTTAACCCTCGTTCCACGAGAAATTCCAACTAAAATATATACCCTCCTAAATATGTATTGTTTATATTTAATCTTTAAACTAAAATTTAAAGTGGTGGGTGGATGAAATGAGCAATGAAGCATCTAAGTACGTAGCCGATAGTCCCGTCGTACCTAAAGTACTTTTTAACCTTTTAACTTACCTGAACAAAACCTCTGAGCTGTGTTAGTGTAGTGAGCTGATGAACTGTAATGTACTCTGTGACCCCGTCACACAGCAGAGGGTTGTTGCTAGCACTTGACTTGTTGTCTGTTAGGCAAACTATATACGGGCTCTCCTGAAATATTGGTCATTTGCCAAAAGTGTTCGGTTGAGCACTTTTAACCCCATCCCCCACCCTTAATTTTTGAAAAGTTAGAAATAAGGATGGAGGGGTAGTTTTATTTCTAATTCTAACACTGCGGGTCCTATATCGGCCGTACACTAACCCTGCGGGGGCTTCTTTTTACCCAATATAACCAAACCTAACCTAACATAAGGTAATAAACAATTTAATTATAATACCCTCCCCCCACCACCCTCCTTTTTAAAATCTTTTTTCAAATTATCGGGTGTTGAGGGGGGGGGGTGTATTTATCAGTGCTCAACTTTGGGGACTTTTAATGCATTTTGATCAGCTGGTTTATTTAGTTGAGGGCCCAAACGTATCTACCAGCAATTGTGAGTTACAGAAGACGTAATTTTGTGTTTCATCATAAGGGAAGTACATTAATTTATTGGCAATTGTCTTATCCCTTAAGATCTCTGATAGTAGTAATATTAATAATTGTAGTGATGACCCACATTTCTATTTATTTCTATCTATTTCTTTTGAAGCAGTAGAAAGAAGCAGTTAAGCTTTTTTACAGACAAGTTTGATGGATTTTTTTACAATCTTAAGATTCAATAGATTTGAATTCATAAAAAAACGCCATAGATATAATACGTAAATCTATAAGTAGCGAAGCAATAACAATCGTAGAAAATCGTCGAAGACCTTGCTTTTGAATAATTACGTTATGACAGTGCAGTGGTAAGACTTACATACCCTAGTTATAGAGGAGCTGCGCTACAAATAATATTCTATTTTACCATACTATTATGAGCTCTATGAATATACAAAGTTATGTAGACGTACATACCCCTAGTTATAGAGGAGCTGCGCTACAAATAATATTCTATTTTACCTTACTATTGTGAGCACTATGAATAATCAAAGTTATGTAGACGTACATACCCCTAGTTATAGAGGAGCTTCGCTACAAATAATATTCTATTTTACCTTACTATTGTGAGCACTATGAATATACAAAGTTATGTAGACGTACATACCCCTAGTTATAGAGGAGCTGCGCTACAAATAATATTCTATTTTACCATACTATTATGAGCACTATGAATAATCAAAGTTATGTAGACGTACATACCCCTAGTTATAGAGAAGCTTCGCTACAAATAATATTCTATTTTACCTTACTATTATGAGCTCTAAGAATAATCAAAGTTATGTAGACGTACATACCCCTAGTTATAGAGAAGCTTCGCTACAAATAATATTCTATTTTACCGTACTATTGTGAGCTCTATGAATAATCAAAGTTATGTAGACGTACATACCCCTAGTTATAGAGCAGCTTCGCTACTAATAATATTCTATTTTACCTTACTATTGTGAGCTCTATGAATAAAAGTTATGTAGACGTACATACCCTAGTTATTGAGTAGCTTCGCTACAAATAATATTCTATTTTACCTTACTATTGTGAGCTCTATGAATAATCAAGGTTAAGTAGACGTACATACCCTAGTTATAGAGAAGCTTCGCTACAAATAATATTCTATTTTACCTTACTATTGTGAGCTCTATGAATAATCAAAGATATGTAGACGTACATACCCTAGTTATAGAGCAGCTTCGCTACACATAATATTCTATTTTACCTTACTATTATGAGCTCTATGAATAATCCAAGTTATGGCCGCTACAAGAGCCTTTCTTCTCTCCTCTTCGGTTAGACACAATGCATTTTCAGCCTAGCAAATATTTAATGTTATTTCCAGGGAGGGGACATTAGCCTTTAAATTATACTGGTACCCAACGTTTTATAAACACGTTCTCTTATTTGTTGGCTTAAAAACTTAAAATATAAATATATGATATCTTCCGTAGTTTTTATAACTAATTTTTTAACTATCTTAATAATACAAAATTTTATATTCTAGAATATTCTATCCCATAGTTATGTAATAAAGCAAATATTGGGTATAGTCCCTTTCGTGGCAACGCACCTTCAGGGGCGATTGTTCGTATTTTTTACGGTAGCTTTTCTCCTATTTATAGCCCCTGCGGGGGATTCTAACCCTGCGGGGCCAATTGCCTAACTCTGTGGGCAATCACCTAACCCAATATAACCTAATCTAAACTAAAATAACCTATAAAAAGCTATTTTAAAAATTAAGACGAATCTCCCCTTAAGGGGCGTAGCTATGAAAGGGACTATTCCCGAAATATTTATAACCTTTTATATATAAATAATGCATGTTGTTTAATTAATGTTAGTTTGATATTAACAAAGCTTTTGATAAATATTTATTCATCAAGAAATTCCAGTGTTAGGTGGATTTTTGGATAAATTAAAACTTTTCAAAAGTAAAAAAATAACATTTAGCACTGAAATTAATTATTTTTCAATTGTTATAAAAGAAAAACTACAATATCTTTAGCATTTGATATCATTCTTTATTGCTAACGATTATAGCATGCTATTCTGAAATAAGGGGCGGGAAATTATTTAACATTATAAAATACATATTATATAATATATATTAATTATTAAAACTTTTATTGTTTTATAGGTAAATATTGACTACCCCCAAACAGGTTTTTTGAAGCAATCTTAAGAGAAGGTGAAAGGAACAGATATGTATGTAGTATAGATATGTATATACAGATATGTATGTAGTATAGATATGTATATACAGATAACTACCTCCATCCCTTTTTTAATGACCTTTTTCGTCTGTTACTAAATAATTTTCTGCTACTTTGCTGTTTTAATATCCTCAAAACCATATTGGTTGATTTTCAATAACCAAACTGAGAGTCGGCACAAGGATATTGTGATGGGGAGATGCAATTATTTAACCCTTTCTCCCTCTAGCGTTTTACACTAATGTTAAAGGTAGGTCAACCTCGCTCTCTATATTTCATAATTTTCATCGTACAAATTTGTTTGGTGCCAAAATTTCTCTCATCTTAGCGAATATAGATAATTTCCTTTCTTGAACCTTTAAGAAACTACACTGCAACGTGTCGGGTGGTTAGAGAGATCTTTTGTTACAAACATACAGACAAACAAACAAACAACCTGCTTCTTTCATATAAGGATCATAATACTTTTGAAGAACATTTTCTTATTCATTGACTTAACAACTTCGGAGACTTTAGTAAATTTTCATTAATTGGTTAATTAAGTTAAGTGTTCAAACGTGTCAATCACTAATTTTCATCTACAGAAGGGGTAATTTTGTGTATCATCATTGGGGATGTACATCAATTAATCGGCTATTGTCTTATCCCTTTAGATCTCTGGTTTTACCTTCTTAACCTTGAACAGAGCACATCCATTGATGAGAATATTGATTACAAATGCTTGTATGACCGCAAGGACCCCGCAGGGGCCGCCGGAATTCTGGATCAGACCAAACCTAAACAAAACAAGAATGAAAAGTTAATCTTGCAATTAAACAAGGATGGCAATTAATCATAGACAATCGGACAAAGTGTGTTATAAAGCAGATGTTTAGTTAAAATAAAAAGAAAGAGAGAATATCATCTTCAACAATCACTAATTATTTTTTTTAAAATTATGTTTCTCTGTCTTTTTTTGTGGCTTGGCCGACACACTGACGAATCAAGTAAATTTATACTGGATGGTAAAATGAATACCAATTTAAAGTAATGTATTTTGATCAAAATACTTTTAACAAATAGCTTATTTTATCGTAAATCAAATTAAAAAGAGCATTTGAGATTTTCACCGGCATTCATCTTTGTCCCATTAAAAGTAGCCTAAAACATGGCTGTACACAACCAACTACTATGGTATTATATTATATAAAGTTTATTTTGTCTATAGCTCAAGATTTAGATAACTATCGAACCGATTTAGTTCTCCATTTTATGGAAGCTCCTTATAGGTCCCTTAATGTGGTTTTAGGCTATTAAATTCTTAGATCTAAGTTTGATTAGGGCTATTCTCCTAATTTCCTTTCTTATTCAAATACACAGTTCCTAAATGCCAGAAGCCGCTAATAAAGGATATGTAAACATTGTAAATAAGTATTTATTTACCTAAGGTCATGTTTCATCTCAAACACAAAGCTCTGTCTTTTCCAACTGTCCGGATATGCCCTAAATAAATATGTCTAATATAAAGATGACAATATCCAGAAAAGCGGAGCTTAACAAAACATGCAAACAATCATTAAGAAATTTAAAGATAATAAAAATACAAAAATAATGCCTTCTTGAGTTAGAAAAACAGGGCTTGTTTTAAAAGTACTAAGATTGATTTATATAGTCCATTGTCCCTCTACTCCCTCTCTCTCTCTTTTTTTTATTTATCTCTCTCTCTCTCTCTCTCCATATCTTTCTCTTTCGAATCAAAATAAAACAGAGAAGCTTCACTAAAACTTAAATTTTACCTATTCGTAGCTCCAAAAATTAAGAGTTTCAAATGTTTAATTTCATCAATGTCTAATCTTCGACCCTGAATTTCAAATTTTCATTAATCCGACAGTAGATATAATTATACTAGAGAGTGTTGACTCACCTAATGTTTCTTCTTCCACATAAATAACTTAACCCACGACCATTTGAAACTTCTCATTGGCTGATTAGGCTAAACAAAGTTCTCATTGGTTGGTTGGGATAAACTAATATCTCATTGGCTGATGGGGCAAAGCATTATTGGCTTATATGATCGGCGTTGCTACAAAAGACCAACTCTACAAAAGACCAACACCTACAAAAGATCAACTCTACAAAAGACCAACTCTACAAAAGAATAACACCAACATAAGACCAACACCTACAAAAGACCGACACCTACACAAGTTCTACCCATACAAAATATCAATTGATACAACTATATTGTTACATAAACATCAAATTCTTATACTAAAATAAGAGGATGTTTGTCTGTTTGTTTGTCTGTGTGTCTGTACCAGAGGATCTCGCTAACCGTTGAACCGATCGCGTTCTCCTTAACAGGGTAGCTTCTCATAGGTCTCGGGAAGGTTTATAACTATTTTGGGGGAGGGTACCACCACCCTCCCAAGAGAAATCGTCCCTAGAAAAAAAATGTTGGAATGTAATGATTTTTTATCATTAAAATTGGAAGATTTAAGATTTTTTCTTCAAGAATTAGAAGTTTTTCATGCAATTATTCCATTGCATTGATACAAAAAAATAATTTACTGCTTTTTCTCGTTATTGTGTCGTTTATAATCTATTTAAAGCATTTATTTTATTAATTTGATAAATACAGATATAATGTTAGACCATTTGCAGCTTTAGACCTTCTAGCATTACGATTTTTTGAATGTTGGTCTTTTGTATCAACGCCTAGTTGGTCTTTTGTAGGTGTTGGTCTTTTGTAGAGTTGGTCTTTTGTAGCAACGCCTATATGATCTGCTATGGCCTTTTCTCAGAAAGTTGTTGACAAAACAGCGTCCCCCTCACATTCAAAATGGCTTAAAACCTGCACCAAATTTTCCTAAATCTTTCTCAATGTAATAGGAAGGCATGTAATCAACCAAATAATTTTCATGATTTACTGGAATCTTTTCATTTAAAACTGTTTCAAAAAAGTCTATAACTTTTAATCTACTGTAATTTAATCTTGATTTGATTAACTTCACACATTCATTGCATAAGTGCATCTGGAAATTATCCATCCATATTGCAAGTAAACCAACCCCATCCCCCACGTTGATTTATATTTTATGTTTCTTAGAGTTTATTTAGGGTTGATTTGTTACATATTAGTATAAATGAAAACAACATTTAACATCTATACATATAAATTTAACAGGGTGTCTGCCTGTCTGTCTGTACAAAAGGATTCTTGCTGAGTGCAGAACCGATGCGGTTCTCCTTTACAAAGTAGCTTCTCTTAGGTCCTGGGAAGCTTGACAACTATTTTGGGGTAGGGTACCACCGCCCTCCCAAGAGAAATCGCACTAAAAAATACCTTCCCTGATATATTCAACCTTCTAATATATAATAATCTTGGAATTTCGCATTCACAGTAAGAGAAATATAAAAGCAACACTCCTTTTGGGCAGCTTGTAGTGTCTAATAAAAAATAACGTCATACAATACAAAAGACCAATGATAGGCCAGTATACATTGATATTGACCAATGGTAAAATGTACACTGGCCTATCATTGGGCATTTGTATTGTATGACGTCATTTTTATTAGGCACTATAAGCTGCTTCGTCCTTGTTATTTTATCCATTTACCTTGACTTGGCTTCTTCTTGGATTTGAAACACTTGGAACATAGCTACTTGCAGCTTCATTTATGTCCAAATCCTAAATAATACAAGGCTGATATTATCCATTAGGGCAAACCTCAACATATTGTACAAAACTGCAGAAGACGCAAAAATATGCTGTTAATCTAATGTCAAATTACATAAAGGTAATTAAGATACTTGATATGTCTATTATTTTACTTAATTGTCCCAGCTTTAAATATCAAGGCTTTTACAAGTAACAAGGATGACAACATCCAAAAAAGTAAAGCTCTGAAACGTTAGGACAAACGAACATTTAAACATAAGGACCTGATTATTAGAGGTGCTTCACTTATAGCATTTTACGTTTGTGTAATAGGAATCAGTAATCCAAAAATCAGATGAATAGGATAATCATAACATACAAAAATAGCATGTTTGAAATGGACGTTCGGAATTTCTGGTAACGATTATAGCCTTGCTACGCTTCCTAAATCGTACCTCATTGTTATCGGAATCATCGTGCAAAGTTTGAAATCGATAGGACAACTCTAACCTGTTTAGATTAACGAAAAGAGCTAACCGATCCGGACGGACCAATCTTTTGCAACTTTTTTTTATTTTAAGAAATTGCATACAAGGTTCTAAATAGTACCTCTAAAACCTCCAAACTATTTGAACTTGTTAGAAAAACATGCCTCTTTTTCTGTTCCATTTTAGCTGATCTTGCTGCGCTACTTTCATTATTTTTATCCTCCAAGTCTTTATGGTTATCATTATCTAGATTGTCAGTATATATCCAATCTAAGTCGTTGTTGCTATGGCTGCTTGACGGGCTTTTCAGGGTTAGTATGTCACTTTGAGGTATAATATGGCGCGGCATTCCAGTAGCTTTTCGTACTCCAATCTGAAAATAATAAAGTTGATCCTTATATGAAAGTTACATGATGTCTGTCAGAACTGAAGGATCTTGCTACCTGAGATACCTTCAAAACTAAAAAGTATAATGGAAGGGTTGACTTCCCCCCCCCCCCCTCCTTTTCACCTTAAGACCCCCTAGAGGCCTCTATGTCTGTAGCGAAGGATTTCGCTAACCGTTAAACCGATATTGTTCTCTTTTTATAGTGAACCTTCTTATAGACACAAGAAAGGTTTTTAACTATTCTAAATGAGGGTAAATTCAACTTCTTAATAAAAAATCTCCCAAAAAATCTCTTTGTACCTTGGGCTGAGTTCTAATCTCATGATAGACCGGCGGCTGGGCTTCCACAAAATTTGCATCAGCTGACGCTGTTTGGCGGTCAAAATTTGAACTACTAATCATATAAACTGGTTCTCTGGCCGGGGCAGACCCGCCAATGGGAGACATCTGGTGGTCAAAACTTGCACTACGAAGTTTCCTAAATATATTGTCTTAGTTTTAAAAACTTGTAAATCTTGTTCTACAATGTGATCAAAAATAGATTAAGTAATAAGCGTACAAAAGGGGGATATGTGGTGTCAACACCACCCGTAAAAATGAAAATATTTTCTCCTCCATTTTTACCTCCTAGAGAAGTACACCCCACCCCCCTGGTAAAACTAGTTTATATAATGACAGTTTGAGTAAATGAATAGTTTGATGATTACCTGTGGCCGCCAGAATATCCAGAAACAATGTTGTCAGACCTCATCACCCTGTATTCTAAAATAGAATATAACATGTGTTTGTATTAATTACCATTGCATTCCAAGACTTAAGTACAAAAATAAAGCAACCTAAACTGATGAACTAAATGTGTTTAGTGATTAGCGAGATATTAACTAACAAACAAAAATCTTATCTATAATACAAAGTAGAATGATGCCTGTTCGTCTGTCCGTCCGTCTGTCCGTCTGTCCATCTGTCCGTCCGTCCGTCCGTCTGAAGCTTAAGATCTTGGTAACCAATGAACCGATCGGATTCTACTCTTCAGGGTATATACCTATTGGTCCTGTGGTGGTTTTAAGCTATTTTCTCGGGGGTGGGACACCCCAAACCCCCCATAAAACAAAAAATTTCCCCCCCCCCCATTTTTTTTTTGTAGAAGAATTCTTTTGTAGAAGATTTCTTTTGTAGAAAATTTCTTTTGTAGAAGATTTCTTTAGTTCTTCTTATTTTTTTTTTGAATTTTTTGTTGTTGTCATCTCTTCGCCCCTAGAGGCTAGGGGCGAAGCCGCTAGTCACTATATAAACTAGTTGTTTCCGCCTAGCCTCTAGGGAGGGGGGAGGGTCAGGAAAATTGTCTTAGACCACCCAAACACATATGAAGCTTCTCTAAAAAGAACAACTAATTCGGAACGGCATTTTCCAAAATTTTGTTTCTGACAAAAAAAAACATACTTTCTTATTTGTATAACTAGAGGCCTATAGGGGCATTTGAGGAGGGGGGAGTTGAATTCGATAACCCAATTTTTATTTTGGATTTAAAAAGAAAAAGGAGGGTGGTGGAACTCTCCCCCAAAATAGTTATAAACTTTCTCAAGACCTATGAGAAGCTACCCTGTAACGGAGAACCATAACGGTTGCGGTTCAGCGGTTAGCGGGATCCTTCGCTACAAACAAACACACAAACAGACAAACAAACTAAGAGACAGACAGACATCGTTCTACTTTGTATTATAGATAGATTTATCACAGATATCAAAATTTATAAACTGATATGTACAACTTGTAGAGAAAGAACGAAATAGAGAGAGAGAGAGAGAGAGAGAAAGAGAGAGAGAGAAAGAGAGAGAGAGAGAGAGAGAGAGAGAGAGAGAGAGAGAGAGAGAGAGAAATAATTTGAGGTATAGATAGAGACATATAAAGTTTTAATTAGTTTGAAAGTCTGAAATGTTTTGTTTGCCTATTTATGCATTTATTAAAATAAATACAATATCAATATTAAAACAAGTACAAGAACATCCATAAAAGCAAAGTTTACAAATTTTTAAAGTTTGTTTTTGAAAGAAAAATAGTATCAAAACTGGTACAAAGTAAGTCAAAGAATAAGTCAAGAAAATAAGACGAGAAATAAAATATATTTTATACACTTGAAAAAGGTAGGGGATTCTAAGATGACCCATATATTGAAGTAACAGGATGTCTATCTATGTGTATCAAAGGATACCGATAACCACTGAACCAATATGGTTCTCCTTTTTAATGTAGCCTCTCATAGGTTCTGATAAGATTTATGATTATTTTTTTGGAGGGTACCACAACTCTTCCAAGAGAAATCACCTGAATTACATAGTTATAAAAATAGTTGAGTAAATATTAGGGTTGGGCCGGATATCCGGTGTGGCCAGATATCCGGCCGGATACCGGATATTGAAACTATCCGGCCGGATATCCGGCTCTATAATTTTTTATACTTTACACCAAAAATCTCTGCTTTTTAAAATCTTAAATAGCTATAATTTTCTTATTATTGAAGCTAGAAGAACATTTTTTCTGAATAAGTTTAACTTAATGTAAATTTATATAAGATTTCTGAAGAAATTTTTTTTTTACTACTTTAATATCTGGTAATTTGGCCGGTTATCCGGCCGGATATCCGGTAATTTGGCCGGATAACCGGATATTTGCCGGATATCCGGCATTTGAAATCAGCCGGATATCCGGTATCTGGTATTCGGCCAAAAAAGTATCCGGCCCAACCCTAGTAAATATCCATTTATAAATTATTTACCTAAATTTCTTGATTTCCTCATTGCAGTATCTTCAGACGGTTCTGCTGTTTTTATTTGCCTGCAATTTTTAAAAAAATTAGGTGCTTTCCTACAAAGTACTTTTTTTGGGCCTAACAATTGCGGGGTACTCTAATCCTGCGGGAATAACTTAATATAACGTAACCTAAACTGACCTAAAGTAATAAAACAAACAAATAAAAAAAAGCACCATCCCCCCTTCCTCCCTTATTTGCCCCTATGCATTTCGAATTCAAAAGGCAGGAAAAGGGCAAAATAATAAATTAAAGGATGACAAGTTAACATCCATAAGTAGCAAAGCTCAAAAATTATTACTGATATCTGGAAAAAATAATCTACAGAGTATGTCACAGAAAACTTTAATAATAAAAATCACGAAACCTTTTAAAAGTGTATAATAGTCTTTTGAAGCATTAAGCTAATACGAAAAACGTTAAAATCTAAAATTCGATTTAGCACCCCAACCAATAGTAAGTCTTTATAAATTTTAGTCAAAATATGTAGAATGTTGACTCAATTAATAACTAAAAATTCCACCCGTTTATCTTGAACAGGAGTTGAGAAAATCACAAGAACTTGAAAAACTAGGAATCGATCTATCACCCCAACCAATAAAGGTATAGTAATAAAACTTGATGGAAATATATAGAGTTTAAACTTATTCAATCCCTAAAAATTTCAGCTGTCTATCTTGTATAGGGATCAAAAAAATCATGAAAACTTAAAAATCTAGGAATCGATCTAGCACTTCAACCAATAAAAGCATCTTAATAAAACTAATAAAAAATATGTAGAGTGTGAATTTATTTAATCCCTAAAAAGCCGTTTATCTTGAACAGGAATTGAGAAAATTACAAAAAAGTTGAAAATCTAGAAATCAATCTAGCACCCCCAATTAATAGACAGATGAACTAAACAATGTATAGAATAGATGAGCATATGTCATAGGAATCTTCACTAATAATTTCAGCTTTCTATCTCTAATAGGAGCCGAGAAAATCACGTTTCCCCCATAGCGTTACTGACTGACTGACGGACGGACGGATAGACAAATTGAATTATAGAGTAGCTACGCTACTAAAAACTTAAACTTTGAACTTGGTGTAGGAGTGGAGTTATCAATATCATATGCTACAGACATAAAAACCTTACTAATCTATTTAATAGGATACGTGTAATAGTTATTTCTCGCATCGTATTATAAACAGCTTTCCGCGGATATAGAAAGTACAAATATGAGATTAAAACTAGTTTTTTTAGCCCAGAGGTGCCGGAGGCACCGGCTAAAAAAACTGGTTTTAATCTTATGATTGTACATTAGGCTATAAAAGTTTTCCGGAATTTTAATAAATATAATAGATTTGAAATCTTCATAAAATTTTAAGGATTTTTTATAAAATTCGTTTTTTATATAATTCATTATTTAAAAGCGCAAATCCAATTTTAGTTAATAAATTTTGACCAATAGGATAGGTGGATTGGAAACTACCTGCGCTCTAATTGGTTGAATGATGTACGTCACTTAAGCTTCTCCAATCAGAGCGCAGATAGTTTTCAATCCACCAATCACAGATGTCAAAATTATTTAACTTAATTTGTATTTGCGCTTATAGATAAAGAATTATACAAAAAACGAATTTTATAAAAATTCCTTAAAATTTTATGCAGATTTCAAATCTATTATATTTATTAAAATTCCGGAAAACTTTTATAGCCTATTGTACATTTCTATATTCGTAGAAAGCTGGATATAATACGATGCTAGACATAGTTTTTTCGTATGGATGAGAACCGGTTTCTATCCACCGGATTCGAATGAATACGAGAAAAACTTTTACCAATATTTTTTTCCTAAGGGGATTTTCGTTTTTATCAAATTTTAGAGGATAAATTAATCTATCATCCATTGTTACATCCCTGATTATCCCTGAGTGAGCAATGCAGACCTGTTAGGTAAAGCAAAGCTTGGAATATAATCAGACTGGTCACTCAATCTTCTTAAATCTAAAATAAAAATGTAAAAAAGAGAATAAATTACTAAGAAGAAAGGACATAACTATTTTCAAATTTTACTAAATGTGTAAAAAGAAATAAATTTTACCCTTGACGACAGACAGACAAATTGGCAGAAAAACAGTCAAGTTGACAGAAAAGCAGACTAATTACAGACAAACAGACAGACAAACAGACAGACGAACACACAGACAAACACACAGACAAACACACAGACAAACAGACAGACAAACAGACAGGACAAACAGACAGTCAAACAGACAGACAAACAGACAGAACACCTGTAATATTTGAAACACTGAGTCTTCCTCCAGATCTCAACTCTACTCTTTGCAATGCTTCTTGCTGAAACAATATAATGCTGAAAGTTCTTGCCATTTTCCTCAAGGCTCCTAATTATTTTTCTGTCAAAACTAACACAGAAACAAAGCATGTTTGCTGGGGTTAGGATACAGATAGCCCGACTCGAAGAAAGCCAGTAATACACTTTTTGTTTTAAATTTCAGAAATCCCATAAATCTCAAGGCAAATTATTGGGGTTAAAATTTACACTTTAAAAAGATTTTAAGGGGTGGGGAGGGGGTATATGAGGTAATGAAAATTGATTTAGAACTAATAAAGATAGTGGACAAAATAATGCCATATCTCCCGGTCTTACACCGTCTGATATCTGCTATCTGATACCTCACTCGTTTGCTGCACTTGTTTGACTGTGCATATCAAATCATCCTTATAAAGTAACAGGATCTGTGTGTGTATGTGTGTCAGTCTGTCTGTCTTTGTGTACTGTAGGATGTCCATTAAAAGATATGGTTCTTTCTCCTATATAGGGTAGCTTCTCATAGGTTATGGGAAGGTTCATAACTATTTTGAGAGAGGTTATCACCACACTTCAAATAGAAATCGCCCCTAGAAAAAAATTATGCCTATCTCTCTCCCCCCCCCCCCACAAAAAAGAAACAACATTATTTTAAAAACAAAAAAAAATTGTGTGTTGAATTAACAACCTCCCCACTACCTTAAGTGCCTTTAGAGGCAATGTTTTTTTAATGATAAAAATAATAGAATGTTCAGAACCTTATTTTTTAAAGGCTTACTTAAATAAATGCAGCTCCTAATGATTTTAAAACGTAATTAAAATACCAAGACACAATTATAAAGATATGCTGTTCATTACCAATGGTTTAATACTGAACCAAAATGTATTTTGTTACCACTAATATTTAAATAATCAATTAGAACTCGAGTGTAAACCGCAGAAAACTAGTATCATATATGTATGATACATGTATATGATATTAAGAATCTAAAGGGATAAAATGATGACCAATTTATTGATATTCAACCCCAAGGATAACACAAAATAACCCCCTCTGTAGATTACATTTATTGGTTGAAACCTTTGGATACTCAACTCAATGAACAACCAATCAATAAGTCCCCAAAGTTGTTAAACCAACAAACAAGAAAACGTTATTATAAAACTTTGAAAAAAAAGTGTAATAAACAGACCAATGTCCCCTCCCTCCCTGATATGGTATTATATATATTGTAAGGTTTAAATTGAAAGGAATTCTTAATTGCATTGATGACATTTGAATGTCATTTTTGCTGCTGCTTTTTAAGTGCCTTTTTCAAGCATACTTTCTTTATTTTCTAAGTATTCTGATTCTCTTTTCAATTGACTTTCCCTCCCTCTATCTTTTTCTTTCTGTCTTTTCTCCCCCCCCCCTTTCTCTATCTCTCTCTCTGTCTCTCTCTGTCTCTCTCTCTTTCTCTCTCTCTCTTTCTCTGTCTATCTCTATCTATATTTCTTTTTCTCTATCAATCCATTTTTTTAACATTTTTACCCTTCTAAACCTTTCTTTTTTTGTTTTCTTTTCTTTGTCTCTCACTCTCTCTTTGTACCTTTTTTCATCTTTCTCTGTTTCTTTTCTCTTAATATTTTCAATTCTGTTTTACTGCTCTTCCTTTTTTATCCCTTTTTAACTAATACAAAATATTAATATTACTTTTGGTCTTTTAATTACATGTCCGTAATTCCATCTAAGTTTTCTTGTGCTTCGCTACTTATGAATGTTTTGATCCTTGTTAAAAGCAAAGCTTTTCTATAATTAGGGTCGGTCCGTCCGTACGTACGTACGTCCGTCCGTAGGCATGTTAGAATTGTCCTATCGATTTCAAATTTTGCATGGTGATTCCTTTAATAATTAGGTACGATTTAGAAAGCGTAGCAACTCTATAATCATTACAAAAATGTCCGTACGTCCATTTTAAACATGTTGATTTTTTAAACTTATTTTAACAACAAATTTTTATGTGATCTAATCATCCGATTGATCTGATTTTTGGTATATTGATTCCTGGGACAACAAAGTATAATGTTATTAGCGAAGCAACTCTATAATCAAGTCCTAAAAATGTAAGTATGTCCATAAACATAATCATGTATGTATAAAGCAGTTTTTCAACAAATTTACTTACAACTTTGCTTCAACTCTTATACATTTATTCTGATTATTCAGTTCTGACACTATATAAGTGTTAATGTCCGTTTGTCCTACTGTTTCAGTGCTTCGCTTTTATGGATGTTTTGATCCTTGTTTTAAGAATAACTATACCTGTATTTTGGCAGGACTACTTCCTTTAAATTTTACTCGCTTTTCTTTTCTGGAAAAATATTTATGATTAATGATAATTTACCTTTTAATTATATTGTTGGTGGAAAAGTTTGGACACTGCTGCGATGATGATTCAATATATGACCCCAAAGTTTATAAACCAACGATTGATTAATCGTGTTTATTATAAACTTTTTGGACCATAATTAACAATTAATGCTTATTAATGATTTAATTGTGTTTTAGTTAGGATATCAATAAACTGATATTCCTATTGTATTATAAAGGTCATTAAACTTGTAATTGCCAAATTCGAGGATTTTTGACATTTAGATACTTTAGGAAAAATCATGGCTCGGCAGCCACAGATGCAATCAGCCTCGCAGGTTACAGGAGCCTCGCCTTTTGCAGTGCATGACAATCTGTCATGTTTTTCTATATATATAATCAGCTAATTTACTATTGAATTGAAACTAGAGACCGCGCCTCTGGCCACTAGGGGCATTAATTATTCAAAAATATTATAAATCGAAATTGCCTAAATTTAAAGCTTTAATGATAAAGGAAAAATAATGGATATAGTCTAGCGGTTAATGGACAGACCAATTTAAAAAAAACCTTGTACACCATATATATTAATATTTAGGTAGAAGCAGCTTATAGTGCCTAATAAAAAAATTACTTCATACAATACAAATTTCCAATGTTTGGCCGATATACATTTTACCATTGGTAAATTTCAATGTATACTGGCCTATCATTGTTCATTTGTATTTTATGACATTATTTTTTATTAGGCACTATACCTAAGCTTTATATCAAGAAGTAGAAATTAGTCAAATAATGTATATTATTATTTCCCTACAAGAAAGACACAATTTTCTACAAGTTAGCTTCTATTCATGATTGGTCTTTTAAATTGAAGGTTTTTTTTAATTAATATGCCTGGTGGTCGCTCTTTAGACCAAGTTTTATTTGTTTAAAAAGAAAATATTTATTTTAAGGGGCGGAGGGGTGATTTTAGTGTCAAATAGTATCAAACCTACCCTCAATAATTACTTAGTTGAAAATTGTGGAACGATCGATCCATCCGTTAACAAGATCTTATTGAACAAACAAACATAAATAAGGGCAGACAAAAATCCCAATACTTTATCAAATAAGTTTGTTATACCTTTCATCGTCACATTGCATACCTAATAAATTATTTCCATAATTTATCACAAAAAATATTAAAAATATTCAATATATTAAAATTAATATGAAGTGACCAGTTATAAGACTTTCAGAGTTACTGAAACTATTTTGTATAGGAAAGGAATATTATACATTAGATATTTATGAATGATACACTTCGGTTGTCATGGCAATATAAAACCAAAAAAATATTTGTAGTTTTTTTAAATGTCGGCATCCAAAATATTTTGTTTTAAAAAGCTAATAAACTTGTTTATAAACTTGAATCAATGTGTTTTTTTCTTTTCAAATTATAAATACTATAGATGCTTCGCCTCTAGGCCTTCAAGGTTGGTTAAGGAGGTCAGAAAATAGCCTAAATCAACCCAAAGACATTTATGAAGCTTCCTTGAAAGTGCGATCTATTCAAACCAACAATTTCCGACAACTTTAGCTTAGGACAAAAAAATTTATTACTATACATTGTAGGATACTAGCGAATGCGCCCCTAGCATATAGTTGCCTTGAATTTTAAGGATGGAAATCTAAAAGTGGTAGAAAAATAGCCTAAAGCCATCCCAATAGTTAAATCTAGTTAAATAAAGTAGCCAAAAACTCTCCCTGGACCTGTGTGAAGCTTACCTAAAAGATGATCCATTGGTTTAGTGGTAATTAAGATCTTAAGCTTTAGACAAAAAAACCTTTACCACTTTTTAAAATGTTAAAAAAATAACCTCTGTGTTTATATATATAAATACTTTATAAAATAGGATGCTAAATGGTTGCGCACGCACCCCTAGACTCTAGAGGCTTTAAATTGGAAAAACATAGCCTAAATCCATTCAAAGATGTATATATAAAGCTTCTCTGAAAAGCATTACTTATTCGGACCAGCCTTTTCCAAGGTCCTTTGCTAAAAATAAAAAATGTACTACTTTATATTATTAAAAAAGGGGTTTCTTCAATAGCATCTACATAGGAGCTTTTTAGAGCTTTTGGTAAAGACAGACAAACATCCTACATTAATGAACGATGTTGCAATTAAAAGGAAAAAACTGTTTTTAAAGAAAGAGAGGAAGAAATTTAAAATAATTTGAAGAAAAAAATCCTTATCCCAAAACTAATAACTTAGTTTATAATGTCGTCGTTATGATAATAAATCGCGGCATTCCTTAGTTGTATTGCGCATTTACATTTTCGGGCTCTTCGTGCGTCGTTATTTTTGTGTACATTTCAAAACAAAAGCCCTTTTCTTTCAATAATTTGAATAATTTATGAATAAAATTAGCTTTGTTCTAGTGTCTTTTAATTATATTTAATATTTTCAGATAAAGTAATAATGTTAAAATTGTAAATTTAATTAGAAGTGAACGTTTTTTGATAAAAGATTATTAAGAATGGCGGCTGGTCCTATTTCTGAAAGAAATCAGGTACATGTACTGTTTAGTAGCGCGGCTTATATGATATTTAAGTTAGGATAGTACGATCTTCCGTACCTACATATTTTACATTTACAATTAACGTCGATTGATAGAGTTAAGATTTTTTAAACTAGTTCCTGACTTTTAAAGGGCTGGGTAGTAGCACGAAATGCATTTGAATTTAAAGGGATAGTTTTACGAAGTGTATTTAAAGAGTTAAGGTACTTAGAGTAGTGAACTTTTATATGTCTTAGTAGAATATATTAGGCATTGGATAGATATGATTAGGTATATGTTAAAGAATTTTTAACATTGACCAGACCAAACTTTTTTTATTTGACAATATCTAAAAAAGTTGAAGTGATTTGCCACATAAATTACATGAGAATGGTCTATTTTTTTCCAAATATGTATAGCCAAAACAACAATATCAGAGAATCTTTTTCCACATATTTCACAAGAGTTATAAAAAAATTGAACAGGGGTTCCCCTTGGGACAAGTTACTTAGAAAACATAAAAAAATAACGTCCGGTTCATTATAGGACAGGTTTTATAGAGATTCTTTTTAAAAAATAAAGAAAACCGTCCGGTTTACTTACAATATACAAATTATCTCACGCGGAAATACCAACTAACCATACAACATATATATATATTAGTGATGGGAATCCGGATCCGGAATCCGGAATCCGCCCAATTTTCGGCCAATTTTGGAATCCGAATCCGGATCCGGAATCCGTTTTTTATAGCGGATTCCGGATGCTAAATTGGTAGGCTAAAATTACCGTCTTTTTTCTTACAACTCCCTCTGTTTGAAGGCAAAGATAAAAAAAAAATTTCTACATAACAAATTTTAATAATTACTAATGTGATGTAAATGTTTTAGTTATGCTGGAAGTCAACACTTTAAACAAATCAAGGCTTTAACCAAGTAACATAGTGATAAATTAACCGAAAAAGCTATCCCTCAGTGACGGACGGCCTTACTGCTAGAATCCGGAATCCGAATCCGGAATCCGCCAAAAATAAGAATCCGGAATCCGCAAGAATCCGTCACTTTTTTTTGACGGATTCCTTCAGAATCCGGAATCCGAATCCGGCCCAAAAATTCGACGGATTCCCATCCCTAATATATATACATAAAAAGACCATTCTCATGTAATTTATGTTGCAAATCACTAACTTTTTTAGATATTGTCAAATAAAAAAGTTCGGTCAGGTCAATGTTAAAATTCTTTATCACAATCATATCTATCCAATGCCTAATATATTCTACTAAGACATATAAAAAGATCACTACCCTAAGTACTATACTAAATATTTTTATTGGTCATTCTTTGTTGTTATGTGTATTTTGTTGTATAAAAAGTTTGAAGTTCTATCAACTAGTAAATGCTATCTAAAGTTGTATTTATGACAAAAAAGTTTTTGCCATATATAACATGCAAGGAAGTTGAAAATAAAAATGAAAAACTCATTTTTTAAGGAAAATCCCTGGTCAAATCTTTTAATTTTAATCAATAACTTTATATTATGCACTACTACGTTATTTAAAATAGAAAAAACTTACAGTTCACTATTTTTTTTTAAATGCACTTCGTGAAACTATCCCTTTAGTGAACAGCAAATTGTTTTCTGTATAATGGTATAAATTACATTCATAGGGCATATATTTTCACTAAAATAGCATGACGACTAATTTAGTTATGTCTTAATTGATTGTCATATTTTGTTATACTAAATTATATATGTTTGCAACTTCTGTAACTTCTGCTTGAAATAATTTTTCTGAAATGCATTTCATGCAACTATCCCTATAGCTGCATGTTTTTATTGATGTCCAAAACTGCAGAAATTGAAATCTAGGCTGACACAAAAGAAATTGAATAACTTTTGTTGTTCAATTTCATACATACTTTCAGATTATATAGTTGATTTAATTATATTTAAGTAATAGTCCTTATTAACTCCCTCGATCACAACCTTCCCCATTTTTATGTATATTGTATAAAACTACGTCTTATGTGTACAATTTCTTAGATAAAATTTTTAAGGAGGGGGGGGGGGGGGTGGAGTTCTGGCACTTTAGCGTAAACAGGGAGCTTAAGCTTTGTCTTAAGAGTTAGTTTTGGGATGAAGTAGATGTATTACCCAGCTAACATTTTCATTAAAATTCATTTAATTTTCATCTTTTTCGCTTACATCTATTCATTTAAAATCATCATGCCAGAAAAATGAAAATCAGGGATATTTCAGAATCAACTCCCTTCTAAAATGGCACCGATTTTGATGATTATAGAAATGAATTTTAAATGACAATCATTTTTGTGGAGACCTGACTTTTAAATGACAGTCATGTTTATAGAGAAATGAAATTTACATGCCAGGTCATCTTTTGACGGAAATAATATATAATGTAAAGCAGCATCCAAGGACTTGCCACATGTAGTATGATGGTCAAAGATATTACTAAAATAAATAATGTGTTGTAGTTGCCACTGAATTTAGTCGTTTATATGACTAATTAAAATTGTAATTCAAATAAGATTTCTTTATTTTAAATGAATGTTAAAAATTCCTTTCATGTTAAAAAATATTTCCTTTATATTTTCTAATAACATAATAATTACTCAATTTTAATTAAATTTATTTTTACTTAACTTTTCCCACTTTTAAAATTTAAATTTGAGACCTCTAGCGGGATTTTTTCTAACAATGTAATATAGAAAAAAAGAATATCATGAAAATTAAATGAAAGTCATTTAGATGAAAAAAAGATGACAGGAATGTTTTTTTCATGAAAAAAATGAAAAGTAAATGACCAGCATTTATTTTTCATCTCTTAATGATATGAAGATTCTTGGCATAATTTGGAAAAAGTCAAACATGAAAATTTAATGCCAGGTCATTTTTCGGAAATTACAAAAATGAAAAATAAATGCTGGTCATTCACTTTTCATTTTCAATGAAAAAAACATTCTTTTCATCTTTCTGGCATTTGGGGGAAAATTACAAAAATGAAAAAAAAAATGCTGGTCATTTATTTTTCATTTTTAATGAAAAAAAGATTCCTATCATTTCTATGAATTTGAAATTGTCATTTAATTTTTTTGGAGAGATGACGCATGTTTGACTGGGAAAAGAAGATGGATTTGGCCTTTAAAATATAAGAAAATTAAACCACAAAAAGAAACTTTTATTGCCAAGAGCGTATAAATAGCAAATCTTTTAAATTCTTATGATTTTGCATTGAGAAACTATTGTTTATAATCCGAATACTGTTATTTTTCTTATGATAAATTTTAAAGATATAAATAAGATAGGAATCACACTTTTTTGTAATTTCCCTTTAATACCTAACTAATTTCATTTGTAACAATTCACCTAAACTTAAGTAGAATTTCTTGACAGTAAGTCTAGTTATATAGCATGAATCCTGAAATATTTTATTTATTTAGGATGCCACCATCTATGTGGGAGGTCTGGATGAAAAAGTTAATGAAGCTTTACTATGGGAACTTTTCGTTCAGGTATTATTTAACAGTTTAAAGTTTAATAAACAATAATTGAAAATAAACGTTGATTCTCATATCTATCTAATTTTACCAACTCTTATTAAACAATACAGAAGAAAATGTAATATTTTTTGGGGGACAGTTTTTCTTGGACTTTTTGAGATTCTTTTGCCAACAACTGTTCAAACCTTTCTAGAATTCAAAAGAAGCTTCTTCGCTACAGACACACAGACATCCTGTTTCTTTTAAATAAGAATTTACCTAATTAAATTGAATATGTTTAGGCTGGTCCAGTAATGAACGTTCACATGCCAAAAGATCGTGTGACCACCATGCACCAGGGATATGGGTTTGTTGAGTTCTTGGGTGAAGACGATGCGGACTATTCTATCAAGATCATGAATATGATTAAACTATATGGAAAACCCATAAGGTGAAAATAACTAGGGAAAAGTTAATAAACAACGCTTTCTTTCCTCCTATTTTTGTCTAGATTAGTAAGAATTTTGAAATAAAATTTTTTTGTCTTTTAATACCTATGGAAAATTTAAATTATTATTTTAACAAACTGAACTCTTAAAAATGCATATATACAGTTCAAAATTTTCGAAGCTACCTATAGAATAATTTTCATAAAATTATCCCAATAACAAATTAGAAACTACTTGTCTTATTTTGAAATATTTGTAGAGTAAACAAGGCAAGTGCTCATCAAAAGAATTTGGATGTTGGCGCAAATATTTTCATTGGTAACTTGGATCCAGAGGTATGAAGGTTTTTTTTAGTAGCGAAGCTTCTATATAATTTCATATTTCCCTCCCTCGGTCTATCCGTTGAAAAATAGAATTGGGAAAACGCGATTTTCTCGACTCATTTTCAAGATAAACAGCTGAATCACATTGTCAACATTTTCATTATTATGTAGCATAATAAAGTATAAGACATCCATAGCGGTCGAAATGCTGTAGCTTTCTTTATTTTAAAATTTCGCTTATTGTCGTTGCGTTGCATATAAACGTAGTTGTTGCATATGTTAGTCTTGTTTACATTTGATTTCTTTTATTTTGCTAGTATAATATATGAAAAAAGGGGTAATATTTATATGTTACCTAATAAAGATAGAAAGTGACACTCAAATCAATTCAAGAAACTATAATTGTCTAGGTTGATGAGAAACTGTTGTACGACACCTTCTCTGCCTTTGGTGTTATCCTGACTACCCCTAAGATTCAGAGGGATCCAGATTCTGGAAATTCTAAAGGTTGGACATTAAATAAAAAGATATTTTAAAAACTGTGATGTCCGTTGTTGAATACACCTATAGCATTTTGGGGGGGGGGGGGTAACACTTTAGCGTAATACGTAATTATTATGCTAGGTATTAGGTACTAAGGTAATTTAGGATAAAAGTATAGTAATATATTAATGTTTCTGGGAAAACTCCCCCCTTACCATCTACCAACGCCCATGGGTTAGAAAATACTTAATCCATTGCAGTCTAAGGAATTATATTAATTAAAAACCTCATGGTTTATCTCCCTCCACACTTTGAAGGGGTTAACCCTAGTGTTCTTGTTGGAGAAAAGGACTCGTATCAAGTTAATTTTTGTAACTAGGTAGTTAATCTTTCATTTTTTTAAATGTAGATATTTTTGTTCTGATAAGATTATTTATAAAATATATTTTAGGTTTTGCTTTCATCAATTATGCCAGCTTTGAAGCTTCAGACGCAGCCATTGAGGCCATGAATGGACAATATCTTTGCAACAGGAATGAACATATTATTTTCTTTAAAAAATTTCTTGAAACTGGTCTCTGTTAGATCTTTACCCATATAAGCCTAATGGCCTGTTTCTTTTCTTTTAAATAGTCACCTTATAAAGCTAAAATGTATTTAACCATATTTATAAACTCTGTAAGATTAATATGTTTGAATGTTCAGAGCAATCCAAATCTCATATGCATTTAAGAAGGACGCCAAGGGCGAGCGTCACGGCTCTGCCGCCGAAAGATTGTTGGCCGCTCAAAATCCTTTATCCCAGGCCGACAGACCTCATCAACTGTTTGCAGATGCGCCCAGTGCAAATGCTCCGCCTCCACCTATTGGCGGTGGACCGCCCACAAGCATGCCGCCAGGATCAGGTCCCCCAGGGCTACCACCGCCCCCTGTTCCACCCCCAGGAGGATTACCGCCTCCGCTGCCGCCTGGCCCGCCGGGAGCTCATCCACTGCCCAATCTGCCGCCGCCTCCTCCGCCAGGCAGCATGGGTCCAGGCGGACCACCAGGCATGCGTCCGCCAATGCCGCCGCCACCTGGATGGGGCGCGCCGAACCAAGGCGGGCCGCCAGGTCCTCCGGGCATGCGCATGCCTCCGCCGCCAGGATGGATGCCGCCCGGCCCAGGCGGGCCTCATGGTGGACCACCGAGACATGGATTCGGTGGACCGCCCGGTCATGGAGGACCACCAGGTCATCATGGACCTCCTGGACACGGACCACCCGGTCATGGAGGGCCTCCACATGGATGGAGGGGTCCACCACCCCCCGGCTGGGGACCACCACCTCCCCCACGCCACCACGGGGGTCAAAATTACCCTCCCCGCCCACCTTTCCATCATGGTGGTGGGGGAAGATATTAAAATGTCTTCTTATCCCTCACAAAATGTATCGTTATTGCTTTTTTGTAACATTGTATTATTTTTTAACATTTACATAAGGAAAAAATACCTGATTTTTTAAAAGTTTTCATCTCACATACCTAGTTGTGTTAATATTTTGCAGATATCCTAATGATGCAGATCCTATATTGTGTGATATCCCGGGGGAATACTGTTCTCACCAAGTATGCATCATGCGTTGGCAATTTTAGTGAAATTAGGTAAGAATATTTTTTTAGGTACCTAGTAAATCTTAAGTTATTCGGGTCTGTATGTAACTTTCATGCCTTTGAAATATGTTTTAGTTCATTTTTTATGCTCTCCATCAAAGTGTATGTTGAACATTGAAACTATATTTTTGATAAATTAAAAAATTAGGGGGGAGGGGGGCAGAAGTAGTTTTTTCCTATGCCTAACCCCTGCACCGCGGGGCCTTCACCGAACTTGACCGAAAAACTACTTCCCCCTTATTTGAAATTTGATGTATTTTTAGTGATCTGGTGATATCAAAGATACCCTTTGGAGATGGAAAAATGACATACAAACACGGCAACTATTTGTACCATTATATTCAAGAGGATGGGCTTGTTTATTTATGCATTACAGGTTTAGTTAACTTATCTGATTATTAGGAGCTAAGCTACTCTGTAATTCACTTTGTCCGTCCGTGTGTCCTTAAAATGACATAGAAACACGGCAACTATTTGTATCATTATATTCAAGAGGAATGGATTAGTTTATTTATGCATTACAGTTTAACATATCTAATTAATAGTAGCTGCGAAACTACTATATAATTCACGTTGATTGTTTGTCCGTCCATCAGTCGGTTGGTCTGTAACGCTATGGGAGAAATGTTATATTCTCTAATGCTATTTATTTGGTACATATTGTCCGCAGGGTTTCGGATCCGCATTGATTTTTTGCGGATCCGGATCCTCAAAATTTGGTCTGTGCGGATCCGGATCCTACCGGATCCGGTTCCGGATCCTTGACAATAAAAATAAAATCACCAAACCTTTCAAAAAATATTTATTATTTAATTCGATTCAAAAATACTTTTAATTTTCAAGTCTGACCCTAAACCTTAAAGATTGGCTCTCATCAAGAGAATGTCTGAGATTGTATATAAATTTAGGTAGATTTTTCCATTTTTCCATTTTTTCCGCATTTTTTTGAGTCCAAGGATCCGAAACCCTGATTGTCCGTTTGTCCAACCATTATTTTTTTGTGCTCGCTACTTACGCATCTAGTCATCCTTGTTAAATGATTATTAGTATTGGTATAATAATATACCTACCTACAATCTAAATCATCCAAATGGGGGTTTAACGTAATGAGGGTCATACCTCTCCCCCCCCTCCCCCATTTTTGTTGTTGAAATTTAGCCATTTATTTATTTTAATTTCAGAGGATGGATTTGGACAGAAGGATGCTTTTCATTTTCTCGACAGAACACAAAACAGATTTAAGAAAAGATTTGCACTTAGGTAAGTGATTAAAGATAATTTTGTTTTAGAAGATAAGACCTTAAATAAAAAAATTGAAAAATTTGGCATAATTATATTGCCACAGCGAGTTAGAATTAAGGAATTGTTCCATTACGAGATCATTTCTAGAAAGTTAGTTCCTATTGAAAAGTCAATTTTTAAGCATGTCCCACATTATTCTAGGTTTTCCCTCTCCCACATAGTTTTTATTTTTTCCTTTAGCCGGGGATGGGGATCCCATGCAGAATTTACACCCCTGAGATATCTATAATACAAAGTAGAACGATGTCTGTCCGTCTGAAGCTTAAGATCTCAGTAACCGCTGAACCGATTGGGCTCTACTTTTCAGGGATTATACCTACTGGTCCTGTGATGGTTTTAAGCTATTTTCTTGGGGGGTGGGACACCCCCAACCTCCCCCAAAAAACAAAAAATCCCCCCCCCATTTTTTTTATCTTTTTTTTTATTTTCCTTGGTCCTTTTTTTTTTTTTTTGCAGCAGATCCCTTCGTCCTTTATCACCTCTTGGGGCAAAGCCCCTAGAGTCTGGGGGCGAAGCCGCTAGTGTTAAAATAAAGAGAAAGGAATTGAAAATGATTGATAAAATTTAAATATATCTTCATGTCATAGAGTAAATAATTCTAATAGGTTGAAGCAAGGGATTTAAAGGGATAAGATAATTGCCGATAAATTGGTGTACATCCCTAAGGAGGATATACTAGATTACCCCTTCCTGTATATTACAGTTTGTAGTTAAAATATTTAAACCTCAACTTGCTTAACCAACCAATCACAATTCAAAGAAAGTCCCCAAAGTTGTTAAGCCAACGAAGAAGAAAAAGGTATTTTAAAACTTTGGGGGACTAGTGTAATAAACAGCCAAATGTCTCCTACCTCCCTTGAAGCACATTCTAACTTTAAATACAGAATTATGATTCCTAGGACGATTAGATAATTTATAAGCGAAGCAAATCAATAATCATATCTTGTCAACCTGTTTCATATTTAGGGCCCAGACAGCTTCAGCGTACAGTTTAAACACAGAATTCAGCCTGGTTATCAGGGAGGAGATGGATAGATACAATAATAACAGTCATGAACACGAGAAAATTACAATGTAAGTATGTTGTCTTAATATGAACTAGCGGCTGTGCACCTACCATTCAGGAAATAGTATTTAAATGTGAGATAGTGTAGAAAAATAGCCCTAAAACCATACCAAGGATATTTATTAAAAACAAACTATTTCAGATGATTATTTTTCCCAATTAAAAGAATAATACTTCTCTGGGACGTCCAATCTTTTAATTTGATACTTGTACATTTGACTTTCTAATAACATATGATTACTTCATAGTCATACTCATGAACACGAAAAAATTACAATGTATGTAAGCTTATTATAAACTAGCGGCTTCACCCATAGCAACCAGGTTCAGATAAAAATATCCTTGAAACCTCATTTCTAAGACTACAATTCAAAATTCAACATAAACTTTTTTGTTGTCAGAAATTATCATATTTTATACAAAAAGAATTTTATTTCTGCATTTGACTCACTTTAATAACATTACGTTATACCAAAATGAAGAATTTATGATTTTACTCACAGAAAAGTTTTTAAAGACTTGGATTTATTCCAAAGGGTTTCAAATTGATTCTTATTTAAGAATCTGACACGCGGCTAACTAGCCCTGACCTTTATATAAAACTTTATATTTTTTTAGGATACAAGACGAAGTCAACCAAGTTAAAGATATTATGGTCAGAAATATAGGTAAGAAAATGAAGTTAGATTTTTAAATTCTTCTTGAAATACCTACCTAATTTGATAGTTTTTATCTCATAGAATTTTTATCAAAAGCGAAGCTTTTTATAAGTAGATACGTAGTTCCGTAACTAGGAGGTAAGGGTAGAAAATCTATACCTCTTAGTTGAAAAAAATTATGAATCTTATATATTTATTTGTATAAAAAATATACTTTCACAAAACTGACCTTATTAGATGGTTATGAGGAAAGGGAAGAAAATCTATACCTCTTAGTTGAAAAAAATTATGAATCTTATATATTTATTTGTATAAAAAATATACTTTCACAAAACTGACCTTATTAGATGGTTATGAGGAAAGGGAAGAAAATCTATACCTCTTAGTTGAAAAAAATTATGAATCTTATATATTTATTTGTATAAAAAATATACTTTCACAAAACTGACCTTATTAGATGGTTATGAGGAAAGGGAAGAAAATCTATACCTCTTAGTTGAAAAAAATTATGAATCTTATATATTTATTTGTATAAATAATATACTTTCACAAAACTGACCTTATTAGATGGTTATGAGGAAAGGGAAGAAAATCTATACCTCTTAGTTGAAAAAAATTATGAATCTTATATATTTATTTGTATAAAAAATATACTTTCACAAAACTGACCTTATTAGATGGTTATGAGGAAAGGGAAGAAAATCTATACCTCTTAGTTGAAAAAAATTATGAATCTTATATATTTATTTGTATAAAAAATATACTTTCACAAAACTGACCTTATTAGATGGTTATGAGGAAAGGGAAGAAAATCTATACATCTTAGTTGAAAAAAATTATGAATCTTATATATTTATTTGTATAAAAAAATATACTTTCACAAAACTGACCTTATTAGATGGTTATGAGGAAAGGGAAGAAAATCTATACCTCTTAGTTGAAAAAAATTATGAATCTTATATATTTATTTGTATAAAAAATATACTTTCACAAAACTGACCTTATTAGATGGTTATGAGGAAAGGGAAGAAAATCTATACCTCTTAGTTGAAAAAAATTATGAATCTTATATATTTATTTGTATAAAAAATATACTTTCACAAAACTGACCTTATTAGATGGTTATGAGGAAAGGGAAGAAAATCTATACCTCTTAGTTGAAAAAAATTATGAATCTTATATATTTATTTGTATAAAAAATATACTTTCACAAAACTGACCTTATTAGATGGTTATGAGGAAAGGGAAGAAAATCTATACCTCTTAGTTGAAAAAAATTATGAATCTTATATATTTATTTGTATAAAAAATATACTTTCACAAAACTGACCTTATTAGATGGTTATGAGGAAAGGGAAGAAAATCTATACCTCTTAGTTGAAAAAAATTATGAATCTTATATATTTATTTGTATAAAAAATATACTTTCACAAAACTGACCTTATTAGATGGTTATGAGGAAAGGGAAGAAAATCTATACCTCTTAGTTGAAAAAAATTATGAATCTTATATATTTATTTGTATAAAAAATATACTTTCACAAAACTGACCTTATTAGATGGTTATGAGGAAAGGGAAGAAAATCTATACCTCTTAGTTGAAAAAAATTATGAATCTTATATATTTATTTGTATAAAAAATATACTTTCACAAAACTGACCTTATTAGATGGTTATGAGGAAAGGGAAGAAAATCTATACCTCTTAGTTGAAAAAAATTATGAATCTTATATATTTATTTGTATAAAAAATATACTTTCACAAAACTGACCTTATTAGATGGTTATGAGGAAAGGGAAGAAAATCTATACATCTTAGTTGAATGAATATATCTTGATATCTACTACATATGTAAAAAAAAGACCCTTTCATAAATCAGTGAAAATAAAACACTTATAAAACTGACCTTATTAGGTGATTAAGAGGAAAGGGTAGAAAATTTATACTTGAATGAATAAATCTTGAAGTTAATGTAAAAAAAGACCCTTTTATAAATCAAAATTTATCAGATGGTTAGGAGGAAATGGGAGAAAATATAGATATCTTAGTTAAAAAGATTAGGGATCTTTATATTTATGTAATGTAAATGGATAACAATCCCTTCTCATAAAACTGACCTTTTCAGATGATCTGGTGGAAAGAGGAGAGAAGCTGGACCTGCTAGTAGATAAAACTGACAACCTTTCAGCCACAGCCGTTACCTTCAAGACAACCGCCAGAACGGTTCATCATAAAATGTGGTGGAAAAACGTTAGGTATGCCTTTGTTCGGTTTGTTACTTTACCAACCAGTATGGCTTAGAAACCTATTAATATCCGCTTGATTAGAACTGGTTCAGATCCATACTGAAAAATCATGTATCATATCGTATTTTCTACGAATAATAAAATAAAAATGATAAAATTAACACCAGTTTTGTTGGCTCGGGCGTTTGGGGCCAAGTAAACTGGTATAAATGGTATAATTTTCCTTTACAATTCGAGGAAAGCTGTCTTTAATACGTTTATGCTAAGAGGGTATTTTATTTACTTAGTTCGTTATGTGTATGTAATGCTCTGACGGGCATTTCATTTTTATATTAAAGTTTATTAATGTTTTTTATCTTTCAGATGGACCATCGTGGTGTGTATAGCTGTTCTGATATTCGTGTACTTCATCGTGTCCATGTCTTGTGGTGGTATGGCCTGGCCTAAATGTGTTTAATAACACACACACACACACACACGCTTGCTTCTATACATTCTGTCCTTGTTTGATTTTAAGTCACAAATTTTTATGCATTAAAGAATATTATTTTTAATCTATATAAAAAATGTTACATTTTCCCCCTGATTTTAGCATAGGTATTTAAAGTTTAAATAGTTTCAAGTTTAAGCTGATACAATTCCTAGAAATCAAATAAGACTTTCATTTTTCTTATGATTAAAGTTTAATCATCAATCATAAAAATAAATTAAAAAACAAAAAAATTACATTATTAAAATTGTTTAAATGCAAAAATTTCCCTGCTACCTCACTCCTTATTGTAACAGTAATCTATAAAATCAAATAATTACAATATTTTGCACTGATATGCACAGCAGAATTTACTTTTTTTCTTCATATTTTACTTTAGATATTAAAATTAATATTTTAATATTTAAAACATTTGTAGTATATCAATATTATAGCTATTTAAAATCTTTTTTGTTTGTTTTTAAAAAATATTTCTTATTTCCGTTAATTTAATCCAAACTGTATTTTTATCAAATCAGATTTTAATCATTGAGTACAATTCATAAAAGTATTATCATGGCGTTGATGCAGAAGATCTAAAGATTTAACATTACAAAGATCTAATTTACAAAAGACCAAATGCTACAAAAGGTCTAATGTTAAAAAAGACCTAATTCTACAAAATTAATATACATTATACAAACATACAATGGGCTAGGTTAATGTATATAATATGTTATGTACATAAATTTTGTAAGTTAGTTCTTTTGTAATTTAGACCTTTTGTAACATTAGATCTTTTGTAAAATTAGACCTATTGCAGAACTATACCTTTTGTAACATTAGAACTAATGTAGCATTTGACCATTTAACCTTTTGTAAATTAGGAATTCTGTAATTGGATCTTTTGATGCAACGCCATTATTATACCTATCTTTTAGTCACTTCAAACCTTCAATTGCATTTAATCATCATCAAAATTTACATCAAAGTATATTAAAATTTATAAAAGATCTTTAAAACGAATCAAAGAGTTTTTAGTTTTAGTCAAAGTTTTGAATTTCATACTAGTCCAAAGATTAATAAATAATACAATTTCCAGTTTCGCTTCCAAACCGATTAATATCCGGTGGATTAAAACCGGTTCTCAGCCATACTGAAAAATTATGTATAGCATCGTATTATAACCAGTTTTCTACAAATATAAAAATGTACAATCATAAGATTAGAACTATTTTTTAGTCCGTGCCTTTAGCATCTCTGGGCTAAATAAACTGGTTTTAATTTTAGAATTGTATATTTTTATATCCATGGAAAGCTGTTTAAAATTCACGACGATAAATAACTATCCTACCTATGAAACATTCATAATTTTATAGTTTCCAACTATTACAAGTTCCCGGTGATTATGTAGGTCATGTAAATTATGGAATCAAGAGCGTAATAACATTATAGAAAGCTAAAACATTATATTTAACCAGGGGTGTATATTCTTCATAGGATCCCCTGTTAAAGGGGGGGGGGGGGAGAGTATTGAAAAACATATTTCTCCTTGGTGGAAAAAAACTAGGGAAAAAAATGAAATATTTTGCAGCAGGGAAAAAATAATTCTTGTGCAGAATATACATCCCTGTAATGTTTCTAAGTGTTCTTTATATCTTCATTACGATATATCTAGATCTACAAAGATGACCCCTCCCTTATAAGTTTAATTATAAGTCTTGATGTAAATATGCTTTTATTTACTTTTTAAAAATCTAGCTTTATTGTCTTACTTTTCAGTATAAATAAACATACAAAATAAAGTAAAATATATTAATTAATAAAAGTAATTTTATATTTGACTCATTTACTGTATTAATATACATTAAGAGATTATATTTTATAATTCTGACTTAATGATTAAATGCATAACTTTCTTCTCAAAGATTTTAACATTCAAAGTTGTGTCTTTAATCATATAGCTTAAACCCTATTTGTAAATAAATAAATCTATATACTAGAATAAATATACATGAAAATTATACTTGCAGACATTGATAAAATGGGTAAGATTAGCACACTAGTGAGCTTGGGTGTACGGGTTGGTGCTGTGGGCGCCACTGTCTATGGTCTTAACCAAGTTGGTGCCTTTGGTGATGTTCACCAGGTAGACAAATACCTCTTATTTAAAAGTAAAAGGATATAATATTTGTCATTTCGATAAGTTTCTCCTGTATCAGTGTATAGTCAAGCTACGTACAGGCCTAATGTTTTACATCTTTTTGGGGGGAGGGTACTTCCACCCTCCAAAGAAAATATTCCTTGGAATAGATTACCTAGAGATTTAGAAATATATTTTATAAAACTTTTTTATGGGTAGGCTGCAAATAAATAAAAAAATTAAGAAGTGATAAAATTGTTGTTGAACAATGTTCTGATAGATTGATATAAACTATCATGAAGGTCAGGGACGTGCTATGAATTGGGGTGTAATGCGGTGATAATCCCCCTTCTCCACTTTTTGGTGAGGTTCCCCCCCCCCCCTTCCTCAAGTAAATTGTTAGTGGGAGATAATTGCGACATAATATGATAATCCCCATTCCCTACAAATAAAATAAACTTGTAACTACCGTCCTCATCCCTATTGAGATATTGTTGCCCTGTCGCAAAAAAACTTATAAAATGTAAAGTTTGGACGTCCTTCATATATAATATGTAAACTTCTCTATAATTAAAATACAACTTTAATCTAGGGCAAGGCTGCTCTGGAGAAAGTAAAGTCTATGAGCCTAGAAGATTTAGTTGGTAAAGATATTGCGGATCAAATTCCTGCTGTAGAAATGCCTGAGGTTATACGGTTCAACAAAACTAACAAGGATGACAACATCCATAAATAGCGAAGCACACGAAATCATGGATAGACAAACGAACAAATTGAATTCAAATTGTCCTTAAAGCGAGGAATAAAAAGAAATATAGAGCGACTTCAGACAAATTTAAGTATAAAGTAGCTTCGCTACAAGAAAATAATATTTCTACTTATTCATCATGTCGGCTTACTGTAATGGAGGTGTTAGCAAGAGTAAAGGAATGCTTTGACCTTTAAAAAGGCGCAACTTATTACTATTCACAGTCAGGATTTATTGACAAAGGTTGTGCAATGAAATGGTTGGTTGTCTTTCGGGTATTAACTTATATAACACCCCATTTGTTTGAAAATAAAATGCTGCATTGCTGATCCTAATGGCGAGGAGGTTGCTTTTATTTAAAAACAAGGATGACAACTTCCATAATAGAGAATCTCAAAATATTACTCATAAAACCTTTCATTAACAAATGTTGAGTAACAACTTATTTCATGTTGGTTAAAATTGTTTTAATAAAGACAAAGAACATCATGTTTCAAATGGACATACAGAATTTTTTGTTTTTAATATAGAGTTGCTTCGCTTTCTACTAGACTGTTTATTAATAAGAATTATTATGTCAAGTTTCAAATCGACAATACCAACGATAAGAGCTATCCGTCGCGGACGGACGCTCAGACCGGCTCTAGTATTAGAAAAGCTTTGCATTTGATAAGTAAATTTTTATTGTCTAAAAAAATTGTATTGTTATAACCAGATGAACCTTATAGGAGATAACCTCAACTTTGTCAACTGTCAGAAACACAACAAGTGATGTTTCAAAGGTAATCCTATTTTTTTTTATACAAAGGGGTAGTTGCACGAAATGCTTTTAATTTTGAATTTATTGAACTGTATATTTTTTCCTCTTCAATGGCTTTAACTACATTTGTATGGCATGTATTTGAAAGAATTTGAATTTTCTACCATGTAGTTTTAAAAATATCAAGACTTGAAAATCGTATTCTTGTTATATACCTTTACAATTCATATAGCTGACTAAAAATAAAAAGCATAACGACTAATTTAGTGATGTCTAATTGTTTTTTTTTATTTATAATACAAAATTATATATGTTTGATGGTATACTTCTAACTTATGCTTGAAATCATTATTCTGAAATGCACTTCATGCAACTATCCCTTTGGCCATAAACAATCCAATATACTAAATTAACAGGATGTTTCATTCTATGTATACTATGTATGTCAGCTTAGATCTTGAAAACGGCTGGACGTTCGTTTCACCATTTTCCGGGAAGATTTACATTGGTTTCACATGGTTTTAGGCCATTCTGTATAATGATTAATCTTATTTCAGAACTTGCCAGGATACTGGAACTACGGCGTAGAATCCACATTTACAGCAGCCACTAATCTGCCAGATACCAGCAAACATTACCTGGTTCTTGCCGTAGAAGAGGCTAAGAAATCTATGAATTAGATTTTCAGATAATTTTGTTGTTGTAGATTTTTAAAGAAATATAATCAATGTTCGATTGATTACTAGTAAAACCAGTTTATATTTTGAAAAACCTTATGTTATTGAGGAGAATGATATGTTCAATGAAAAAAAAAAGATTTCAAACGGCAAAAAAAAATTTGAAATCGCCTAAATATTATTCATGGAAAAACCTCCCTTTTTAAAAATCTACTAAACTGATTTTGTAGTTTCATGATTATATAAAAAAAGAATAAAATATTTTAAAATACATTCAGTTGCAAAATTTATTACAATGCTAATGAAAAAAGGGTTTATTATAAAAAGTAGTCATTTATAATAGTTTATTTCAAGTAAAAGCAAGCTTTTTAATAAACCAAAATTGTAAAAAAATGCTTTTTCAGAATGCTAAAATGTTAGCTCTAAGAATAATTTCAGGTTCTTTAGCCCATAAAACGGTGAGTTGATTCAAATTAAATTTTGGGTACTACTAACATTGTCTCTGGGTTAAAAATCGAAAAAAAATAAAATTTGCATGATAAAATCATCAAAATTTGGTTTATTAATTAGCATGTTTTACAACATAGATTACCATCTAATTAATGTTCTTTGTATATTATTAAAATTATTGTAATACTTAAAATTATTACTTTTCTTATAACATACCTACCTAATAAAAGTTTGTTTTATTTTTTTCTTAAGAAAAGGGGTAATTTGAATTGAAATTTAAACAATGTAGTAGAAATATTTATATACATAATGTTCATGATTTTGTGAATTGTAAAGAAATTTTTCTTGTTAATAACCCAACTGAACCCTGATATAATATTTCAGAGGCCTCTTGTCAGCCATAATCTCTTGTCTGTCATAACAAATCAGGTACCTACAGAGAATTTAAAGATTTAATAGTAGCATTGATAATCAAAAGTAGTTGGATGTGTGTTTGTTCAGTATTTTCTTGGAAACTAACTAGGTGTTTATATTCTGCACAAGATTTTATTTCTCATCATTTTAAGGGATTTTTGTAACTGTAGATGAGAGGACAAGTAGCTTTTTGCTGATTTTTCATATATTTCTATGGCGTCTTTGGTCCAATTTTCAAATTATTTTCTTGGTAAAAGTATCATCTAACTTTTTCAATAGACTCCCCCCCCCCCCCTAGATATACCACACTTTTCTGGGATCTTGCTGTGTCAAGTATCAACTGTTGGGAATATCAAAGGATGACTCCATGCAAAATTTGAGCCGGATCCGGCCAAAACCGGCCGTGAATTTTATGAAAAACCGGTTTTTTTCCGGTTTTTAGGGGGTATCTCTAAAACAATTCAGCTGGAGCAAAACCGGTTGGAGGTACAAAAAATTTTACTTTACATAAAATTTAGCCAATGCAATTGCCTACAAAAATGTACTTAATCATCAACTTGATTGGACAACTCTTTCTCCTCCTAAATGTCCATTAAAACCTCGGAAACGGCAAAAATCGCCAAAAATCACGCCTTCGGCGACGAATAACGGCTAAACGGTCAGCCGGAGGCGAATGAAACATAAATAAAGAAATGTCCGCCTCAAAAAGTTGTTTAATATCAAAGAGATGCCCAAAGTCCCTAAAACGACTCCTTCCCCTCCTTTAAGGGGAAAAACTGAAAAAACGTGATTTTCAAAAGTATGCCCACTTCGTGGGTATGGGGGGCACTGAACCCGTCACCCCAGGGTCACCAAATATAAAGTCTAGGCGGCCCACAATGCTGAATTTTCACCAAGTAAAAGTCTTGTGTCATTATCTCTTATGAGAAAAAAGTTATTAATTAATTAAAATTTTAAATTGGGATTTTTTGATGGATTTCTTTGATGAAATGACAGGCCGGTCAATTTCTAGGCCATTTTTTGCGGTTTTTGGGCCGTCACGCCCAAATGGTTTGAGATAATCTCATGGGACCTTTTGCTCAACCTAAGTTTGGTTATTTGTGAGGTCTAGGGAAAAAAATCATACTTACGCAAAAGATTATAATTATGATCTTTACACAGAAAAATGGCACGAGGTGAGGGTTTGAGGGGACAAAATGAGCCGACTAGCGATTTTTGACGGCGCGTAGCTACGTCGTGCTTCATCCAATCCGGGATTTTTTTTTTCTTAGACCTCACAAATAACCAGACTTAGGTCGGGCAAAAGGTCCCAAGAAATTATCTCAAACCGTTTGGGCGTGGCGGGCCGAAAACAGCAAAAAATGGCCTAAAAATTGACCAGCCTGTCATTTAATCAAAGAAATCCATCAAAAAATCACAATTTGAAATTTTAATTAATTAATAACTTTTTTCTCATAAGAGATAATGACACAAGACTTTCACTTGGTGAAAATTCAGCATTGTGGGCCGCCTAGACTTTATATTTGGTGACCCTGGGGTGACGGGTTCAGTGCCCCCTGCACCCACGAAGTGGGCATACTTTTGAAAATCACGTTTTTTTCAGTTTTTCCCCTTAAAGGAGGTGAAGGAGTCGTTTTAGGGACTTTAAGCATCTCTTTGATGTTGAACAACTTTTTGAGGCGGACATTTCTTTATTTATGTTTCATTCGCCTCCGGCTGACCGTTTAGCCGTTATTCGTCGCCGAAGGCGTGATTTTTGGCGATTTTTGCCGTTTCCGAGGTTTTAATGGACATTTAGGAGGGGAAAGAGTTGTCCAATCAAGATGATGAAGTACATTTTTGTAGGTTTTTTATAAAATTCACGGCCCGATTTGGCCGGATCCGGCTCAAATTTTGCATGGAGTCATCCTTTGATATTCCCAACAGTTGATACTTGACACAGCAAGATCCCAGAAAAGTGTGGTATATCTACCCCCCCCCCCCCCCCCCTCCCCCAACTTCCTAGCCTGGGATCCCATGCAGAATGTTTGTTAAGATCTTGCTAACCACTGAACCGATTGAGTTCTCCATATTTGGGAAGCTTCACATAGGTTCCTTAAGGGTTTTAAATTAAGTCTTAAAATTTTAGGCTGTTAATAGGTCCCAAACCTCTCCCTTGGAAAACAAAACCTCTAGGTATATGTGAAGCCATTATTTTCTTCATAATATGCTTGAAACATAAATATTATGACATAATTTAAATGTTTATTATAGGCTGCGGCTGTGCCTAAAATACCCTGGCGAACAATGTCTGAAGAAGCCAAGGCTCAAGCCGGACGCCCGGAAGGTCAGATATAATATTTTATTTAAGAGATGCTTCTTCTTAAGTCAGATGGCAGAAGGAGTGAATATTGGACTGTAACTTAAACTTGTCAGTTAGGAGGCAATTTTGTTTTTCGTAATTTTGAGGGTTAAAATATAAATTTTTCATCCTTAAGATCCTTGAGGAAGGGAGAGGACACTACAATTTTTCTCAGCTCATTTGTTTTCAATAGGGTACCAGCTACTAAAAGTACATTATTTTTAATCGGGAAATCATTTTTATTCCGTCTACATTACAATAATCTGTATCTCTGTGATCTTGCTTTGATAATAATATTTTGTATCAGGGCCAACTATTTTCTCCAAGATTCTGGATGGAAGTATTCCCGCCACATTTATACACCAGGATGACCAGTGCGTTGCATTCAAAGATGTCTCACCACAGGTAGAAATGCTGATTGGTGCTTGTCCTCAAAATGCATAAATGCTAAAAATTGAAAATTAAGGGGATATCTAATTCTACACAGTTGTTTTTTTCCCTGACCAACCCTGAGTGGCTATCCTGTTTTAATATGACCTAACTTTATCTTAAGTAAAACACTCACACACAGTTACACTGAAAGCTACCCTCCCCAGGTTTTTCAATTAACATCTAAATTATGGGTAAGTAAAATTCTGACACATTGAATATTCCCCCCCCCCCCCCTTATTTTCAATGTTGCCGTTGGGCGCACAGTTATGGAATCTCGACCATAAACATTTTTTATCCAATCTTGACAAGAGAGGTATTTTTGGAAAGAGGAATATATATAGAAAACGCCTATATAAATTAGAAAATCCGCAGAAATTATATTTGCAAGTTGTAATTCAGTTAATTTCTATTTCTTTTTAGGCCCCTGTCCATTTTCTGGTGATTCCAAGAAAACCCATTGCCATGATTGAAGAGGTATTTATTAGAAATATAAATATTAAATAATTATAAAAACCACAAATCTATGGTTTTAGTTGTACGGCTAATTATTAACAAAGTTTGTCCATTCGTAGTTTTCAAATTCATGTACACATACCAAGTAAGTTTGATTATCATGGACCTAACTCACTCAAATTATGGATTATTAATTTTTTCTATGGGTGATTATTTCGTTTGGGAGTTTGAAGAAACCCTCTCCCGAAATAGTTATAAACCTTACCTTGGCCTATAAGAAGCTTAACTGTAAAGGAGAACTGTATCGGTCCAGCGGTGAGCTACAGTATACGTTACGAAAAATGACCGGTCTTTAAAATGGTCTAGACCCCCCTGTAATGAAGTTGTAACCGTATTTTGTGTGATCTTTATATACATGTATGATGGTGTTTGTATCGGTCAATTAGACTTAAGAACATTTTCCGACATTTAGCAGACTCTGAAAGAAAATATTAAAAATGAAAAAATTCAGACCCTTATTTTTTAAAGTAAATTTTACTCAAGCTCAAAAATCACATAGAAAAATTAATTTTAGCCTAGGGGTTATTCAGAGTTTTATCTCAAGCATAAAATTCTGCTTCTATAGACACCTTACTCAGCTTCCTAGCTCTCATACAAGTAATTTGAGCACAAAAAGCATGTATCAAGTACTCAAAATCAATTAAATTTGGGCTTTGTGCCCAGGGTGCCCAATTTTCATATCTCAGCCCACAGAAGGGCTAGAAAAAAGTTCTTTAGCTTTTTGGTAATGGCAGAAGGAATAAAAGACAGTTACCATTTGAACTCATAGTCTAAAATGACTTTAGAGTACCCTTAGGGCCGTTTATAGGCTAGAATCTAGACATTTTAGATTTTCGATTTTCAGGATTCCAGGAATGAGTCTTTGGTTTGACTTTAGCTCGCTAAAAGTGGAGCTATGGTTAAGATATTGGAGTTTAGTCTTCTTTACCCTCTCACTGTGGTATCTCAGTGTACTATCCTAGCTTGGTAACTCGATATCTCAAATATCAAGGCGCTGAGACAACTTTTAGTGAGACCGTTTTGGTAGAGGTAGGAAAAAATTCACTCAAAATACATAATTGGTTGATTTTTGACATTTTTAATATCTTCTTTTATAGCCTGCAAAATGTGGGTAAATGTTCTTTAATCTCATTTACCGCAACAAACACAAGAATACGTATGTATAAAGAGCACACACACAAAAAAAATGGTTAAAACTTTATTAGAAGGGGGGCAATAGCATTTTAAAGACCGGTCATTTTTTGTAACGTATACTGTAGTTCCTATGCTACAGACAAAAAAGCTTACTACTTGATGTATATTAAGATAGGATGAATCTATTCTAATTTATAGGCTGAGGATAGCGACGCAGCCCTTCTGGGACATCTAATGTTGGTTGCTAGGAAGGTTGCCAAGGAACAGGGTCTGGAAAAGGGATACAGGTGAGAGGGATAGATAGATAGATAGATATCACTTCTGGGACATCTAATGTTGGTTGCTAGAAAAGTTGCCAAAGGAACACGGTCTTTAAAAGGGATACAAATGAGAAAGATAGATAGATAGATATCACTTCTGGGACATCTAATGTTGGTAGCTAGAAAGGTTGCCAAGGAACAGGGCCTGGAAAAGGGATACAGGTGAGAGGGATAGATAGATAGTAATATGTCTATAAGTAATATGCCTTTAGTTGGACTTAAGGGAAGAGGGAGTGGGGAAATTTCAATTTTAGTTTTTTAAATAAAAAATTTTGGGTAGGAGAATTTTTTTTTCTTGGGGTGATATTTCTTGGAATGTTGGAGGTACTCCTAAAAATACCTAGTTAAAACCTTTCTTGTACCAAAGAAGAAACATGGCGATGGTTTAGCGTTTAGCGCGATCTTTCGCTAGATAACAAGTTCTAAAAATGTTTAATGTTGGTAGCCAAAGTAAGTACATGTAAACTTGTAAATTATCATGGTAACAGATAGATAGTTATTTAGCAAGTAAGACATCTATTATCTGTCTAAACCTATATATCTTTATCTTCTTATCTAGGATTGTGATTAATAATGGAGTAGAAGGTGCCCAATCCGTGTATCATCTTCATATTCATGTTATGGGGGGCAGACAAATGTCTTGGCCTCCTGGCTAAGACGGACAGACAGACGACGGCCTCCGTATTGTTTTTTTGCTCACTTTCTATCAGGTAAAATTTACTTCATAAAAATCTCTTTAAAGTTGATAAGGATGACAATATCCATAAAAGTGAGCGTTGCAATTCTGAAGGTCATACAAACGAAATTTAGGTATTTAGTTTTAGAAGTTTAAACAATTTTTTTAATAAATCTTAACAAATGACCTACTTAAAATACAGGTTGCTTAACATGACAGAGATAGAGGGGACAATTTTCTGATAAATTACGCAAGTCCTGGGAAAAGGGAATGTGATTCTGACAAAAAAAAATCTGAGTGAAAATTTTCCCACAACCCCTTCCCTAATTTCTCCCCTTCTTACCCACTTCCCATTAGGTACACACACAAAAAATTGTTACGCCAACATAACGCCAACAAGATATTTAATTTTCGGCAATTTCGAATAATTGGCTGAATAGCAGCCCCTGTGGTCCCCCAAGTATCATATTAACGTTTATTTAATTTATTATTTTTAGGATTTCTTCAAAAATGGCCTCCACAGAAAATGCTATGCGGATTTTTTAAATACCCTGGTGAAAAAAACATCTTTTTTTTATTTTTACACCAATAGCTTTTTTACAATTTGTTATTATGCAACAAAAATATGATTTGAGCTTATTTCTCTAATTTATTTCATATTTTGTTTTTATCCTAATTATTTTGCATGTTTTTAAATCGAAATACATTCAATTGTTTTTTAAAAATCTTGTTTTCTTTATTTTTTTTAAATTAGAATTATTACTTTTTATTGTTATTTGTTGTCTCATGATCATTGATAATTTTAAAAGGAAAGCTACTCTACAATTTAGTGGTTTCAATAATAGTATGTCTTATCGGGCTATGGTTTTAAATAGTTTTACATGAATAGCTTGCGGCAGTACATATCTTTATTACAGATAACCAACATAACAATCTAAACTTAATTTCAACTCATAACAGTTCATGGTTATATGTTGCAACTTTTCTTAGAGTCAAGATAATTCTCGTTAACATAAATCTGAGGCGGCAGTTAAAACTATTTTAAGGACTTTTTATTAATTTGAAAGACAACTAGGAAATGTATTACATTTTGCGCCAGAGTTCATTTAATTATAACCAGGGTGTCGGAGCCGTTTAATTTTGATCCGCTCCCGGCTCCGAAACACTGATTATAACTTCTTGCATATAAATATTTTTATATTTGCCCCAGCAGTTTTGAATTTAATTCAAGTCCAATTATCCCTTCTACACAATACACCAGAGACTCAGGGAAATAACAATGGACGATAATTTAATCATATTCCCGTTTTTATGTGTTGAATTCTACTTTTGAGAGCTGATAATTATGGAAGGGTGTAGGGGTTGAAGATTAAATTAATCGTCATTGTCCTCTCCCTCCCTGACGCAATATTCACAGAGAGAGGGGACAAATGGCCGTTTATTATACTAGTCCCCAAAGTTTTATAATAATGATTTCTTATTCGTTGGCTGAACAACTCTGGGGACTTCAGTGAATTTGAGCGGTTGATTCATTAAGTTGAGTGTTCAAACGTTTCAACAACTGAAATTAATCTACAGAAGGGGTAATATTATATATTAATAAGGGGTATATTATCATTGGGGAAGTACTTCAATTTATCGGCCATTGTCCTCTCCCTCCCTGACTCGATACACACAAAATTGTAGAGAAACTTGTTTTACAAGTATCAGATAGCTCTATACAAAACGGTATAAAAATTTTTAAGATTTAAACAGCAAAGATATTCTATATATGTCTGTTGGTCTGTGGATGCCATGAAACATCACGTTCATCCTAAATTATCAAAATATTACCAAATTTTTCTTTCCAGGGATCTAAAGGGAAAAGACAATGGCCGATAAATCGATGTAAATCCCCAATGATGATACTCAAAATCACCCCTTCTGTAGATTAGAATTAGTGATCGAAACGTTGGAAACTCAACTTAATGAATCAACCAATCACAATTCACTAAAGTCCCCAAAGGTGTTAAGCCAACAAATAAGAAAACGTTATATAAAACTTTAGGGACTAGTGAAATAAACATTTTTTCTGTATTATAGTTAACTGTCGTTTTTTTCTAACTGTAGTAAGTCGGCATGTTTTTGCTAATGTCGATAAATTGTTTAGTAAGGCTTATTATTATTTTAAAATCTACTTGACTACTGACGTAATCAGTTTTTCGCTATTAGTTTTTTTTAAAGTAGTTCTGTACGAACACTATAAGAATTTAATTTTGATGTCTACTTACACAGTAGATACGAACAAGATAAAATTCTACATTTTAAATAGATGATTATTTCATAGATGTTTATCACTAAATATGATTAAACTAGAACGAATTTCCCCATAATTAGAGCATTAATATCTCAGAAATTGAAGGTCTGAATTGGTTTTACTTTTCAGATTAGCTTTGTAAATGGTTGGGATGGTTTTAAGCTATTTTCTGGCCGCCCCTAAGGCTAGGCCTAAAGTATTAGTCTTAGAAAGTAGTAAGATTTTTTAGTCTAAAGCTTAAGATATCATTTACTAAAGGGGGGAGGCGAAAGTGACACTTTTTGAAACCAAAACTAAAAGTAAACAAAGGAACTCAACTAAAAAAAGAGTTACAGGTCTGAGATTTTGCATGGCAGTTGCTTTATAGGGGTATAATATGGAACTGCGAAGAAACGGCGGCGCAACCGCCAAAAACCGCCGTTTTCCGCCGAATTTTTTTTTGCCTTTTCTCGGCGGTTTTCGGCGGTTGCGACGCCGTTTCTTTACAGTTCCATATTGTACCCCTAAAAAGCAACTGCCATGCAAAATGTCAGACCTGTAACTCTTTTTTTAGTAGAGTTCCTTTAACTTTTAGTTTTGGTTTGAAAAAGTGTCACTTTCGCCCCCTCCCTTACTAATGAACTGACCTAGTTTTTCTTTTTAGGAAGCTTCACATTGGTCAAAGTATGGTTTTAGGCTATTTTTTTAACACTAGATGTGAAAATCAATGGCGAAACTGTCCCGACCGTCGAGAAACCCAAATTTCTCGGAGTTACCTTTGATGGCCTCCTCTCTTTTAACCAGCATGCTTTAGACCCTAATTAAAGGGAAGAGGCGCTTTAATTTTCGTTTATTTTCTAATTTAAAACTTTTTATTGAAACCAAAAATTCATCAATTTTGGTCCATAGTGTAATTTTTCAATTGTTACTAAAGGAAAACAAAAAAGCAGTCGCAACTCAACTTTAGGAATGAAAACATACGCAAATTTTGTATGTATATATTTGACTTTTGGTGAAATAAATTGATGCAAAGTTAATAGGGGTATAAAGGGGGGGGGGCGAAAGTGACACTTTTTGTAACCAAAACTAAAAGTCAACAAAGGAATTCAACTAAAAAAAGAGTTACAGGTCTGAGATTTTGCATTGCAGTTGCTTTATAGGGGTACAATATGTAACTGTGAAGAATAGGCGGCGCAACCGCCGTTTCTCGCCGAATTTATTTTTTGCCTTTTCTCGGCGGTTGCGCCGCCGTTTTTTCACAGTTCCATATTGTACCCCTATAAAGCAACTGCCATGCAAAATGTCAGACCTGTAACTCTTTTTAGTTGAGTTCCTTTGACTTTTAGTTTTGGTTTCAAAAAGTGTCACTTTGCCCCCCCCCCCCTTTAAATCCTCTCAAATGTGGTTTATTCCACAGAGAGAGGGGACAATGGACAAACTAACTTGCTCTTATATAAATTAAGACTTCCAGACAAAGGTCGTGTAAATAAATGATCCATCTGTTGACCAAAGAAACACTCTGAAAGCTTCCATAGAAATATAAAAAGATTGAAGAAAATTATTTATTTCAGAATCAGAAAAAGTTTTAGATAAAATGGAAAGTATGCTGACTAAATTAGCTCCTGCGGCTACTAGGTAGGTGACAGAAGGGATGTATGTATGTGTGTACTAGTGTAGTCATAGTTTCTTAGTGTTTGGACCTAAGTAGTCATGAAGTAAGACGAGACACTTTTGTATACTAGCCACCAGGGTCAGCTCAAGCTTCAAGTACAAGTACTTGACCCGCTGTCTCAAAGGAGCTACTCTTTATTACCCTACCCTCGTCAAGAATGGCAGATTTCCCAAAGGGGGAGGGCGGGCGTAATGACATTTACACTTAAACTGTGAGCAAATTGGTCTAAATATTGAGCTAGACTCTTGAAACTTGGTACATAAGCCTAGTCCTATAGGTACTACATCTAAATGGCAAAAAAAAATCATTTTTTTTATTTTAGGTTAGGTTAGTAGGTAAGTAAAACCCTGCGGAAATGGGCGCAAAATGGGGTTTTTAGACCTTTTTTGGTCTATTTTGATGTAGAAACTTACCTTTAATTGTTTTTTATTAGGTTTTTTCCCTTGAATACACTGTGTCTATACACAAGGACATTATTCAAGATGTTCAGCAAGTCGGGGACCGACCCCAGCGGGCTAGGTGGTTGGCTCCCAGGAGTAAAGTGCCTTTTTTCTAAAGTTTGTGAGTCTTATATCAAATATAGGTTTTTTGGGATTTTGTCCCAAACTTGCTGAATCATCTTAAAAAATAATGTCCTTATGAATAGACATACAGTATTTAAGGAAAAAAATTTAAGAAAAAAATTACCAGTGAGTTTTTACATCAAATTACACCAAAACAGGCCAAAAAAGACCTAAAAATCCCATTTCCGCAGGGTTCTCTTACCTAACCTTAAAATAAAAAAATTTTAATGTTTTTTCATTTAGATGTAGTATCTATTAGACTAGGTAGTATCTATTGTAATGATTTTGATTGGTTGATTCATTAAGTTGAGTGTTGCTAAACAAGGTGTTTAATTAAAGTATGGCTGAGAACCGGTTCTAATTCAGCGGATATCAGCGCGGTTTCGAAGTCATACTGGAATATCTGTTAAAATCTAAATTTGACAAGTTTTAAAAATGGCAAATCTATTTAAATTGTAGACTTGGAGTTCGTAGAATGTCATCTCTGGGCCCAGAAGTTGATGTACTTCTGAAAGATAAAGCTTATGGTGAGTAGGACACCTGAAGATAAACAACGATTTAAAAAAACTAAAAGCAAAATCAGTTTTGAAGTATTTTAGTTTGAATTATATTTCACTAGCGGTTACGCTCCTAGCTCCTCTGTATTTGACGAGAAAAAGATTTACTTGAAAAATAGCTTAAAACCATCTAATGACTAAAATCTGAAAATTTAAAAGCCTAAAACCAACATGGGACCTATAAACAGTTTACCTAATATACAGAAAACCTTACTACTTTATATAATAGGATACATAAGCTGTTTTTAGTGCTTTTGTGATTTGAATTGTTGTTGAATTAAAGCAGGGAGGGGACACTGAACTATAAATAATTCCTATTGTTCCTCAAAGTCAAAGATCCATTGCACTCTGCTGTTGGGTTTCAAAATTTGTCCTTTCATATTAAATCTAAATAATGTTCAAGCCAACATTGCAGTGCCCAGCCTTTTCCACCAATAATTTTAATCTGACAAGGGGTAATCTATCGTCCATGGTTGTATCCAATCTTTGAATCTACCCTGGATTTTAAACATTATGGTTATTTAGTAAATGGAGCCTGGATTGGGGCGGCCTCTGGTAAAACTTTCCAAGTCACAAATCCTATGAATTCACAGGTATTGTAATTCAGGGAGGGAGGGGACATTGGGCTGTTTATTACACTAGTCCCCAAAGTTTTAAAATAACGGTTTCTTATTCGTTGCCTTAGTACTTGTGGGGACTTTTATTAAATTTTGATTGGTTGGTTCATAAAGTTGAGTGTTCAAATGTTTTAACCACATATTTTGATCTACAGAATGGGTAATTTTGTGTTTCATCATTGCGGATGTACATCAATATATCGAGTCCGACCATTGTTTTATCCCTTTAGATCTCTGGATTTTGACACACAAACTAACAAAGAACATTTGATTTTCCATTAGAAAGTTAATAGAACCTTTTCATAAGAAAAACAGGTTTTGATGCCAGAGGCACAGTCTTAAGAATTTTTAAAAGTATCAACAGCTTAAAATAAAAACAATGTGTTTTTACCTAAACAATTTTGACCACCCTTCCTCATATTTTCATTCCTAGAATACTCAACTAACCATTGCTTAACCAAACCTAAATGTGTGTGTTTTTCTTCAAAAAGTTGTCTAAACGCCAAATACCCTCCCTGAACTATCTCTTTTTTACATCTTGTTGTAGGTTATTACAAGTGTTCCTGATATGAATGCTGCAGATGTTAGTCTTGCTGTAGATGCTGCTAATGATGCTTTCCAGGTTATTTTCATAGATTTTAACTCATTTTATTTAAATACATAGGTAGTTATTTTAAATGCACGCTATGTTACAAGAGTTGGAAACTTAACTGTTGCTTCTTTTAAATCCAAGAAATCATTAATTCTGATTTTCTTGCAGACTTAGTTAATCCCTTATTTTTTTATATTTATGAATTTCAAACGACATTTTGATGCAATGAGGACGAGAATACTGTTTTGGATATCTCAACTGTTAAGAAAAAAATTTCTATTAATTTCTTTTATAGACATGGAGAGGTACAACGGCAAAGTATAGATCTGATTTACTTAGGTAAGCATTGCATTTTTTAAAATGTGCCTATATTACCTATGCAACTGTTATATTTAAAAAAAGCCCTTAATTAAAAGTTTTCTACTTATTTTTGTATTATTCTTTATTTGTTGTAACTACCTATAAATACTTAATTCAACTACCAACCTAGCATACAAATTTACCAACAGTTTTTTTTATTAAGTACCTATATATTTTAGGAAATGGTTTAATCTATGTGTAGCCAATCATGAAGGACTTGCAAAACTATTGACTGCAGAACAGGGTAGCTACTTTTATTTAGAGAAGGATTCATCTTTTTTTTCAGTGTATATGTATATGATAGTTAGTATTCCTTCAGAATAAATATACACATAAAACACAAGAGTATCAAAAGCAGTTTTTTTTTCTGCATCATAGTAATTAGTAATATTTATTTTATATTTATTACATCGTATTATTAAGAGCTTTCCGCGGTTATAAAAATGTACAATTATCAGATTAAAACTATTTTCGTAGAAAACTGGATATAATACGATAGGATACATAATTTTTCAGTATGGCTTAGAACCGGTTTTAATCCAGCCGTATTGGAAAAATAAAGCAAAATATGGTTTTCACAAATATTGAATCCTTAAAGATGATATCACATTATATTTAGTAAACTAAGGGGGGGGGGGGGGGGGAGTTAGTACACTTATAGGAAATGAAATTCAGTATCAAAGTTTGGGAGGGCCGTGTGGGCTTGTTTTTAAAGTTATCAACCTAATTCTTTTTGTAGGCTCTCTTATATGACTGTATATACACGTATTTCTTTGAAAATTGAATTTTGGCACTTTCCTTCTTGTGGAGCAAAAGACCCCCCAAAACACTAAAAATATGAGTTCTGACCTTATTTTTAAAGATATCAACCTGATTTTTTTTTTAATACTTTTTTAACACAACCGAATCAACGAACCATTACAGATTTCATTTTGGGACTTTCCTTCTAGGGGCTTGTGGAGCAAAAGACCCCCAAAAACACTAAAAATATGAGTTCTGACCTTATTTTTAAAGATATCAACCTGATTTTTTTAGGAACACTTTTTTAACATAACCGAATCAATGAACCATTACAGATTTCATTTTGGTACTTTCCTTCTAGGGGCTTGTGGAGCAAAAGACCCCCAAAAACACTAAAAATATGAGTTCTGACCTTATTTTTAAAGATATCAACCTGATTTTTAAAAAATAATACTATTTTAACATAACCGAAACAACAAACCATTACAGATTTCATTTTAGGACTTTCCTTCTATGGTCTAGCGGAGCAATAGACCCCCAAAACACTAAAAATATGAGTTCTGAGCTTATTTTTAAAGATAACAACCTGATTTTTTTAGGAACACTTTTTTTAACATAACCGAACTTGGTAACTTTTACAGATTTCATTTTGGGACTTTCCTTCTAGAAGCTAGTGGGGCAAAAGACCCCCAAAACATATTTTTAGAGATATTGAGCTGATTTTTTTCATGAAAACTTTTTTCCCATGTTTGAACTAGGTAGCCACTAATAATTTCATTTTTGCACTTTCCTTTTAGGGGAAAGTAGGGTAAAACACCTCCAAAACAAAATAAATTGAGTTCTCAGCTTATCTTTAAAGATAATGAGCTGATTTTTTTATTGAAACTTTTTTCATTTTATTCAACTAAATAATCCCTATCTTATGCTCCACTAGCCCCTAGAAGGAAAGTCCTAAAATGAAACCTGTAATGGTTCCTTAATTCGGTTATGTTAAAATTTTTTTTAAAAATCAGGTTGACATCTTTAAAAATAAGCTCTAAACTCATAATTTTAGTGTTTTTGGGTCTTTTGCTCCACTAGCCCCTAAAAGGAAAGTCCAAAAATGAAATCCATAATGGTTTCTTAGTTCGGTTATGTTAAAAAAGTATTATAAAAAAATCAGGTTCATATCTTTAAAAATAAGCTCAGAACTCATATTTTTAGTGTTTTTGGGATCTTTGCTCCCCTAGCCCCTAGAAGGAAAGTCCCAAAATGAAATCCGTAATGGTTTCATAGTTCGGTTATGTTAAAAAAGTATTATTTTTAAAAAAATCAGGTTGATATCTTTAAAAAATAGCTCAGAACTCATATTTTTAGTGTTTTTGGGGTCTTTTGCTCCCCAAGCCCCTAGAAGGAAAGTCCCAAAATGAAATCTGTAATAGTTCGTAGATTTGGTTATGTTAAATTATATTTTTATTAGGGTTGGGCCGGATACTTTTTTGGCCGGATACCGGATACCGGATATCCGGCTGATTTCAAATGCCGGATATCCGGTAACCGGCCGGATATCCGGCCAACGCCGGATATCCGGCAAATATCCGGCTATCCGGCCAAATTACCGGATATCCGGCCGGATAACCGGCTAAATTACCAGATATTAAAGTAGTAAAAAAAAATTTCTTCAGAAATCTTATAGGAAATTTACATAAAGTTAAACTTATTCAGAAAAAATGTTCTTCTAGCTTCAATAATAAAAAAATTATAGCCATTTAAGATTTTAAAAAGCAGAGATTTTTGGTGTAAAGTATAAAAAATTATAGAGCCGGATATCCGGCCGGATAGTTTCAATATCCGGTATCCGGCCGGATATTGAAAATGGCCGGATATCCGGCCGGATATCCGGCCACACCGGATATCCGGCCCAACCCTAATTTTTATAAAAAGAAATCAGGTTGATATCTTTAAAAATAAGCTCAGAACTGATATTTTTAGTGTTTTGGGGGGTCTTGCTCCAAAAGCCCCTAGAAGGAAAGTCCCAAAATGAAATCCGTAATGGTTTCTTAGATCGGTTATGTTAAAAAAGTATTATTTTTAAAAAATCAGGTTGATATTTTTAAAAATAAGCACAGAACTCATATTTTTAGTGTTTTGGGGGGTCTTTTGCTCCACAAGGCCCTAGAAGGAAAGTCCCAAAATAAAATCTGTAATGGTTCGTTGATTCGGTTATGTTAAAAAAGTATTATAACAAATTCAGGTTGATATCTTTAAAAATAAGGTCAGAACTCATATTTTTAGTGTTTTGGGGGGTCTTTTGCTCCACAAGCCCCTAGTAGGAAAGTCCCAAAATGAAATCTGTAATGGTTCGTTGATTCGGTTATGTTAAAAAAGTATTATAAAAAAAATAAGGTTAATATCTTTAAAAATAAGGCCAGAACTCATATTTTTAGTGTTTTTGGGGGTCTTTTGCTCCACAAGCCCCAAGTAGGAAAGTCCCAAAATGAAATCTGTAATGGTTCGTTGATTTGGTTAGGTTAAAACAGTATTATTTTTAAAAAATCAGGTTGATATTTTTAAAAATAAGCACAGAACTCATATTTTTAGTGTTTTGGGGGGTCTTTTGCTCCACAAGGCCCTAGAAGGAAAGTCCCAAAATAAAATCTGTAATGGTTCGTTGATTCGGTTATGTTAAAAAAGTATTATAACAAATTCAGGTTGATATCTTTTAAAATAAGGTCAGAACTCATATTTTTAGTGTTTTTGGGGGTCTTTTGCTCCACAAGCCCCTAGTAGGAAAGTCCCAAAATGAAATCTGTAATGGTTCGTTGATTCGGTTATGTTAAAAAAGTATTATAAAAAAAATAAGGTTAATATCTTTAAAAATAAGGTCAGAGCTCATATTTTTAGTGTTTTTGGGGGTCTTTTGCTCCACAAGCCCCTAGAAGGAAAGTGCCGAAATTCAATTTTCAAAGAAATACGTGTATATCCAGTCATATAAGAGAGCCTACAAAAAGAATTAGGTTGATAACTTTAAAAACAAGCCCACACGGCCCTCCCATACTTTGATACTGAATTTCATTTCCTATAAGTGTACAAACTTCCCCCCCCCCCTTAATGATAGAAATGTTTATTTGTTACCTACTAAATTAATCAGAAAGTTAAGTTATAGAAAAATGATCACAAACTTATTAAAAACTATGTTCATGGAAACAACCCTCCATTTTTTTTTCTCCAGGTAAGCCTTTGGCAGAATCTCGAGGAGAACTGGTGTATGGTAGCTCTTACATTGAATGGTTCAGCGAAGAATGCAGAAGAATTTATGGAGAGGTAATATATTGATGCTTTGGTGCCAACTTTTCTGCCAGTCACATATAACGAAAAAATGTTTGCTAATATCTCTGTTTTTAAAGGGGGAGTTTAAAAGCCTTAAACCATACATAAGCTTAGATTGAAAGATAAAACAGCCTAAACCCTGCATCCCAAGGATTCTCTAAAATATACAACCTAATCGATTTTTGGTTAACAAGATCTTATAGAACAAACAAAATTAAATCTTACCGCTTTATATGACTGGATTGTTTGGCTTTTGTTTCAATTTGAAATAGGAACAAAAAAAACTTTTAAATCGAATTAGTTGAGGAGCAAAAGGGATAATAAAATAATAATTTAGCCAAAAAGATTCATAAATTATATTCTTAAAAAGTTTTTGGGTATTGTCGGTTTCGTCTCCTCTTCAGGGGCGTTTCGTCGCATTTTCACAGTAGATTTTGATAGGTTAAATTAGGTTAGATAAATGTTAATGATTGCTCCACAGGGTTGGCAATTGGCCACGTAGGGCTAGAAATAGGAGAAAAGCTACTGTTAAACGAAACGCCCCTTAAGAGGCGATGTCACGAAACTGACAATACCCATTTTCACAGTAGCTTTTGATAAGTCATTTTAGGTTAGGTTAGGTTAGGTAAATGTTAATATTTTTCTTATTTAAGGTAGCACAAAGTCCAGTGGCCAGCAAGGAAATGATGTTTATTCGTCAACCAATAGGAGTTGTTGGTATGATTACCCCTTGGAACTTTCCTAATGCTATGATTACTAGAAAGGTAACAATTTCAACCAATAGGAGTTGTTGGTATGACTACACCTTGGAACTTTCCTAGTGCTATGATCACTAGAAAGGTAATGTCAACCAATAGGAGTTGTTGGAATGATCACCCTTGGAACTTTCCTAATGCTATTATCTCTAGAAGGGTAATGTCAACCAATAGGAGTTGTTGGCATGATCCCACCTTGGAACTTTCCTAATTCTATAATTATTAGAAAGGTAATGTTAAGTTTATGAGTTGTTGGCATGATTACACCTTGGAACTTCCCTAATACTATGTTTACTAGAAAGGTATTTTCTACTAATAGGAGTTGTTAGCATGATTACTCCTTGGAACTTTCCTAATGCTATGATCACTAGAAAGGTAATGTTTCAACCAACAGGCGTTGTTGTCATGGTTACTCCTTGTAACTTTCCTCCTAATGCTATGATCACTAGAAAAGTAATGTTTCAACCAATAGGAGTTGCCGGCATGATTACACCTTGGAACTTTCCTAATGTTATGATTACTAGAAAGGTAATGTTTCAACCAATAGGAGTGGTTGGAAATATCGCCCCTTGGAACTTTCCTAATGCTATGATCACTAGAAAGATTACCTAATATGTCATGTTTTAAACAGAAATGATTCCTATGACAACAAGACACATTGTTAAAGCATAACCAATAGGAGTGGTTGGAAAGATCACTCCTTGGAACTTTCCTCATGCTATGATCATTAGGTAGAAAGATTAATATGTCACATTTTTTTTCAAAATGAAATGAATCCTAGGACAACAAGACACAATAATAAAGCAAATCCAATAGGAGTAGTTGGTATGATTACTCCTTGGAACTTTCCTAATGCTATGATGTGATCATTATAAAGATTAATATGTCACATTTTTTCAAAATGAAATGATTCCTAGGACAACAAGACACAATAGGTAATAAAGCATAACCAATAGGAGTGGTATGAAAGATCACTCCTTGGAACTTTCCTAATGCTATGATGTGATCATTAGAAAGATTAATAAGTCACATTTTTTCAAAATGAAATGATTCCTAGGACAAGTCACAATATCAATAATCACTAGAAAGATAATGTGTCAGCTTTTTAAACAGGACAAGTCACAATATCAATAATCACTAGAAAGATAATGTGTCAGCTTTTTAAACAGACATAAAATTAAGAACATAGACAAAATTAGATAATATTTGGAAATTTTCGAGTGGTGTTCAATTTTATTACCTAATAAATCTTTTTTATTATTAATTGGCAATTTGGCGAAGCATCTGCATATTCAATCCTTTAAATGAAAGCAAGTCCCTAAAACATATAGTGTCTTTTGCCATGTAATTTTGCCAAAAGTGTTTATGATCGTTGGCCTTTTGTTTGAATTTAGAGCTTAATATTTATTGATCATTCATGTTTTATTTATAGGTAGCTGCGGCTTTGGCAGCTGGATGTACCTGTGTTGTTAAACCTGCGGAAGACACCCCTCTGTCAGCCCTGGCTCTAGGAGTTCTCGCAGAAGAGGCTGGCATTCCTGCAGGTTTGTTTGCAGTAGACATACAATCTATATATAATAGTAACGGGATGTCTTTCTGTGTGTACCAGGATCTCGCTAACCACTGAACCGATATGGTTCTCCTTTGCAATGTTATTGGTCCTGGGAAGGTTTATATACTATTTTAGGGTAGGGATTAATCCATGGAAGATACCCCTATGTCCGCCCTGGCAGAAGGAGCTGGCATTCCTGCAGGTTTGTTTGCTGTAGAACCTTAATCCTTAGATAAAAGTATCAGGATGTCTGAGAGTGTACGTCTGTCTATCTGTCTGTGAGACCCAGACTTTCTATAGTTATTACAAGATGGTTTATTTTGTGTTATGTCTAGGTGTGGTAAATGTGATAACAAGTAGCAGACAACACACAGCAGAAGTTGGAAAAGTGCTCTGTGAATCTCCAAAAGTGGCGGGCATCTCATTTACTGGTTCTACCAAGGTAGAAAAAACATTTTCATCATTATGAATATTTGATAAACTAGAGTTTGCTCGATATAACTATCTCCCTATTGGCTAGTTTTCTATATGCATATCTATTTCTCAATAAATCTATTTTCCTCACCCGGCATTACTATTTAAAGAAAGTAAATATTTAATAATTTAAATGATTTTAAAAAGATTTTTTAAATTATATTTTTTTCTTTACAATACCATCACCAAAGGGTTAATATGATTACTACAATTTTAGTTTAATATTTGAACACACAAAGTGTCGCCACAATCGAATTCTTTTAAAACAGAGTTTTCTTAAAGGGGGGGGGGGGGGGGGCGAAAGTGACACTTTTTGAAACCAAAACTAAGAGTCAACAAAGGAACTCAACTAAAAAAAGGGTTACAGGTCTGAGATTTTGCATGGCAGTTGCTTTATAGGGGTACAATATGGAACTGTGAAGAAACGGCGGCGCAACCGCCGAAAACCGCCGTTTCCCGCCGTAATTTTTGTTGCCTTTTCTCGGCGGTTTTCGGCGGTTGCGCCGCCGTTTCTTCACAGTTCCATATTGTACCCCTATAAAGCAACTGCCATGCAAAATGTCAGACCTGTAACTCTTTTTTTAGTTGAGTTCCTTTGACTTTTAGTTTTGGTTTCAAAAAGTGTCACTTTCGCCCCCCCCCCCCCCCTTTATTATATTATAAATTTAAATTTTCTTTTTCATGATTAGAAATTAAATACTTCAATATAATGTAAATAGCAACATGAAATGAAAAAAATGAATTAATTTTTAATAGAGTAAAATAATGGGTCTTATCGTTCTGGCCAATGGGATTTTATTATGGATTATTGGAGCACTTTAAGTTTTAAACATATATTCTTTGGAAGACTTGAGCTCATTTATAGACATTTATTTCCTATCGTCAAATAAAGTCACTACCTGATCGTGTTGCAATGACAGGTCAGATCAACACTGGGTGATGACCTGGCCTTCTGCCAGGATGGTAGATGCAGAAGGTACAACAGTCAGATCGCGGACAGGATTCAGCTACTGATTCTGGTGATGGTCATTGTATCACAGTCACTCTATTATCACTGAGTGAGGTAAATATATCCAGAGGTGGACTATCTATCTGAAATACAAATATATATGTACACAATGAACATTTGTAAGAGAAAGTACAATGTACATGTTATATTTGTATCCCCTGATTATCTTGAGCAGGACTGCGTCTAGTCAGGTAAAAGATCAGATCTTGAATCTTCGTCACAGTAATACAACACTGAAAAGTGTTTAAGTTAATATTGCGCAGTCCTGTTCCTCCTTTCTTCCCTCTTCAATTTTTCTCTGTTGGATCCTGCTTACCATATTTATTCATGTGATAGTAATCAGGTCTTTGAGTTTGCCTAAGTGATTTCCTTTTAGGACAATTATTAAGGAGGTCAAGAGTTTTGGAAACATCTTGAACTTTGTTTGTGTCTGTTGGCAAGTTTAATTGGTTGAGAGCTGGTGAGACATCACATACAACATTGACAGAGATTGAAGAATTGGGATCATTTATAGTGGCAATAGGATATATATGGTTTCCTTCAATCCTATTTTTACAAGGGTTCACGTGAGAACAGTCAGTCTCATGAGTATTAGGGGATAGATAGTCTGTGTTTCTGTGTTTTATGTTCTGATTTAACATATTCAAGGAAAGATGTTGATGAATTTGTTCTTTTTCATCACTATTAGTATGAGTTTGTTCTTTCTCATCATTATAAGTATGAGTTTGTTCTTTCTCATAACTATTAGCATGAGGTTGTTCTTTCTCATAACTATTAGTATGGGTTTGTTCTTTCTCATCATTATTAGTACAAGTTTGTTCTTTTGTATCACTATTAGTATGAGATTGTTCTTTCTCATCACTATTAGTGTGAGTTTGTTCTTTCTCATCACTATTAGTATAAGTTTGTTCTTTTTCATCACTATTAGTATGAGATTGTTCTTTCTCATCATTATTAGTATGAGTAGGTTCTTTCTCATCACTATTAGTGTGAGTGGGAAATTGGTAATCTTGAAATGCAGGAGAAGAAATATTGTTTAGGAAACCATTCACTATGTCTTGTTCATGGTTCTCAAATGCCATTTGCAGAGACTCATTTTTAGAATCATCACATTCAACAACAGTGCTTGACATGAAGTCAAATAGATCGGGATCATTTAAAGTGCTTTGTAAGGAGCAAAATATGTCATCCTCTGATGAATTCGAAGAAAGATCAGTCTCTAGATGAAAAGGATTAGTTGATGACCTGCGCTTATAGTTTCTCCAAGACTGTTGAATCTTAACAGCAGCACTGTTGATATCTATATCAGATTTTGTAGGCCATTCAGGAATAATCATTGACAAGTCTTTCAATGAAATTGAATCAGCAATAGTCTGATCATCCAATTTGGGCATTTCCTCAAAGTCCCAGGACAGATCTAAATGTGCACATTCAAAATTAACAATAGATGATATACCTGCTGTATAATCTAAATCATCCTCAAAATCCAGCATTTGGGACCATTGTTCTTGGTCCCAGCCATGGGTTGGAGGTTTAAAAACAGTTTTTAACTTACTGTTCAAAGTTCTGATGCAAGAAGGACCAGGTATAGCATCATCTACTATATAATCAGGATATTTAGGTTTGGGGGGTCTTCCTTTTTGTTTCGGAATCTCCTTTTCAAGGTTGGTGATAATATTTTTCAGTTTATCATCAACACTGGGTATATCCTGTAAACTATATCCATGCATTTCATTTTCTTCATCTATTTCATCATTTTTTACATCTGTGTTGGAAAAACAATTTGAGACAAGTACTAAGTTGTTTAATTGAACATTATAATCAATTGATCTAAGACCTTTTTCAATTTTTTGAATTTTTGCCCATTTGATGTTATCTTTCTCAAATAATTTAGTAATCACATGTTCTTCTCTCCCTCTTGATTTGGACTTGTCAGTTTTTATAAAAACTCTGTCGCCAATATGAAAGTCAAGATTAGTTTCTGCATTTACCTTACTATTATGTTTGTCATTATAGCTTTTTCTTGCTTTAAATTGTATTTCTGCAAGTTCATCATCTTGAAGTTGTATTGTTTCATTTGTCATTAGTTCCCTTCTTAGTAAAATTTCTTTGGCAGACAATCCTCTATATCTGATTCTTTGGTTCATATTGTAGGTAATAATTGCTCTGTCTGATTCAGTTATAGGGCCACCATTCTTGTTTAACTTTAGTTGTTCCTTACGAAACTCCTTAATTGCATTTTCCCCAATCGGATTCTTATTAGGGTTATGCACTCTCCCTAATTCTAATTGAATATTGAATTTTCTGAGTACATCATCGTTCTTTACATCAGATAGGAGTTTGTGAGCTGGAGCAGGGTCCACTCTAATCACAGTCCCAGTTGGAGGGATGAACTCCATGACACATGAAAGGATAGCATCTCTGATTGAGACAGAAGTTTCATCCTTAATAATCTTTGTTGTTGTAAATTGAGAAAGATTTTCTCTGCAGACAAAGATTTTTTGATTATTATCAACTAAAATATCAGCACTGAAATATGATCCAAATGTTGGTCTATGTGATGTTGTATATGTGTTTTCAAATTTAGGGAGTTTTGCTAGTGATGAACAAATTTGACAAGCATTATGTATTGAGTCCACTGTTTCATTGACTCCAATACAAAAGAAATAGCGGTGGAGAAATTTATGCATCTGATTTTTAGATGGATGTGAAAGTTTAATGTGAATACTTTGAACAAGGCCAGGATAAAGCTGCTTAGGTACTGAAATAGCATCATATTCTACTCCTGATGAACCATCAATGTATTTCACAGTTATTAATCCTGATTGATCAATAGACAACAAACCTTTCTTGTAGAGATTATACATTCTTTTTAAATCTGTGTGTCCTCTAAGTTTAGGTTCAGGTTGAAGTCCTCCTGATGTTATGAGTCTGTAAAGTAACCTGTGTGTTTCATCCTGTTTCTGTAGTTTAAGCCATGTTGGTTTTTCAGTAAGTGGAATTTTGTAATTCCCATCTTCAATGTCATTAACAGTTATAGACATAATTGAAGCAATGTCCCCAATAGAGGTCTGTTCAAATGCATAATTACATATCTGGCATCTTGATATGTTGCATGGCAATGGATTTCTTGAGCTGAAGTCAGCAACCTTAGTCTGGGTCCCTGGAAAGTGTACTATTTCTATATTGTTTTCAGATATAGACGACAAAAATGAAGCAACCTTGGATGATGTGGAAATATGTCCTTGTTTAAGTCTGTTCCAAGCTTGTACACAAATAAGGTTGTCAGTATGGATATAGGTCCTGTTCTTGGAGTTTTGAATGTATGGCTTGAAATGTTGAATGGTAAGTTTTATACCTAAGCATTCCTTTTCACAGGGGGTCCATCTAGTTTGGCAGTCTTCCAACCTAACAGAGAAGTAACCACCATTTAACCTGGTTATGTCCTTACCAGGTTTGTGAATTATAAGGTGTGAACCTATGGCATTAGCATTTTCACTAAAATCTGGATAGATATGTAATGTGTCCTCAGGTGTGGGGATTGCAATGCTTTTCAGGTCATTCAAAGAGGCTTTGGCATCTTCAAACTCAGAAACCATGTCTTGATTCCAAGTTACATATTCACGTGAGCCTTTGCCTCCAGTATATTTTTCCAATTTTCCTAATTTCATTGAATAATTGGGAATTGTAGAGCTAAGCTGTCTGAAAGCTCCAATAAAACCCCTCAGTTGTTTGACAGTCTTAGGACGTGGAGCTTGAGATAGTGGGGTTACTACATGTGGAGTGGGTGACCATAGATTTCCATTCTTCTCCCACCCAAACAAAATTGTTTTTAAAGGGCAGATAACAATCTTTGAAGGTTTGAATGTGAGACCACATAGTCTGGCTCTGTGAAATACAGATCTTAGATTTTCTAACAAATCATTTGGAGATGATCCTCCAACATAGAGTCCATCTGCCATTCTGCTCATCTTTCCTTGTTGTTCAAGGTCCCCAAAGATTCTGGCAAGTCTTTCAGAATTATGTTCTGAGGCATTTCTAATACCTTGAGGTTCTCTAGTGTAAACTCTGATGCCTCCAAAGGGATGTGGAGTAGCCAAGTATTGACTGTCTTGGGGAGACATTTTACCTTGCCAAAAACAATGGGTCAAATCAAGTTCAGCAAGAAATGCAAAAGATGATATCATTCTTTTTGAATTAGCAATAGATGGTGCAACCACTTCCAACTTTCCTATGAAGGGTAACAAGCTAGTGAAGTCAGTGACAAATCTAAATGTTCCATCTGTCTTCGGAACAAGATAACTGGTGTGAACATTTCTTGGAATCACTCCAACATCTTCTGGCTTAGATAAAACCCCCATGGATTCCATTTCATCCATGAGATTTGCCATAGTCACAAGTTTGTCATTTGAATAGCTGGGTAGTCTTGCTTTCAGAGATGCAGGTGGATCTTTAATGAAATTGATGGAACAATCTACATCTCCAAAATACCCATTATAACAACCAGGAAGAGATGAGATGGTGTCAGAATATTCATGTATAAGTTCTTGAAAAAGACATTTGTCCTTGTCTTTTAAGATATTGTCAGGATCTATAGATACCTTTGCTAAAGTAGAGCAGTCATTACTGAGTTGTAGATTTGAAGCTTGTAAAGGTTGCAATGAACTTAATTGCAAGGAAGATGATGGACTAGAAGGTGTTAAATCACCAAAATGGCTGTTCTTTTTGACAAAAATGGAAGTATTGTTGTTGTTCTTAATACTTACCTTGCCATTCTTCACTGAACAAATTTGGTGTGAAAAGAAATTGCCTGATGTTAGTTGTCTTGGAGAAAAGAATACCTGTTCTGATTCTTTGAAGTGGGCTGGGACATCAAGTTCAACTTCTTCACCAGAATAGACTGTCTCATTTTTATTTATTCTGCAAATAAAATCATTCGGATAAAATTGTTTTTTATTTATATAGGGGAGGGAAACAGGACATTTATTAACATCAAGAGTTGTTATTTTTCTTTTAACAGGATCAGTTAAAATGGTATTATAAGATTTTCCAGGTTCTCCAATGAGAATTGGGCATCCCAGATTCATAACAACAATACAATGTCCCAAATTCCATTCGATCTTGTTGTTGTTGTGTTCCAATTGGATGATAATTGGATCATCAGTTTGACCCATGAGTTTCATTGAGTGTGATCCAGCTGAGACAGCAGATTCATTTGTCCTAGAAAATTTTATGTTAGAGCTGTTAGCAAATCTAAAATCAATACAGCATAATTCACTACCTTCGTCAATTAGACAAAATGTTCTTTTAGTTTTAAAATATGCTTGTAAAGATGGAGAAGAAGCTTTTAGAATAGAAGTATTACCTAATCTAGTTTCAATATTTCTTATTTTGCTTATCAGATCAGAGGGTGGTATTATGGTAATGTTACCTGTATTTTCTTCAGGAGATTCATCACTAGCAGGATCTTTTTCTTGATCCTGATCCTCTGTAATAGTTTCAGCAGTACACTCTTGCACTGAGCGTATTGAGGATCGTTGTGGGCACTGGGAGGGATTGTGTCTAAAATTGACATAAAGAGATAAGCGCTTTCCTAGAGAATAGCAACTATTGCAATTGTTTGGGTTATGATTTCTTGTATGTTGGTAGTTGCTTACCTGACCTCTGCCACCTCTGGAACTGGAGGAAGCAGGGAAGCGTTGATTGGCTATTCTTAACACATTAGCTTGACAATCAGGATTCTCAGTACTGTCAATCTTATTCACTTTGGAAGTGAATCTCATCATAAGAGAATCAATATTCTCTGCAATAGTTTTGACAAGGGAGGATAAGGGTATACCTGCCTTGAGGTCCTTGGAGTACTCCAATTTTACAATATCAATTAGTTTCGGATTGATAGCATTCAGCCAGTTTAATGCGATGAGATTTTTATGGCTGGTAGTTAGAATGTCAGTCTTTTCTAACTTTGATGGACTGGGGCTTGACTCTGCTACAGGTGTACCAGCAGGACACAGGTGGTTCACTGTGTGATAGATCATTTTGTCATATAGATCTATATATCTTTCATCTTGTTCAATTTTCAAGTTATTGAAGTCTAGGAAACTATGTTGTGTAGGTCTTACTCCATAGTGTTCCCAGATTATGTCCCATACAGATTGTATTGATGTTGAGTTCTCAACAATCTTGTGTGTTATGTATGGGCTTGGTAGGAAGGATGCAATAGTATCCAAAAGACACTCTAAATTGTCAGCAAGAGTTTCTTTATTTTCTTCTGTGAAACCATAACATGGTAAGCTATGATTCCATTTGGTGCCACAGCTGAAGAAGATAGAATAGTTGGTAGACCGGCGGAAGTAATTTCTAACACTGGATTTCCAGTGGGAAAGTGATTCAAAAGTTTCCTTCTTAGACAGTTGTCTAGGAAAAGGAACTTTGAGATGTGAACTGTCCATTGCACAAGATTTAGTTGGTGCTTTTAAATGATGTCGGGGGCTGAGTTCTTTCAGGCTGCCACCACGTCAAATAAAGTCACTACCTGATCGTGTTGCAATGACAGGTCAGATCAACACTGGGTGATGACCTGGCCTTCTGCCAGGATGGTAGATGCAGAAGGTACAACAGTCAGATCGCGGACAGGATTCAGCTACTGATTCTGGTGATGGTCATTGTATCACAGTCACTCTATTATCACTGAGTGAGGTAAATATATCCAGAGGTGGACTATCTATCTGAAATACAAATATATATGTACACAATGAACATTTGTAAGAGAAAGTACAATGTACATGTTATATTTGTATCCCCTGATTATCTTGAGCAGGACTGCGTCTAGTCAGGTAAAAGATCAGATCTTGAATCTTCGTCACAGTAATACAACACTGAAAAGTGTTTAAGTTAATATTGCGTATATAGATCTAACATGGATCTTGATGCAATACAGCAGGCCGTTTTGTACATGATAAAAATTAGAAGATTTCATTAAATAAAAGTAATCGCAAATATACTTAGTAAATGAAAGCAGAGATCTAAAGGTATAAGACAATTGCCGATAAATTGATGTGCATCCCCAAAGATGAGACACAAAATTACCCCTTCTCTAAATTAAAATTGGTTGTTGAAACGTTTGAACACCTAACTTAATGAATCAACCAATCAAAGTTCAAAAGTCCCCAAAGTTGATATGAAAACGTTATTATAAAACTTTAGGGACTAGAGTAATAAACAGCTCATTGTCCCCTCCCTCTCTCTCTGAAATTAAAGAAATGAAAAAAATTACGTAATATTTTCTAGATACCCTAAATGAAGCTAATAAAACTTTTTGAATACTAAGATATATTTTTAGATGACTAGTTATTATTACTATTTTACCATCGGCTACGCCCCTAGAGGCATCTAATTACACCTCTCCCCGAAATAGTTATTTCCCTGGAATTATAATAAGCTTCGTTAGACACTACACAGAGACATACAGAAAAATATCTTAGTATATCCTGTTACTAGGGGCTAGAGGCTCTGTTATCAAAGGGGAGAAGTGGGAGCTATAAATATAGTTTAAAACCACAAAAGGACTTATGTGAAGTTTACCTAAAATAGGGAACCCAAAATGTTCAGTAGTTACTACCTTATATAAGAGGATAATAGAATATCATATGAAAAGTAATCTAATTCTCAGGTTGGAAAACTCTTGTAGAGACAGAGTGCCAACACACTTGAGCGCCTTGGTCTTATAGTCATTCCAGTATGGCTTCGAAACCGACTAATATCCGCTAGATTAGAACCGGTTCTAAGCCACAGTGAAAAACCATCTATATCATCGTATTATAGACAATTTTCAACTAGTAATAAAATAAAAGTCATAAGATTAATACCACTTTTGTTAGCACAGGCCTTCGGTTAACAAAACTGGAATTAATCTTATAATATTTAATTTTACTATCTGCCGAAAGTTGTCTATAATACTATGTGGTAAATAACTATTTCAGGTTGGAAAAATCTTATACAGACAGAGTGCCAACACAATTAAACGCCTTGGTCTGGAGCTAGGTTAAGTATTATTTTTTTTTTGTCTTATATGGCCTGTATGGAAACAATGTGTGAATACACATTACTGCATACTTCCTACCTTTTAGGAAACTGCCACTTGGAACAAAAATTTCTATATAAATTAACCATATCAATAAATTTTGAATGTATACCTATATAAATGTATAAATAATATTTATTTACACATTATTTATGTACAGTACACCCAAGAATAATAAATCTAATCTAATCTAGGTGGCAACGCTGCTTTCATTGTCTTTGATTCTGCCAACCTAGATCTGGCCGTACAGGGCTGCATGGCCAGCAAATTCAGGTAGGACTGGGATAGTTATTTGCCGCATCGTATTATAAACAGCTTTCCGCGGTTATATAAATGTAAATCAGGGCATCTCTGGGCTAAAAAATGGAAATTATGGCTACAAACACACATACATCCAAAAAATATTTTATTAGAAAAGATTTACATATTATTCACAACTCAAATAATCTAACAGGTACAGTTATTTTGTCTTTTCTTTCCATTTTTTCTTACCCTAACAAGTTCCAAATAAAAAAGGTTGCTAATATATGTTTGTTTTAGAAATGCCGGCCAAACATGCGTATCTACAAACAGGGTTTTAGTCCAGGTCAGTTCGAGCTTCTAACTTTTCCAATTAAAAGTTTCATGGTTAGTTGCATGAAGTGCATTTCAAATAAAATTATTTCAAGCAGAAGTTACACGTATATCCTCTAACATATGTATATGTATATAATTTGTATTACAATAAATAACAAACAATTAGACATCACTTAATCAGGCCTTATGCTGTTTTTGAAACCAACTATATAAATTGAGTATGTCACAGTAATACGATTTTCATGTCTTGATATATTTTAAACTACATGGTAGAAAATTCAAATTCTTTCAAATATATACCCTATAAATGTAGTTTATACCATTGAACAGAAAAAAAATATGCTGTTCACTAAATTTAAGTTCAAATGCATTTCGTGCAACTACCCCTTTTTTGTTTTTGCAACTGCTATACAGATCTGATTGCTGTAACTAAATTTTGTAGGCTAAGTTTCTTTGTGTTTAATAAAATTGCACTTTAAGCAATAACCATCCCCTTGAGTCATTTTAAATATTTAATGTTTTGGATCATGGAAGGAAAACGAAGTAGCGGGTTTGTCGTATTTTCAAAGTAGCTTTTCTCCTATTTCTAGCCCCTGCGGGGGCTTTAACCCTGCGGAGGATTCATTAAAATTTATCTAACCTAGCCTAAAATAACCTATAAGTTACTGTGAAAATACGATGAAACCTTTCGTTTTCTTTCCATGATCCGTTTTGTTTAGGAATCTGTGGTTGAAGAATTTATTGGGAAGCTGAAAGCTGCCATGGACAATCTTGTTCTGGGTGATGGTATGAAGGATGGTGTCAGCCAGGGGCCTATTATTAATAAATCTCAATTTGATAAGGTAAGGGGAGGGGGGGGGGGGGGGGGTAATGCAACCATCTCGTAATCAACGCGCAAATGGCACTTGAATCCGAATTTCGTTATGAAACTTGATTAATCCTTGGTAGGTCTATTTTCCCTAAATTGAACAAAAAATTGTAAAAGTAACGGTTAACGGCTTAGCCGTTTTTTTGGCTATTTTTTGGGCAAGTCTATCATTAGATGATACAAGAGGCTAGAAGTCTTGTACCTTAATTAGTTGAAGAAAATAACCTTATTCTATCTTTCTTGTCATCCCTGTTAAAAATTCTCTAACTATCTATCCATAAAACCATCAAGAGGCCAGAAGCCAGGGAGCAGCTTTAGTTGTAGGTGGTGAATCTCAAAACTCTATCTATATCTATCTATCTAGCTATCACTCTATCTCCATATATCTATCTACCTATTTAGATTTGTGAGATGGTACACTCTGCTAGAAGCCATATCTAGTTAGTTGTCATAACTCTATCTATCTATCTATCTATATATCTAGATTTGTGAGATGGTACAAGAGGCCAGAGGTCAAGGAGTAGAGTTTGTTGTTGGTGGTGAACCTCATAACTCTATCACTATCTACCTATCTAGCTATGACACTATCCCCATATAACTATCTATCTATCTAGATTTGTGAGATGGTACATGAGGCCAGAGGTCAAGGAGCAGAGTTTGTTGTTGGTGGTGAACCTCATAACTCTATCTATATCTATCTATCTAGCTATGACACTATCCCCATATAACTATCTATCCATCTAGATTTGTGAGATGGTACAAGAGGCCAGAGGTCAGGGAGCAGAGAGTTAGTTGTTGGTGGTGAACCTCATAACTCTATCACTATCTACCTATCTAGCTATGACACTATCCCCATATAACTATCTATCTATCTAGATTTGTGAGATGGTACAAGAGGCCAGAGGCCAGGGAGCAGAGATAGTTGTTGGTGGTGAACCTCATAAATCTGCTGGAGAGCTGTTCTATAAACCAACTATTCTTACAAATGTAAGTAAAATAAAAATAATATTAAAGGGGGTAATCGGGTATTTTCCGTAAAGTTGTGTGTTATAGGTTAGTCAAATGCGGTTATTAAGTTAAACTGTTCTTATTTATGGCAAATTTGTATACATGAAATGGTTATAATTAAGAACAGTTGACGTAATAAGTGCATTTCACTAATGTTAACATAACATACAGAAAATACGACAAAAAATGACCCCCCTTATTTTTATCAATATTATCATGTTAAAAACAAGGTTTTGTTGTTATCCTTAAAGTCTAGTAGAGAAAAACTTCAATTTTATTGACCTATCCTCGAGTTTTTTTTTATATATTTTGTAGGTAACAGAGTCAATGAGCTTGTACCGAGAGGAAATATTTGGTCCAGTGGTTTCTATTAAAACATTCAAGACTGAAGAAGAGGCTCTGGCCTTGGCTAATGACTCCAGGTATTAAGACTAAGAGCGTCATTCTTTTCGCGTAATTTCGTAAAGTTGGATGTTGAGTTATAGTCAAATGCTCTTATTAAGTCAAACTATTCTTAATTATAACCAAATGTATTAACCAGGGTTGTCTGAAGCCTAGGGGAACAGGGAAAGGCTGTTATTCCTAACATCTTGTTTGATGATTTATCGACCCCTCTTACATCTCCCTTCCAACACAATACAACGTCCCTCCCATTATTACTCAACTTTTCATGGTGTTTTATTGAAAATTTAAATGTAAGAAAACTACCACCTAAATAAATAGCTCTTCTTGTTAAAATGATCTAAATTCAAAGCATCTTTTATTGTCTAGGGTTGGACTAGCAAGTTATTTCTACAGCGAAAATATCAGCCAATGCTTCAGAGTAGCCAAGAAACTAGAAACAGGTTAATAATATTTGAACTTTATTTTTCATAGTTTTCACTTCAACAATTAAAAAAAATATCAGAACATTCTCTTCATTTTTATGTTACTTGGGACATCTAAAACGATGGTCTCCAAAAAGTTTGTCTGTCCGTCCTTTTTGACCTTTTCCACAAATTAAAAAAATAAATTATGCCTTCTCGTAATATATATGGCTTTAAAGTAATGGTGTAAGAAAATTTAAATTGTTTTCGCCTACAAGCAGTAGGAAATAATTTCCAGTTGTTCTATGCTGTTACTGGATGTTTTTCTGCCAAATTAGTAGGATGGATGTGTGTCATTAATATGCAGAGTTAAGACTTCAAGATAAAGATTGCCCAATCAATGGGCTGGTTGTCTGTAATACTGAAAATATGCGCCAATGAAGCCTTTTAGTGCATGCTTTCTACTGAAAACCATTCATGTCACGTTATTCCAGGGAACAAAAGGGATAAGACAATGAACGTCAAAGATAAGTTTGGATTGGAGGGTCTCACACTTCTTTTGATTTTTAATAGTTACATATAAGATTACTCCAAGAGAGGGATAGCGGGTCATATTTTTTCCACATTAGATTGTTGATGTAAAATGAAGACAGAAGGTTAAAAAAAATCTTTTAGGGGGCTCGAACCAGCTTACACCAATAACGAAATTAATTCGAAGAAAACCACGAAACCTATATGTGGTTTTCAGCTGTCGTTGGGGTAAAATATAGTAAAATTGATGACCTCTCCATTTGCCCCCCCCCCCAAATCCTTATACTAAAGTAACAGGATGTCTGTGTGTCTGTACCGAAGGATCTCGCTAACCGCTGAAAGTTTTTTTTAAATTTTTTGAACTAACATTAAAAATGAGTGGGGGGGGCACCCCCCCCCCAAAAAAAAATTTAAAAATTTTTTTTTTTTAAATCTAAAATAAGAAATTGGGTATTAAATTCGACTCTCTCCTTCTTAGGTGCCCCTAGAGGCCTCTAGGGGCGTAGCCGCTAGTATTATATAAAGATTTATTTTACTTGTTGGTTATACCTAGGCTTGAACTAATCCCCCCAAAAATAGACAAATATGAAACCAAACAGGGAACTTACAAATTATTTGAATTATTATTTGAATCTATAGGAATGGTTGGAATTAATGAGGGAGCAATTTCTGCAGCTGAAGCTGCTTTTGGTGGAATCAAGGTAATTAATACACTTTTACATAACCACATGCGCTTATTAGTTCAAACTGTTCTTATTTTTAATTTAACACATAATTAAGAACAGCTTGACCTGATAAGCGCATTTGCACCCAACTTTGCGGAAAAAATGACGCTCTTTCACATAAGATCTCATTTTTTTATTCTAATCTAATATTAAATTTTTTATGAAAACTAGAAAATCTGCTACAATTGAACAGCAAAAGCTACAAAAAGTTAGAAATCCGTTTTATCTGTCAAATTGCTCACTGTGGGCTAGAATTGAATCAAGACAAAAGTAAGTGCCGAGCCCTGGGACCTATGTATGGTGAAAATAGACATAAAACCATGATGATTCCAGGTAAAACCAAAATATTCCAGCGGGGGCTTTTTGAGAAAATTAGATTTGAAAATTTCAAGTTCAATTTTCACCACCTAGGAGTTGCCGCATAATCATGACAAGAAAAGCAAATATTATTTATTTTAAATTATGCACAACTTTGCTTTTATAAAGTTCTTCATAAAACCACTATGAAGGATGTTAATAAATGGCCATTTTTATCACTTGCTTTGCAAAGGTCACGAAAATTCAGCCTAAAATAAATCATATATATAGAGGTTTTAAGAAGGACTTCATAAAAGCAAAGTTGTTCATTATTTAAAATAGATAATATTTGCTTTTCTTGTCATTATTATGCGGCAACTCCTAGGTGGTGAAAATTGAACTTGAAATTTTTAAATCTAATTTTCTCAAAAAGCCCCCGCTGAAATATTTTGGTTTTACCTGGAATCATCATGGTTTTATGTCTATTTTCACCATACATAGGTCCCAGGGCTCGGCACTTACTTTTGTCTTGATTCAATTCTAGCCCACAGTGTGCTCTTTAACTAGGTATATTACATGCTTTATACATTTTCTTATATAAAAGCTGTGATTCTACTATAATCCAGGGACACTATAATCGCGTCTTATGGCAGGGTAGCTGATTTTTAATTAATTCACTATTTTTAATATCTCTAGGTTGGTAATTCGTCCAATTTTTTAACCGGATTCGGATTCTCACAAAAATCCGCCTAAAAATGAAACGGATCAATCCGTGGATTCCGGATTCTTATTTTTTTGACGGATTCCGGATTCTAGCAATATTTTAAAGGGCCTTTTTAAAAATAATTTAAGGGATTTTACCGGGTACTGGGAAGAATCTAAGGCAGCCTTTTTTTCTTCATATTTTCACAGTAGTTTTTCTTCTATTTCTAGACTCAACAGCGGCCAAAATGACTAAGATTAAAAAATAGATTCGGACCAAAAAGACGCAAGACGCTAATTTTAGCCTAACAATTAAAAATCCGAATCCGGTATCAAAATAACGGATTCCAAACATTGGATGGATTCCGGATTGTCAACCCTATTGATTATATCAAATTTTTAGGAGAGTGGACTTGGTAGAGAGGGATCTAGCCATGGACTAGACGAATATACAAACATCAAGTATATGTGCTTCGGAAATCTTTGAAGAATAAGAATTTTACATGAAATTGTGCCATTTAACAATCACAATTTGATTAATTGACAATGGAATCTAGAATTTATATTATTAATAGTCAAAAATAAAATTAATAGATTTATAATAGATAAGACATTCAATTCACCAAATATTAAATTATCTTTGTTTTTCTTCTTAATTTTTCCTATCCTATATTTTAAAATAGTTTTGTATGTCTAGTTAAACTTCTAGGATGTTTTGTTTTGGTCCATGGCATGTTTTAGGCTTTTATTACATTACCTGTCCTCCTTTTGATAGACAATGGCATTAATTCAAAGTGAAAAAAATAAATTTTAGGTTTAGTCATTACTTTACAAAAGACAAAAATTATATGTATTTTTATGTTAATTGTGTTATTGCATTTAAATATTATTGTTGTGATTATTAATAAAGTTATGATAGAGAAGATTATTTTGTAAATGTTTTTCAGTAAACTAAATTCATACTGTGTTTAAAATCGGGTTTTCCAGGTGGAGAGGGAAAAATGGACTGCTTATAACGCTAGTTCAAAATGTTTTATTATTCGTTGTCTTTGGGGACTTAAATAATTAGTTGGTTCGTTTAGTTAGGTGTTCAACGACTAATTTCATTCTATAGAAGGAGTAATTTTGTATATCATCATTGGAAATGGACATTAATTTATCGGCCATTATATTATTTCTTTAGATCCCCGTTTAGTACGCGATAAAAAAACATTAAAATGAAAAAAATATATATTTGAGCCAAAAATACAAATAAAATATCACAAAAATTTTATAGGTTCATATCAGGAGTAGAAAAGCAGCGATTTTATTCATGTAATGCTTACGTGGAAATTTTTACGTGCATGGAAATTTTTAAATGTGTGGATTTATTAGCAGACGAAAAAAATAAATTCGCGGTAAAATTGCATGATAAAAATGTGCGAAAAATCTCCAAATCCTGGATATTACCTTCAGATAATACTAGATTTTTTTTGTACATAATTTCAAAAATTTAACTATATTACATAGGTACATATTAGATTAAGCGACTAAATATATAATACGATTTTGGATATTATTACATCATTTTACAGTTTTATAAAGAACCAATTTTATAAAAAAAAATATCCAGTGTAGCTAGCTATGGCTATTAAAAGTTTTTTTATGTACGTACAAATTATCAGGATATTATACATACCATAAGAGAGAGGACTATAGACTATAAAATAGTTCTGCCATTAGTTGGCAATATATCTTTTAAAAATCAATTAAAAGATTGAATTAGGATTGGATTAGACAAAGTAAAACTTTTCCACCAATAATAATCTACTCAAAAAGTAATGTAGACACAAATCTAACGTTAGTTGTCCAATCCCTGTAAGTATTATATATCAGACTAAAGACAACTCTGGCAGTTAGACTATCCTTCCCTCGGGTATAGTCCTTTTCGTGGCAACGCTCCTTAAGGGTCGATTCTTAGTTTTTTTCACAGTTGCTTTTCTTCTATTTCTAGCTCCTGCGGGGGGCTCTAACCCTGTGGGGCAATCACCTAACCCAATATAACCTAAAATAACCTATCAAAAGCCATTTTAAAAATACGACGAATCGCCCCTTAAGGGGCGTTGCCACGAAAGGGACTATTCTCCTTCCCTCTAATAATCATTAAGGGTAAGAAGAATTTTTACAGTAAGGCTTCAAAACCGATTTATACCCGCTGGATTAGAACCAGTTCTCCACGATACTGAAAATTCACGTTTAAAATCATACCGACAGTTTTCCGTGAGTTTAAAATAAAAAATAATAAATATAATAATTACCAGTTGACTTTTGTTATTATAGTTTTTATTTTAATATCCGCTGAAAGCTGTCTTTAATACGATGCGATAGGTAAAAAACTAATCATAAAATTGAATGATAACGAATGTGACATATTTGAAAAAATATACACTATACATATTTTATAAATCGGAAGATTTTTAATCACAAATACAGTAAAATACTGAACACGTTGTGGTTTTAATTTTTATACAGTGTGAATATGAATAAGTTTTATTTTAATTACAAGTTTTACCTTAATAACTTAAGAACTAATAAAGCATCTTAAAACCTCGAAATGATGCGAATTTTGTAGTATGAATATAAGGCACATAAGAACTGTATGAATTACTGAAATTTGACTTTTAATTTAAATTTTGGATAACTTTTTACAGACAAAGTATATACTAAAATTTTGATCATTTGAAATACTTTTCAAAATGCGTTACATAACATCTTTATACAAACGAAACATGAAATAACAAATTGCGATAATTTGAACAAAAACTTTGACTTATATAATATGTATTATTTATCTTTATTAAAAAATAATGAAGAAATATAATAACCTTTGTTTATATAAAATTTTAATTTCTTCATAAAATTACTTCATAATACTATAAGACTATAACAAACAAAAAATTTGTTAGGCACATCATGTTTCATTTTTATTTTTTTGGTATTGTAAAAAAAAGTGAGAAAAACATAAGTTTAATTACTTTTATCATATAAAATAGCTTATAATTTTGACTTTAATTAACATGTTTTAAATTATCAAAATGTGAACTGTTTTGGGAATTCTTTATAATTCCTTAAAAAATGCGGGAAACTGAACTAGTAAAAATGCGCGACTACAATTTTGTCAAACTTGTCAAGCCTTCTTGGCAATGTCGTTTCTTGATTTGGTTTTCCTAACACCTTTACGCCTATATAAAGAAAATAAACCATAACATGTGGACAGTTAAAGCCATAAGTCAGGGATCTAAAGGAATAAGACAATGGCCGATAATTTGATGTGCATCCCCATGATGATGCAAAAAATTCCCCTGTATGTAGATATTAAATGTAAATGTAAGTTGAAACGTTTGGACTGGACACTCAATTAATGAACCAACCAATCAATATTCAATAAAAGTGTTGTTAAGCCAACGGATAAGAAAAAGTCATTATAAGACTTTGGAGACTAGTGTAATAAACAGTCCCCTCCCTCCCTAGAATATAACATCTCATAAAACTAGTAGAACTTATTAACATACGGTTTGTTAGGGGGGTGCATAGCATTGATTTTCTCATATTTCAAAACCGACCGTTTTCTTTTTCGCAAAGACAGCAAATAATAAAATAAGTGGATGGTGGACATTATAAAGAGAATAAACTAGGGTTAGCAATCCGAATTTTTGGACCCATTTAGGACCAAGAATCCGAAACCGCAATTTAAATTTCACAGTAGCTTTTCATGCTTATTTTAGGTTAGGTTAGGTTAGGTTGAGTTAAAGTAAGAAAATGGCCGCTGCAGTAGGGGCTAGAATTTTTTTATTTACAAAATAAAAAATATTGCATCCGCAATCAACAATCCGGAATCCGCCAAAAAAACAAGAATCTGCAATCCACGGATTAATCCGCTATTTTTTGGGGGCGGATTTTTGTAAGAATCCGAATCCGACCCAAAAATTGGGCAGATTGCCAACCCTAGAATAAACAAAAAATGAAAGGGGTATTGTATATAATTGCGCTGTGGTAGTTTTGCGTATTGAATGGTTTGATTGCACGATCTACACTAGGTAGCCATTACAATACAAAAACTGTTTTTGGCTTAGTAACCCAAACCCCCTCAATTCAAAACGTCCTGCAACTGAATAAGTATTGGGATCTTTTATTAACGTTACAGCGTGGTTTTAGTCCATTTTCTTGATTGTTTATTGTTTATTCCTACCTGCAAAGAATCTGTTTCATGTGTAATTTGTCTGCTGGCTTTGGAAAGACGACTTTCCTTGTCTCCGCGTTTTTGATCAACTCCTTCCACATACTGTTGTGTTGCAGTGTATCAGTATTTCCTACAATAGACAGAAATGTTCATGTTCTATTATGAATAGGAATGAGGTACAATTATATAAATTAAAGCTGGAACAAGACTAGGAAGGTTCTACAGGGAGGGAGGGGGAAATAGGCTGTTTTTGACATAGTCCTCAAAGTTTTTTAATGACGTTTTCTTATTCGTTGTCTAAACAGCTTTGGGGACATAATTGGAATTTTGAATGGTTTTTGGTTGGTTCATTAAGTTGAGTGTCCAAACGTTTCAAACGCCAATTGTAATTTAAAGAAGGATTAATTTTGTGTATCATTATTGGGGATGTACAACATTGTGCATCAATTTATCAGCCTTTGTCTTATCCCTTTAGATCCCTAAGTAGGTATAAGCTTTTGATGGATGAGATTCGGCCTTAAAACAGACATATTTTTAACCCAGACTTAAGTATCGTAGAATTGGGTAGATTTTAATGTAACTTGTAATACTCACCTAGAATGACCAGACATTGTTTGGCTCTTGTGAGAGCAACATTCAGCCTCTCTGCTTCCTTCAGAAATCCAATAGTACCACCTTAAATATGTCAAAATTTGATATAAAAAAAAACTTTGGGTACCTATTTGATTGAATTTTGATCAGTTGGTTCCAAATATTATTCAATTTATCGCCCATGGTCTTGTTTCTAGAGATGTCTGCAGTTCTAATTTATATGATGACAATGTTAGGATTGCTAAACGACATTCAAATTAATGATGTCCAAAATTGGTTTAAGACATCAAACAAATGCTTGGCAAAAGTCTAAGTGACAATAATTCCTTGATATAGTATTTCCCTTTAGTCACTGTAATGAATTACGCTTAATTTGCAACACCTGCCATACTCGGCGAGAGTGAGGTAATATAGAGTAGCTCCCTTGAGAAAGTGGGTCAAGGCATGAAATACTTAAGCGTGGAGCTTGCTAGCCCTAGTGGCTATACAAAAGTGTCTCGTCCTTCTCCATGACTATTTAGCCATAAATACTAGGGTTGGCAATCAGTCAAAATTTTGGACCGGATTCGGATTCTTACAAGAATCCGTCCAAAAATAAGACGGATTCTCCGCGGATTCCGGATTCTTATTTTTTTTGACTGATTCCGGATTTTGGATTTTAGCAATATTTCAAAAGGCTTTAAAAAAAAATAAATTAAGTGATTAAATTATACCAAGTACTAGTATAAAAATAAAGTATAGGTATATTTTCTGATCTCTCCACTTAGTGGTGAAGGTGGGGAGAGATGAGGGGTTTGTGATCTTTGTCTTCAAAGAGGGAAGGTTTAAAAAAAACTCAAGACGCTAATTTTAGCCTAACAATTAAGAATCCGAATCCGCTATAAAAAAAACGGATTCCGGCTTCGGATTCCAAAATTGGGCGAATTCGGATTCTGATTGCCAACCCTAATAAATACACTTGTAAAGTGTAATGTTCTATATTTTTTTTGTCTTTGTGGAAAGGGAATAGTTATTAATCGCATCGTTTTATAGACAGCTTTCCATGGATATTAAAATGAAAAATTATTGTTCAGCCTTGCTTAGACCGGTTCTAATCCAGCGGATATAAATCCTACTTGATTTGTACCTGATCTGACACATGAGATAATGATGGCGTCCTTCTCAGCCCCCTGGAAACCATCCACGGTGTTGACCTCAACAATAGAGTTACTTAAGAGACATATGTCTAAATGGGTCAATAAGAGACTACTGTCGGAATATTAAAGAGATCTCATTGGTTGAAACATCTTACAGATCTTGGAACGTAAGGGCATATTTTTTCATTTTGTTCCCATTATGAATCAGCTATGAATTGTTGCATATCTTAGGATTAAGCTTTTCCTGGGTAAATTAATTTGTGAAAAAAGGTAGCTTTCTCAAAATTCCATAAAGTTTTGAGTAAGATTCCAGTCAAATGTGCTTATTAGGTCAAACTGTTTTTAAATATGCGTTTAATTAAACTATGATTTTCGTCAACATTAAGAATAGTTAGACCTAATAAGCCCATTTGACTGGACGCTTGCTCACAATGTTGCAGAATATTGCGAAAGTACAATTCCCTTTTTACACAAACTATTTTAACCAGAAATAAATAATCCTAAGATTTGCAACAATTCATAGGACCAAATAGATATACTAAGTCTATTACCTCAACAATATCCTTGAGTCCAAGGCTAGCCACCATAGTACTCAGCTTCTCCTTCTGCCATCTGTAAGCAATTAATAGTTATTTTTTGTTCAAAGATTTTTAAAAAATTTATAGAAAATAAAAACATTAGAAAGCATAGTTTTCATGGGAATCGCAAAAAAAATTCTAGTAAGTATGTGCCATAAATTAAATCTTCCTTAATTTATATCGTCATAGTAGAAATTCATCCTCTTTAAAATCCCCCTCCCCTCCCCACCCCAATCCCTCCTAAGAGGGGAATTTTGAAAATAAACACCCCTGCAATTATCTCAATAAAACCAAGGTATTAAAATCATTGCTTCGATTTTATAAAGATTTCTGTGAATGTTTCTAGTACCAAAAATTAACAACAAAAAAAAACAAAGGCTTTTTTTTGTATCAGGACATAAAAACCCCTTAAAACGTCTACAAAACATTTCCTGAACTTTTCCTTATGATAACTGCCGAAATTAAAGGGGGGGGGGGGGGGATGTTATTTTTTCAAAAAATTTTGCCCTTACAAGCAACCCTGCGGGGGGACTTTTTTCAAGGTTTATCTTAAATTCAGTGCTACTCCTGTGCTTTTAAAGATATTGAAACAAAATCTTTTTAGGTAGGTCAGTAAAAAATATTTGAATTTTTAAAGATACCAAAACTTGGGGTAATTAGTGACACAACCTAAAAGATTTCACCCAATGAATTATCTCTAAAACTAAGGGAGTAGCGCCCAAAATAAAATTGCTGGTACGTCGTATGACGAGTCACCACATCCCCCCCCCCCCCCCCTTGGAATTTAATTGGGGAAAGTATTCTAAACTGAGTGTCCGAAAGACAAAAAGTCATCAGACTCTTACTCAATTCCGACTGGGAGATACACACTAACAGACCATTGATTTTAAGACATAAAATAAAGAAAAATTCAAATAACAAGCTTACTTGTAGAAGGTGATAACGCCAACGCTGAACTTAGCTTGGTCTCCTTTGCCAACAACATTGCGGATGCCACAGAGAGTTTGTATGACCATCCTAGCAAGGTCAACCTCCTTCTCATTGCATATGTCTACACCCTTGATCTTCTCTGGAGACTGTTACAACATTGCAGTTTTAAATTAAATTTCTAAAATAAATGGCAGCGAACGGCGGACACAGTTGTTCCGCTGCCGTTTTATATGAAAGATATCAAAACTTGGGGTAATTAATAAATTATTGACTCAACCAAAAAGATTTTTAAAATTGCAACCATTCCTTGTTGTTAACAATTGTGTAGGGGGCCAAGTTTAAACTTGGAGATGGTATTCCCTGCTGGATCTTGCCATCATAAAACTTGGAATTTGGCCAGGTGGATATCTCCTTGTGCATCCTGTACTGGGTGGATAACATTACACCTGAAACAAATAACTAATTAAGAGGCCTCTAGGGGCAATTGAAGAAGGTTATCTATTTCTAGGAGCGATTTTCTTGGGAGGATGGTTGCAATCCTACCCCAAAAATAGTTATACACATTTCCAGGAACTATGAGAAGCTATATTGTAAAGGAGAACCATACCGGTTACCAACATCTTTTGGAACACACAGCAGACATCATGTTACTGTTTTAGAAGGATAGGTAGTGCAGCAGGAAGAACAGTTAATTGTAGATATCAAACATAGCTTAGTTATGAAGTAGCTGCGCTTTAGGCCAGGGTGATGTAATAATTGAGTAGCTTCCATGAAATTAATTCGAAAAAAATCAACAAACCTATACCTACTTGATTTTCACCTTTTGTTGGGAGTCATCACTTCGTAGAATTGCCGACATTATATTATTTTGATTTATTTCGTGTGTTGACTTATTCCTGGCTTTAATATAATTTCATTCACTGAGCTTAGCGTGAAGCCTACAAATCTAAGATTTGCCAAAGAATTTTCACAACATATCTCCATGTGCATCTGAATACTAACTACATAGAATAACTCAATCAGGGCTAGTACAATCAAAAAAAATTATTACCTGAAACTTCCTCAGCTTCCTGTGCAACAGTGAACAATCTCTTGAACAGAGATGTATCATATTTGTGCTGCTTAGCCTAGAAATATCCATACATTTTTTTTTGTTATTACTTATTTTTAAGAATATATTTTATAAAATATTGAGCTCTTTTGAAATAATCAAGTTGAATTTATTTTTGGTAGCGCAGCCACTCTATAATTTACTTACTAATATGTCCGTCATTCAGTCAGTCAGTCAGTCCGCTAGAGGTGAAATGTGATTTTTTGTCTGCTATTGAAGATAAGACAGCTGAAATGTTTTTGTGAAGATTCCTATGACATTTTCACAGTTAGTCTTACATTATTTTGTCCGTCTGTTATGCTTTAAAAAGCGTAATCCTTATTTTTAAAAGGTTTTGTGAATTTCTTTTATTGATGTGCTTGACTGACTAAAAAGTAAAATGTATGTAAACCTGCATGCTGATAACTGTGGCTGGTAGCTGTTTATGGTCCCCAACAAGAATCAGCTTCTTCATGTTATACTAGCAGCGCCATTTTATTCATACAATCAATTTGTGAGAAATATTACAATAGGGTTACGTATTAAAACAAGGAAATAAAAGGGATATTTCCATATGGTTCATTTAGGGAGTTGAGGTACTTATAATTCAATAAAGATAATAAAATAACTGAATAACATGTGCAGATAGGCCACTAATGAACTTCGAAAATGGCCATACTCATCAGCATAGGCGTCCAAGGGGGGGGGGTGATGGGGCGATTACCCCCCCGAAACGATTTTGGGGGTGCCGTAGGCACCCCCAAAATTTTTTCATTTTACCCCCCCCCCCATTCAAAATTTACCCCTACCCTGGGGGTGCCGTAGGCACCCCCAACCATTTAGGAGGGGGTATTTACCCCCCCCAAACAATTTCGGGGGGGTAAATACCCCCCCCAAAATAAAAAATCTCTAACAAAAAAAATTTTTGCGCGCTTCGCGCGCATTTTTAATACTATATATTTAATAAAATTTAAATTACCCCCCCCAAAAAATTTTACCCCGGGGGATAAATTTTGGGGGGGGGGGTAAACTAAATTTACCCCTGCCAACAGATTTCAGGGGGGGTAATTACCCCCCCCCCCCCAAGCAAATTTTACCCCCGGGGTAAAAATTTTTGGGGGGGTAAAAAAAATTTGCGGCGCGCTTCGCGCGCCATTTTACCCCCCCCAAACACTAATTACCCCCCCCCCAAAATAAAAAGCTTGGACGCCTCTGCTCATCAGACTTATTTTAAAAAAAGATACCAATTGGGAAAGAGAAATTAAGCACCTTCTAGTGGGATTTTAATTATTATTTTAGAAAACATACTTGGTTTTTGTTAAAATGAGCGTAATGAATAATAAGAATTAAGGTGTACAATAAATACTTAATTAAAAATATCAAAAAGAAGATTTAAATATGAATGAGAACCGGTTCTAGTCATTACGTTTTAAAAGTAAAAATACTGGAATTTTTAATCTAAAATCGTATGATTTTGTTAAACTATTTCTTGGATTCATTACCACTTAGATATGTTCTTATGTATTTACTTGATTTGGTATGAATATAAAACCTGCAGGGGTATTAAGGCCTCGGGTTCAACACATTGGCCGGCTTCGTCGATGATACAAACAGATATTTTCCTGTTCACATTCTTCCCTATAGAAAATATTTCAATATTTTTTCTCGCATTCATTCGAATCCAGTGGATAGGAACCGGTTCTCATCCATACGAAAAAACTATGTCTAGCATCGTATTATATCCAGCTTTCTACGAATATAAAAATGTACAATCAAAAGATTAAAACCAGTTTTTTAGCCGCTGTCTTCGGCACCTCCGGGCTAAAAAAACTAGTTTTAATCTTTCAATTGTACATTCTATATCCGCGGAAAGCCGTTTATAATACGATGCGAGAAATAACTACTATCATTTAAACTGTTTTTAAACTATTTTTGAATGGGGGGTCAAACATATACTAGGACACCTATAGAATCAGACTGCAGAGCCCAAATTTGAATTAAGTCCCCAATAAACTTTTTTGGGGGGATTTAAAAATTAATTTTCAATGTTGCTCTGGTCATTTTGACCAGATCAAAAGGTCTTTTTTTACTTCGTGTAATATTGTAACTTAATGAACAATTTTATATAATTCACTTTATACTGATACAATAAAAAAAACATTACTCTGTTCAATGGAAATAATTTTTTTTTCTAAAACAATAAATTTCATTGAAAAATCTGACATAATACAATAAAAAACATAATGCTGAATTTAAACCAATAAGAAATCTTCTTTCATTTCAGTTTTTTATAATTTCCGAAAGAGTGTTTTCACAAAGTGACTTATTTCAAAACAAAGTTAAATAATTTTATTTAATAAAAATGAAAAGAATGAAAACCCTACTCATAAAAGATACATACCTTTTAAAAATATTTAAAAAAATATGTTTGAATAATCTTATTTTATATCATATTTGTATATGTGACAAAAATATATTTGTTGTATTGCATAAACATTTGTTGTCATCTTAATTTATTTCACCCTTTACAGCCAATTTTTATGTGTTTTAATGTATAATAGACATGAAACATTTTTATGTTAATTCATTGATATATTGTAAAGAATTAATTTTTAATTAGTATTGATAGATAAAATCAAAAGACCTAACTTTACTGTATACTAGCATACAATATTTACGAAGCAAGACACTCTAAAAGCTGAATATTTTACCTACAAAGGAAAGAAACATCACGATTCAGTAAAAATTTTTTAATCCATAGTAAAAAATAAACTTTAAAATCCTAATAAAAATTGATGTGGGCAATTGTTCTCATTTTTGGCTTTGCAGTATGATTCTACAGGTGTCAAAGTATATTTTTGATATACTTTTCAAAAATAGTTTAAAAACAGTTTAAGAAAAATAAAACTGTTAGAACTTAAAAACAAAATAAAATCAACAATTCCAAACAAAAGAGGAGTATGCATGAACGAGAGCAAGTGAATCTGATCACCTTCCAGCAGTGATTCTAAATGTTGTTTTGGTGAATATACTAGGGTTATGTTTAATATCGTTATATCAATATAAAAAATAAGTTTCAACATGGTTTTTTATGAAACAAGGATGAAAACATCTATAAAAGCGAAGCACTAAAACGGAAGGACAAACGGACATTAACACTTCATTGTATAGTGTAAGAACTGAATAATCAGAATAAAAAAGTCGAAGCAAAATTGTAAAAAAAAAGTTTTTAACCACTGCTTGATACACTATACCTAATGTTTATGGACATACTTACCTTTTTTTGGACTTGATTATAGAGTTGCTTTGCTTATAATATTGTACTTTGTTGTCCCAGGAATCAGAATACCAAAAATAAGATCAAACGGATAATTAGATGACATAAAAATTTGTTATTAAAAAGTAGAAAAATCAACGTGTTTAAAATGGACGTACAAAGGAATCACCATGCAAAGTTTGAAATCGATAGGACAATTCTAACATGCCTAAATTAACGAAAAAAGCTAACTGTCTCGGACGGACGGACTGACCCTAATTATAGAAAAGCGTTGCTTTTAAAAAACTTTGAAATGTTAGTCATTTTTGACTATATAATATATATCATCTAATGTTTTGTTGAGTTCAAACTGCTGTTACACAAAAGTAAACTTTTTCGAAGGAAAATGTTAATTTAGAAAAAGGGATGGTAATTTGTAATATTGTAATAGTTATTTATCATATTTTCGTAATATTGTGAATGCTAGAAAGGATATTAAAATTATTTCAACAATTTTGGTCATGTGATCAAAATTTGAATTTTCCTTCTACTATTGCCCACTCTGGGGGCGAAGTAGGTGGAAATTTAAATTTTTGTCACTTGACCTTAATATTGGTGAAATAATTTTGAATGACCTTTCTTGTATAAGCAATATTAATAAAATATGATACTTGGTTTTGTCTCATTCTCTATCTTTTTCTTAAATTCAAGAAAGTCTATCAAAAAATTTACATCATCTAAGGGTGAACAATAAATATCTCAGTCTATTTTTCTCTATATTTCTTCCCCCTCCCCCCTCCCTCACTTTTCTGTCTATTTCCTTCTCTCTCTCCTCCTCTTTTGTATGTTCATTTATACAATAGAGATAACCTAGAGACAGCACAAGGGAATTTTGTTTACATTATGTATCAGCTATAAATTGTTGAATATCTTAGGTTAAAGCTTTCCTTGGGTGAAATATTTGAAGAAAATATTTCTTCCATCATATAATGTGAAGCGTATGACACAACATATAATAAGTTAGTTATAAATAATTTAATTTCTTATAATAAAGTTATCTTTCTAAAAATTATATCATTGCAAAATTTAGTTGCAAATAATGTTGCCTATAGGGCTGTATTTCATATACAACAAAAAGTGAACAAAGGTTTCTTTTTAAGAAAAAAATGGGGTCAGATTGACCATCTATGTCTAATGTTTATACCCACATCAAATATTAAATTATAACAATGTACAGTAGAGTGGATCAATTTTGGACATTGAATTCGTAATCAACATCTACAGTTTAAACGTCATATAAGAAACCTAAATATAAAAAATTGATTTTGTCCTTGAGGGGAAATGGGGGAAGGTGTTTCCATGCATTAAAAATTTTAGAAGTTTATTCTGGAGGTGCAACTTTTTTTCTTTCAAAGTATTGCTTTATGCATCTTTTAGAATTTGTCTTGTTGATTAATATAAGAATATCAAATTGGTTTTAAAAAATATTCATCCAAGCATGAAAAATCTTAAATTAAATGTAAAATCTCTTGGTTTTTAAATTTATTTATGGATTTTTCTTGCTAGGATCAATAGTTTTAAAAACAGATTTTTTATTCTTATTCTACTCTTCAAAACAAAATTGGGAAGGTGCATAAAGCTATACTTTGAAAGAAAAATAATTGCCCCCCCCAAAAAAAAAAAAATTCTCCCCACAAGTGTCTTTCTAAAAGTTTACATTCATCAGCGAGCCTCCCCATTATTCAAAATATTTTCTTTTCATTTTTTGGTCTCTTATATGATGTTCAGACAGAAAGTGTATGTAGCACATTTAAAATTAGAAAATCATTGAAAATCAAGCCACTCTAATGTACAGCATTTATTTCTTCAATTCCACAGTACAATATTATTCCTGTATTTAAATTTAACATATCATATACCTAGGAAAAAATATTCTTGTATTTAAAATTAAAAATCATGTTGGAATTTTTTTTACAATTTTTTAATTTTTTAATAATGTACAGCAAATTATTTCCTTTTTATCTCATGTTTTGAAATTTATAAGATAGTTAGAATAAATTACAGAAATAATGAAAGATTTAAAGAAGAGAGCGTCAGGGGGGGGGGGGGTTGAGGGGGGTCCCCCCCCTCAGAAAAAGCTTGGGCTTAAATCTTCAAAAAATAAAGAAAACAAAATTATTTTAAAAATTTCTTTTTTATGTTAAATATTATTATTTTTGTGACACTTGATTTTGAATGACAAAAAATGTTGAAATAAATATTACCCACTGTATGAAATGTTAAATTAGAAATCAATAATGATGTTGGAAAATTTATTCTCATTTTATACTCTGAAAAAAGGAATTGACAAAAAATAATAATTTTTATTCCAAACTTTTAAAACAGCATGCCTATTTCTTATTGGTTGACACTCGAATTAAAATAAAATAATGAATATTATTTCAAGACCAGAAATAAATTTGAAATAAATAATTTTCTTTCCCCTATATTTTTTATTCCAAAATGCCAAGAATTAATTTTGAAATAAAATAATTTTCTTTCCAATATTATTATTCCTTTTTCTTATTGGACGTCATTTTGTGTCCAATGAGAGACTAGTGTTTAAATATTTTAAAGCTTATTACAGCATTTATTTTGAATATGATAATAGCAACATTCTCACATTAAATGTGATAAACAATTTTATTAGTGTACTTTTGTAATTTAGAGCATTTGGTTATGTTTTGGCGTGTTATTTCATTTGAACCTTGAAACTCATCAAAACACTTGATAATATTTCATCAAAAAAATGCTGAACATCTCAAAGTTTTATTCATAGAAAACCATGGTTAAACTTATTTTTTAAATAGATAAAACGATAGGTATTAAACATAACCCTAGTATATTCACAAAAACATCACTTAGAATCACTGCTGGAAGGTGCTTAGAATCACATTCTCTCGTTCGTGCATACTCTTCTTTTATGTAGATTTGTTGTAAAATTGCTTTGTATATACAGTTTACTGTTCAAGGACATGCTTACATTTTTATGATTGAATGTAGGTATGATTAGCTTATAACATTATACCTTGTCGTCCAAGTCATTATTCCAAAAAAACAGATAAATAGGATAACAATAACACTTTTGTGTTTCGATTATAGAGTTGCTACACTTTCTTAATTTTATCTGAGCTGAATCTTTAAATCATTTTAGTGGTGAGCCAGATCGGGGTGAGCCGAATTTCAGCCAATCACAGCGCGGCTCTCATTGGTGGAAAGTTAGCTCACCCGGTCTGGCTCACCACTAAAATGATTTAAAGATCCAGCTCTGTTAATTGTGTAAAATATTTTCCAGTGTGGCTTCGAAACCGATTAATATCAGCTGGATTAGAACCGGTTCTTAGCCATACTGAAAAATCATGTATCGTATTGTACTACATAGCCAGTTTTCTATTAATATTAAACAGAACTTACAAACAAATCTAGTTTAAATCTTATAAGTTTTCATTTTAATGTCCGCTGAAATCCGTCTAAAGTATTACCTGTAAAATACTCCCTCATCATAGGACCATAGGAGGAGGAGAGGGTGGACAGAATTATGTCGGCGTTAGTTAACAATCTCCTTTTAGCTAGCACCTAGGAGAGTAGTTGTTTTTACAGGGATCTTAAGTGATAAGACAATAGTCGATAAATCAATTTACATCCCTAATGACGATACACAAAATTATCCATTCAGTAGGTTACAATCTGTGTTTGTAATATTTGGACACTTAACCTAATGAACCAACCAATCAGAATTCAAATAAAGTCCCCAAAGTTGTTGACCTAATGAGAAAACGCTATTATTAATCTTTGCGGACTAGTTAACAGCCCAATGTCCTCTCCCTCCCTCTTTTTTTTCAAGTTAAGACTTCACAAGGCTAACTTTTCGTGTACTGAGGTACAAAACGACTATTACTGGAATAGTTATAATTTTATAGAAAGGTATCCGCGGATATTAAAATGAAAAAAAATATTAATAAAAACAGTTAGCCCTCAGGGACTGAAGGCCTGGGTTAACAAAACTGGTTTTAATTTTAAGATTTTTTGTACTATTTCTGAAAATTGTCTGTGCCTAATAATGTTTTTCAATTAATATCCGCGGAAAACTATCTATAATACGAAGCGATAATTAACTTTTTAATGATTTAAAAAACAACAGTTTTCCTCATATCCAGCGTAGGATTTCTTGCATCGTTTTATCTCCTCCAGCTTGTCATTCAATTTGGTTTCCAGGGCCAGCTCAAGTTTCACATTAGCCAGCTTTTTCTGGGCTTTAAGTTTCGCCAATTCTACCTGGAATCAAATAACAAGAGATAAGACAATGACAGCTAAATTGATGTACATCCCCAATGTTCATGCACAAAATTACCCCTTCTGTATAGTACAATTAAAGGTAGAAACGTTTGGACAATCAACTTAATAAACCAACCAATCAAAATCAATAAAAGACCCCAAAGTTGTAATGCCAACGTATAAGATAACGTTATTACAAAACTTTGGGGACTAGTGTTATAAACAGTCCCATGTCCCCTCCCTCCCTGAGGATGACAACATGAATGAAAGCGAAGCTTAAAGAATCATTCAAACAAGACGGACAAACAAACGTCAAAACAGACAATTTCAAAAATATTGATATACTTACATTTTAAGACTTGATTATTGAGGTGCTTCGCTTATAACATTATACCTAAAGGTCCTAGGAATCTAGGTTCCGATAATTAATGAAAAAGGATAAATGCATAAAGGTTTTTTTTTTTAATGCAACCATCTCGTAATCAGTGAGCAAATGGCACTTAGAATTCGAATTTCGATCTAAACTTTTGCATGAGTAATCCTTGGTAGGTCTATTTTCCCTAAATCGAACAAAAAGTTGGAAAAGTAACGGCTGGTGGCTCAGCCGTTCAGCCGTTTTTTGCCTAATTTCAGGGTAAATTCATCATCAATTACGTAGGAATCAACTATTTAAAACATATTTTTGGTTTAATTCATGTTAAATAATAGCAATAACCATTTTTGAAACTTCTAGTACCAACAGCTACCGTCTAGAACCGTTTGATAGCGTTTTGGAGTGGCAACGAGAATAAGGTGGAGATAGGTTTCGTGAATAATTTGTACTATAGATATCCAAAAAATGGCAAAACTGCTGGGCCGCCAGCCGTTAGCCGTTACTTTTCCAACTTTTGTTCGATTTAGGGAAAATAGACCTACCAAGGATTACTCATGCAAAATTTCAGATGGAAATTCGAATTCTAAGTAACATTTGCTCACTGATTACGAGATGGTTGCATTAAACCCCCCCCCCCTTATTGAGTTCAAAAAAAATTATCAAGTTAACATTGGACATACGAATTTTCTCGTAATAATAAAGGAGTTGCTACGCTTTCTAAATTGTAACGGACTTGTAAAATCAACATAATGCCAAAGTTCTAATCAATAGGACAATTCTGACATGCAAAAATTTATTTATAAACATCTACCAATGGTTGTGATTTAGGATTTAAAATTCTCCCAAATTTATATTTTTGAACAGAACTTGGATTGTGATAAAACTGATCGGAAGTGTATAATATGTACAGAGAAGAAAATAAAATCTAAAGGGATAAGACAATAGCCGATAAATTGATGTTCATCCCCAATGATTTGATGTTAAACAAAATTACCCTTCTGTAGACTGTAGATTACACTTAGTAGTTGAAACATTTAAACACTCAACTTAATGATCTATCCAATCAAAATTCATCAAAAGTCCCCAAAGTTGTTAAGCCAACGAATAAGAAACGTTATTATGAAAATTTGGGGACCAGTGTAATACACAGCCCGTTGTCCATTCTCTTTCTAGAAGAAAATTAAGTAAGTTGGGTTGTTGACAATAATACCTGCAGTTTTTCAACCGAATTATTGAGCTCCTTCACTACTTTCTTCTGTGATTTAGCATCCTGTGCGGCCACCTTACCAGCAGCATACTCAAGGCAGTAGTCCTGGACACGTATATATTATTACTAGAGGCTACGTACCGAGAGGCCTCTAGTGTTTCTTTTCTAGGACGGTCGCTCTTGAAAGGAAGGTGGTAACCTCCACAAAAAGAAAATGACGACCCAAAGTGGGCACCACAAAGGTTAGGTAATTGTTTTTTCATTCCAACTAGGAGTTTAAATTTTGAGCCGGAGTTGTGGGCTGTTAAATAGTTATTTATTCCATCTTTTACGCGGTTAGTAAATTGAAAAATTTTAAGATTTATTGCATTTTATTGTCCCGATGGGCCAAACAAACCTGATAATAATATTCTCATTTTTTTATTAATCGTGGAAAAGTGTATAATATTATATGATACAAAACATGCTTTTCCAGTATGGCTAGAACTGGTTCTAATCCAGCGGACATTAATCGGTTTCGAAGCCATACTGGAATAGTTATTTCTCGCATCGTATTATAAACAGCTTTCCGCAGATATAAAAAAGTACAAGAATAAAACTCGTTTTGATAGCCCAGAGATGCCGAATGCACGGGCTAACAAAAAGGGTTTAAATATTATTATCATACATTTTTATATTGGTAGAAAACTGGATATAATACGATACGATACATGATTCTCAGTATGGCTAAGAACCAGTTCTAATCCAGCGGAAATTAATCGGTTTGGAAGCCATACTTGAAAATGTTTTACCTGAATATCTGGATGAATTTTCTCTGCCATGCCAACTCGAACAAAATTTACGTGGCTAAGCTCTGAAAAATATTATTTTGCAAAATTAAAATATCGTAGAATTATCTTGTTTATTTTTGCCATAAAATATTTAGTCCACCCTTTTATATACTTATATACATTAAGCTTCGTCACTTGCCTTTAGGGTAGTAAGGGATAAATCAGAAAAAGAGCTTAAAATTACCCCAAAATCACTGAAAAATGCAAACCATATCAGTCAAGTATTTTCTGAGATCTATAATTTAGCTTCAGATGAAAAAGTTATAATCTTTTGTAATATAAGATATTATACCTATAATTTATCTTATCTACAACTCCCCTAGTTATAATGAGCATTACTTTTTTTTAAATAATAAAAACCTGCCCAAATCTATGTAAACCATTTTAAGAAGGTAGAACGAGCAATTTTAAAATAATTTGGACAGACGTAGCGTAGGTATACCAAACCATTGTTATACGAGAGATTACCTACGCTTTATAAAAAAGTCGAAAGTAAAATTTAATTAACTTAAAATCATGGAACCTGTATAATTCTTCTGAATTTGAATAATTTTCAGCGCAAGAGCATCCACAGCAGCATTCGAGGGAGCACACACCAAAATTCTAAAAATTATCAAAACAGCTTTAATTTAAAGTTATTAAAAGTAGGTAGATATTTAACCCTTGTAATTTTTAATGGTATTTAATCAGTCTCGTGATGACAATAAAATGTGAGAAAAGTTACAAAAAACATACAATAAATACAGCAACCAATTTCACATTCACTTACGGGTAAAGTTCGTGCAATCAAATGGCTTGTTATATAATTTGTGCAACTTAATTTTTCTAGATTACCTACTCTGATATTTTACCCTATGCGTATGAAATATTAGACCAATATAATAGCAGGGTTTCGGATCCGCGTTGATTGAATGCGGATCCGGATCCTCAAAATTTGGTCAGTGCGGATCCGGTTCCGGATCCTTGACAATAAAAATAAAATCACCAAATTTTTCCAAAAAATTTTATTCTTTAATTCGAAGTCAAAAATACTTTTAATTTTCAAGTCTGAACCTAAACCTTAAAGATTGGCTCTCATCAAGAGAATGTCTGAGATTTTATATAAAGGGATAGTTCTACGAAGTGTATTTAAAGAGTTAAGGTACTTAGAGTAGTGAACTTTTATATGTCTTAGTAGAATATATTAGGCATTGGATAGATATGATTATATGTTAAAGAATTTTTAACATTGACCAGACCAAACTTTTTTTATTTGACAATATCTAAAAAAGTTAAAGTGATTTGCCACATAAATTACATGAGAATGGTCTATTTTTTTCCAAATATGTATAGCCAAAACACCAATATCAGATAATCTTTTTCCACATATTTCACAAGAGTTATAAAAAAATTGAACAGGGGTTCCCCTTGGGACAAGTTACTATAGAAACATAAAAAATAACGTCCGGTTCAATATAGGACAGGTTTTCTATAGATTCTTTTTAAAAAAAATAAAGAAAACCGTCCGGTTTACAATATACACATTATCTCACGCGGAAATATTAACTAACCATACAACATATATATATATATAGAAAGACCATTCTCATGTAATTTATGTTGCAAATCACTAACTTTTTTAGATATTGTCAAATAAAAAAAGTTCGGTCTGGTCAATGTTAAAATTCTTTGTCACAATCATATCTATCCAGTGCCTGATATAATCTACTAAGACATATAAAAAGATCACTACTCTAAGTACTATACTAAATATTTTATTGGTCATTCTTTGTTGTTATGTGTATTTCGTTGTATAAAAAGTTTGAAGTTCTATTAACTAGTAAATGCTATCTAAAGTAGTAATTATGAAAAAAAAAGTTTTTGCCATATATAACATGCAACGAAGTTGAAAATAAAAATGAAAAACTCATTTTTTAAGGAAAATCCCTGGTCAAATCTTTTAATTTTAATCAATAACTTTATATTATGCACTACTACGTTATTTAGAATAGAAAAAACTTACAGTTCACTATTTTTTTTTAAATGCACTTCGTGAAACTATCCCTTTAGGTAGATTTTTCCATTTTTTCCGCATTTTTTTGAGTCCAAGGATCCGGATCCGCATTTTTTTGCGGATCCGGATCCTTGGACTCAAAAATATGCGGATCCGGATCCGAAACCCTGCATAATAGGATGGTTTCTTTCGTAAATAAGAAGACAAAATTAGTAGGTTTAGGACACAGACAAATTATTTAATAGCAGCTTCATTAATAACAAATCTAATCAAAAATTCACTTTGTCTGTTCGCAGTCAGTCTGGAACACTGTAAGAGAAGTGTGATTTTCTCGGATGCTATTGAAGATGGACAACTAATAATTACAGTATGATTCCTATGGCATATGCACATCTACTATATACATTGTTTTATCCGTCTGTTAGTCGGTCATGCTTAAAAAGAATATAAAAAAAATTAAAAAGATTTTGTGATTTTTTTTTGTTATGACAACTGATCATCTAATATATAACTTGCTCCGTCTGATAGTGCATTACAAGTTTTTGTGCTTTGCTACTTACGAATGTTGTCATCCTTGTTTTTGTATATTTCACATCATACCTGGGTAATTCTGAACCTTTTCTATAGGAGCTGAAGATCTGATACAAAATACCACAAATAGTTGTAGATTTCCCAGTTCCTTTTCATTTTCAACATTTCATTTCATTCTCAGTGAGGTAGGGGGGGGGAGGGGGGGGATGTGGCACTGGACTGTAAAAATCAATGGTTTCCAAAGTTTTAGTATTCACGTTATCTTATTCGTTGGCTTAAAACCTTTGAAGTCTATTGTTGAATGTTGATAGGTATTGCATCAATATTTTTAACCTAAAGGAGTAAATTTGTTTAAAATCATTGGGAAATGGGAGGGAATGTATATCAATTTATCGTCCATCCTCTCATCCCTTAAGATCCTAATATCTTTAACTATAATGGCCGATAAATTTATCTACATCCCCAATGTCAATACGAAAAATTACCCTTTATGTTCATTACAATTAGTGTTTGTAAAGTTTGAATACTCAACTTGATGAATCAACCAATTAAAAATCAATAAAAGTCCTCAAAGTTCTTAAGCCAACGATTAAGAAAACGTTATTATAAAACTTTGTGGAAAAGTGTAATAAACAGTAAAATATCCCCTCCCTTTCTTATTTTTTGTTTTATAATTAGAAATGAAAGCTGGCATTCCTGGTGGTCCTTGGACCAGGCAGATCTTGTTCTGTCCAGATGTTAAACTGGCAGAACTCGCTGCCACAACAACCTAAACAAGTGGACACGGTTAATAAAACCAGGATGACAAATCAGAGTAACAACAAAGCATTTAAAATTAAATCAACATTAATATAAGTTTAGGGGTGTACATTCTGCATGGGATCCCTTGTCTGTACGTTCAAAGAATTTTGAAATTTGGATGTCGCATCTCCAAAATGGTTCTAGGAATCCATATTCCAAAAATCATCATGAAATTTGACTTTGAAATTTAAATTGGTAAATGTAGATTACAGAGTTGCTAACGCTTTCTAAATTATACCTAACTGTTACAAGAATCTTTATGTCAGATTTGAACGGAAAACACTTACTGACAAGCCTAAATTAACGATTAAGGTCTCCTGTATGCACTTTATATAAAGCTTCCCTTTTGAAAGTAAATAACTCAAGATTCAACGTATAATCCCTTTACAAGAAATTCAGAATTCTGACAAACACAAAGAGTAATATATAGAAAGCTTTATTGAACCTTACCCTTTTCTGTATTTGATTTAGCTTTGTGAAAGGACCAATGTCTCTAATATCACTGTGAAGATCCATGCCATCAGATACCTTAAATTGAAACAAAATCATTATAGTTGTTAAGTAAGATCTTCAAAAATGCTGAACATTTAAGCAGGGATGCTGAATCGGAACTCTCTATTTTTTTGGTTTGCTGGGTTTTCTTGTAAAAAAAAAGTAACGGGATCTCTGTTCCGGTTCTCTTTTGAAGTATAACATTTCGTAGGTCCTGGGAAGGTTCATGGCAATTTTGGAGGAGGGTACCACAGTCCACCAGCCTGCCATTTGTTTATTAGTAGCGAAGCTACTCTATAATTCACAATGTCCGTCCGTCCGTCTGTCCGTCTGTCCGTCTGTCCGTCCGTCTGTCCGTCCGTCTGTCCGTCCGTCCGTCCGTCCGTCCGTCCGTCCGTCCGTAATGAATTGGGGGAAACGTGATTTTCTCGGCTCCTATAAAAGATAGAGAGCTGAAATTTTTTGACAACATTCCCATCGATAAGGAGCACAATTAACTATAAAACATCAATGGCGGTCGGACGGCTTTTTAACAGGTTTTAGGCTATTTTTATATTTTCCAAATTTTCCCCATATCTTTGGAATTTATGGTCCGATTTTCAACATTTTTTCAGTTAAAGATATCAAAAATAAATTTCTCGTCATTTGAAGAAAACAACAATGACGGTCAGACTGCCTTTTTGCAGGTTTTTGGCTATTTTTATATTTTTCACATTTTTCCCCATATCTTTGGTGTTTATAGTCCGATTTTCGAATTTTTTCAGTTAAAGATATCAAAATTAAATTTCCTGTCGTTTGAAGAAAAAACAAAGACAGTCAGACTGCCTTTTTGCAGGTTTTTGGCTATTTTTATATTTTTCACAATTTTACCCATTATCTTTGGTGTTTATGGTCCAATTTTAAAACTTTTTTGCATTAACAGTTTCAAAATATGTTTTCCCACCGTTATGTGCATCTAGTATGTAATTTACTTTAACCGTCTTCATCATACAAAATAAAACAAGGTTTCGTGTTTATTTTCTCCAATAAATCTATTCTTGATTTTGATAAATACACTTTAAATCTACTTCTACGTATTCCCATCCACAATTTTTTGTGCTTCGCTACTTATGGATGTTGTCATCCTTGTTTTTTATTTTTTTACTTTTTTTCAATTTTGCTTACAATGGATTCGTAATATTTTTCTGATTCTAAAGGTATATATGAACCCATATTTTTTTACCTGTGAAATGATAAAATTAAGTTCAAAGTTTTTATTCTCGTGGGTTTAAAAAAATCAATTTTTTCAATAATTACCTGACAAAATTCAAAAAGTAAGGTGTCAAATTAAAGATCTTACTATTTTTGTACATAATGGACATTTTCTTCCTTTTTTTGTTGCGTTTTAGTACCTTAAAATCGACTTAATCTTTTTTTTAAAAACTTAAATTACTTAAAAAATAAGAGGTCTACAAAAAAAACCGATTGCATATCTGAATTCTATGAAAAATTTTACATCTACTACTTACTAAAAAAAACCGGCTAGCTATAAAAAAAAGTTGATACACCTTCTTTAAATAACAAGGATGACAACATCCATAAAAGCGAAGCACTGAAACGGTAGGACAAACGGACATTAACACTTGTATAGTATCTGAACTGAAAAATCGGAACATAAATGTATAAATGTCGAATCAAAATTGTAGGTAAATTTGTTGAAAAACTGCTTAAAAACAGGATAATGTTTATGGACATACTTACATTTTTGGACTTGATTATAGAGTTGCTTCGTTTATAGTATTGTTCTTTGTTGTCCCAGGAATCAATATATCAAAAATCAGATCAAACGGATAATTAAAACACTTGAAAATTTGTTGTTAAAAAAGTAGAAAAATCAACATGTTTAAAATGGACGTACGGACATTCTGGTAATGATTATAGAGTTGCTACGCTTTCTAAATCGTACCCAACTACTACAGGAATTATCATGCAAAGTTTGAAATCGATAGGACAATTCTAACATGCCTAAATTAACGAATAAAAGCTATCTATCTCGGACGGACGGACGGACGGACGGACGGACGGACGTACGGACGGACGGACGGACCGACCCTAATTATAGAAAAGCTTCGCTTTTAAAAATGGGCAAACACCCAAGAGACCCCTAGATACTTAAATAATAAAATAGATTGATGGGTAAATCCTGTTTGATTCTTCTTCTTTTTACTTATTAACAGTTAAAACAAGGATGACAACATCCATAAGTAGCGAAGCTCAAAAAATCCTAGAATGGACAAACGGACAAAGTAAGTTTATTGAGCAGATGTTCAGTTCAATGAAAGAAGAATTTGCAGAAACGAAAATCACAAAACCTTCAAAAAAAAAAATAACGTTTACATCTGTATAGATTAGATGCGCATATGTCATAGGAATCTTTCTCTGAAAAATTCAGCTGTCCATCTTTAATAGCATCCCAAAAAGTTACATTTCTCCCAAAGCGTTACGGACTGACTGAAGGACAAAGTGAAACACTAAAAAATTAACCCATCTCCCTTACCCACATACTAAAAAGCCTAAATATTTTACCTGAATAAAGTTGAAGTCCTTCTGGGTTGGTTGAATAATGCTTCTACCCAATTGAGTGCTTGACAAACGATCTAAAGCTTTAGCTTTGCGCAAATCTGATCCAATTTATAGGTTTTCATTCTCTTATCAAATACTAAGTAGTAGGAAAAATATTGAAGAAAAAATAGGTAACTATTACGCATGTTGACCGCTTTCCATTGAAGGAAAATTACTATCCTAATATATATAGTAATTTTGTCTGTAGCCTAAGACTGAACCGATTAAGTTCTCCATTTTATGGAAACTACATTTAGGTACTGGAATGGTTTTAGGCTATGTTACAATTAGATTTAAGTTCTGGAATGGATTTTAGGTTTTTTCTCCCTTTGAATACAGAGCTCTAGTAGCTAAGGGCGTAACCGCTAGTTTATTTTAAAGTAAGAAAACCTGCCTGTATTAAGTCTGTACAAAAACTTGACGAAAACCAAAGCTTCGTCATTATCCAGACCAAAACTATGAATTTCATTGGTTGAAAATCTTGTAGTACGAATCATGTACCTAGAATATGATTTTGTTTATCTTAAATTCGAATATATTTGAAATAAAGCAAACATAATCTATTTTCTTTAACTAAATACTTAAATCTAGATTATGTGTATAACATTATTACTACCTAATCGTCTTAGCAATCTGTTAATATACATTTTTGGGATTTATGTACAATTGAATAAGACAAATATAAGGGGGGGGGGGGGGGTTAATGCAACCATCTTGTAATCAATGTATAAATGGCACTTAAAATTCGAATTTTGATCTGAAATTTTGCATGAGTAATCTTGGTAGGTCTATTTTCCCTAAATCGAAAAAAAAGTTGAAAAAGTAACGGCTAACGGCTCAACCGTTTTTTGGCTATTTTTAGGGCAAATCTGTCATAAATTACGTAGAAATCAACTTTTTGAAACATATTTTTGCTTTTAATCATGTGAAATGATACAAAAAAAAACATTTTTTTAGATTTCTAGTACCAGCAACTACCGGCTAGAACCGTTTGAAAACGTTTTAGATCGGAAAAGATCATTCTGTGGAGAGAGGTTTCGTGATGAATTTCGCTTGAAAATACCCAACAAATGGCTAAACGGATGAGCCGCCAGCCGTTAGCCGCTACTTTTCCAACTTTTTGTTCGATTTAGGGAAAATAGACCTACCAAGGATTACTCATGCAAAATTTCAGATAAAAATTCGAATTCTAAGTGCCATTTATACATTGATTACGAGATGGTTGCATTAACCTCCCCCCTTTAATCTACATTCCCAATGCCGATAAATAAAATTACAACATTTCAATGTAGATTAAAATTGTTTGATAAAAATATAAAATGACACTTCTAGTTTAGAACCAACCAATCCATCCTATAATATAAAGTATTTAGCATTTTTATCTGTAGCGAAGCATCTCACTAACCGCTGTACCGATATGGTTCTCTTTACAGCTTCTAATAGGTCCTGGGAAAGTTTATAACTATTTCGGGACAGGGTAACACTTGCATCTAAGGGGAAATTGCAAAAAAAAACTAACCCCATCTAACGGCGAGTTCTACAGGGGCGCGGTCGCTAGAATTGTTAAAAAGTACCTTATGTTTTCTGTTGTCACAATTTTTAAAAACTACGAACATTCAAGACATATTAATGAAGATAACCTGGTACAAATTTTTGCATTCTCATTGTCCCTTTCTTCCATGAGCTCCTGTTTGTACGCCATGTTGGAGAAGGGGGACTTCAACTCTTGAACAAACCCAAAACAGCGGTGGAACTTTTTTGTGATCACGTTGAAGATGTCCAAGGTAACAATTGTGTGTGGAAAGCCCATTTCTGTTTCCAGCTCTGATAAATAGATGCAAATATTGATATTAAAAACACAGCTGGCTTTATGAACAGAAAAAAGCCGTTGATTGAAACAAAATTGGGATTTTATATTACTAAGATACACTAGGTACCAACCTATTTATTGAACTTCTACAATGGTCAAGTAAAGAAGTGATAGATTAGACTTAAATTTTTCTTTAAGAAAGGCCTGGGAGTGGGCTTCCTAAATTAGTGGGTATTATTCTTATTTTAATCTTCGTGGAAAATTGTCTGCAATAAAATGATATACATAATTTTTTAGTAAAGCTGAGAACCAGTTCTAAACTAGCAGATATTAATCGGTTTGAAGCTATACTGGAATACATATACCTGCTAGGGTAAGAACACTGTAACAATAAAATGATGAACTGTCTTTCTCACGTGACTTGATCTTTTGTAGGATACATGGCAGACCTTTGTCTGTCTCTTTCTTTTCCTACGTAAAAAAAAAACATTTAGTTTTTTAAAATAGGAAAATGGATAGTTATAAAATTAATTTACAACCTAGTATGGAGCACTGTCTGGGTCCATAAACAGGCATACATTGATTTTCCAGGTAAAGATTCTAAGGAGTTCAAGGAATGATTAAGTTGTTCCTTTACCATAACCCTGGGTGTTTGAAATCAAAATAACATTAGCTCAAAAAGTTTTAGAACCACATTTTCTTATTTGTTGTCTTAAATTTTTGAGGTGCTTTAATTAAACCTTTATTGGTTGGTTCAAAACATCTTTAGTTATGACGTGGTGTCCCGCTGAGATTAGAACCTATCATCATTTCCACAACGAGTGGATGCGCTACATGTTGAGCCACGTAATGTGTAATACCTGGTAGCTGGATTGAATGGACGCCCAGATGTCATGTACGATCATCGGAAACAGAATGTTGGAGTAGTGACTGAATGACGAGAATCTCGTCGGCATGGTTTGGAGTTTATTATCCAAATTAGCCAAAATGTCTGGTGCGTTGCCTTCTGAATAAAAATAAAATATTAAAAAAAAGTGTATCAAAACACAAAGAAAGTTATTGATATAGATTATTTCGACATCCTTACGTATACAGATAGAAAGACAGACATATACCTACCTATTAAAACTGACACATTTGCAAACAAAAAGGTACTAATACATTAAGACAGACATATATAATATTAGAACTCTAGAATTAGAGACGTGACATGTATCATACATACTAGGTATACTTATAATCAAACAGACATCTAGCAGGAATCTAAAGTGATAAGACAATGTCCGACAAATTGATGTACATCCCAAATGTCAATACACAAAATTACCCCTTCTGTAGATTACAATTTGTGCTTGAAACGTTTGGACACTCATTTTAATGAACAAACAATCAAAATCCATTCAAAGTCCCACCGTTGTTAAAATACGAAATTTGAAAAAGAAAACATTATAAAACTTTGGGGACTAGTGTAATAAACAAACTAGACAAACTAACGACTTGACTTGTTCACAATCCTAAACCAAACCTCCCTCCCCCCTTATTTTGGAGAAATTAAGAACGTGAAGTTTATTTAGTTACTACTTTTCATCTTAGGTCAGGTTATACTTGGTACAGGTTGGCCCCTGCACGGTTTAGGCATAAAGAAAAAAACTACCTATTCCTCGCTTATTTTCAATTTAATTTTTAAAAAGGAAGGGGGGTTCTGCTCCAGCAAGGTACTTTGTGTAAAGCAACAATTATAGATTTATTAATGTACAGAATGTCTTTGCATAGTCTCCTTAAAAAGCAACCAACACAGGTAGCTTGTATAGTAACCAGGGTTTCGGATCCGGATCCGGATCCGGATCCGGATCCGCAAGGATCCGCATATTTTGAGTCCAAGGATCCGGATCCGGATCCGCAAAAAAAATGCGGATCCGGATCCGGATCCTTAGACTCCAAAAAATGCGGAAAAAATGGAAAAATCTACCTAAATTTATATAAAATCTCACACATTCTCTTGATGAGAGCCAATCTTTAAGGTTTAGGTTCAGACTTGAAAATTAAAAGTATTTTTGACTTCGAATTGAAGAATTAATTTTTTTTGAAAAATTTGGTGATTTTATTTTTATTGTCAAAGATCCGGATCCGGATCCGGATCCGGATCCGCACTGACCAAATTTTGAGGATCCGGATCCGGATCCGGATCCGCATAAAATCAATGCGGATCCGAAACCCTGATAGTAACTATGCTTCACAAATGAATACCTTTGTTCTGTGAATCCCCTTCCTCTACTTGTAGCCATTCTGTCTTCCAATTTAGAATAATGTTCACTAGATTTTCATTTGTTATCAACTCTTTTTTCCTAAAAAAGATATGTTTAGAACAAGATTGGCTGCTTTTTAAAGAAAAGGGATGTGACACTAAAAATGAACCTTTTAGAATTCAGAAGAAAAAAACAGAATTAATTTGAAAAAAAAATTACAGTGCTATTACAAATCCTTTATACTAAAGTACCAGTATCTGTCTGTATGTAAGAGGCTGAAACTATTATTTTAAAATTTTCACCCATATTATATACTGCAGTGCTCTAATAAAGGAAAACTTATCATGGATATTTGAACGCTCTACTATTTAACATATTTGTCCTTGTAAAATTTCTCAGATTTTTTATACCTTTTTTGGACGGAAGAATCAGGGGTGGCAGTTGTCTTTTTAGGAGTAACACTGGCAGCTGTTTTTCCTGTTGATTTGGTTGAAGTATTTAACTTCTTGGCGGCCTTCTTTGATTTTATGCTTGCAGGTGTGCAATCTTGCTTGGAAATAGCTTTAGCTTTGTCATGTAAATTTAAATTGAACAGGCTGTCAGACTCAGTACTTGAATTACTTGTCAAATTTCTAAAACTATCATCATCTGTCATATAGCTATAGGCATCATTCTCTGCTTCTGAAGATTCGTCTGAAGTGTATATATCTAAGTCTGCATAGGTTTGCAAATGGTTCTTTTTTTCAGGTTCTCTTGGTTGTACAGTATTTGCAGTTTTTGGAATGGTTCTTTTGGCAGTCGCAATCACCCTTTTTGGTGTTTGGGTTTCAGAGTTTAAATTCAAACTCTGCAGCTGCTTAGTAATCACATGATCTATGTTTAATTTCTCTTTTGGTTGAATAATCGTTGAAATTTTTGTCAATTTCTCTACATTTTGTTTGGCAGGTTCAATTGTCTTAAATCTAAAACCAGCTAAATTTATATCCACTGCTGATGAGTTGGCTTGAGTCAAATTGTTGGCTTGCTGCTGTTGCTGCAAAGGCTTTGCTGCAGATTCCAAGGTTTTAAATCTGAAACCTTGTAAATCTGCATTTGTTGAGGTATTTGCAATTGGTGTTGTAGTTTTGGAGGTAGGATTGTCAGTGATTGAGGATAAAGATTTGAAATGAAAACTAGGTTTTTCTCCATCCAGTAGTGGCTTGAATTTAAAACCTGACAGACGATCATCCATTTGTTGAGCTGTTTTCTGTGGATAATGCTTGTCACTTGTTGTAAGAGCATTATCTGTGACAGACACTGGTTTTTCTTCCTTGCTGGAAAAGGCCCCCATTTCGGCTGAAAATAAGATAATTTCCTGTTAAATACCTACAAGTAAATATAAAAATTTAGAAGTGTATATTATCTAAAATTTCCATATCTCCCCCCGGAAAAGAAGGGAGTGCAATTAAATTGGAAATATTTCATATTTTTACTTTATAAATTTGGGAAAGAAATAAAGTGCGATGGGGGGAAAATTCATTTAGGACATAAATATTATGCTGTTAAACTATTTAAATTAAAAATATAAGTTTATAATATCAAGTGCAAGTATAATGCAATTATTATACTTCTATTTATTCAGTCAAACCTTCATCTAAAGTGTCCTTATTGAACTTACACACTTCTTTTTCCATTGCATAGTCCCTAGTATCTAATGAAAGAACATATAATAAGAATATCACACATAATACTTGAATCATCTTTCTAATTATCCTTTCACTTCAAGATAAAAGTATTTTTTGCATTGTATTATAAAAAGCTTTCCGCGGATATTAATATCAAAAATTAAAGATTAAAACCAGAGTTGATCGCCAATATTCATAGAAAACTGCCTATAATACAATGCCATACATAATTTTTCAGTATGATTGAAAACCGGTTATAATCCAGCGGATATTGATCAGCTTCGAGGCCATACTGGAAAATACCTTCCATACGATTGTTCTGTGTTGTTCCTTGACGAAAATCAAAGGTTAACTAAATGTAGAAAATGATTTATTTATACTGTAATCTTAAATTCGCTACGCGACAGTGTCTAGTGATAAAAGTAAAAGAAACAAGGATGTCAACATTCATAAACACAAAGCTTACAAAACAATAGAAAATATGTCCATTTTTGGGGAAGTTATTTTGCAAAGTTCTATTTCTATAGAACAAAATTATTTTCTATCATGACTAAATTAAATAAAAAAGTTAAATAGGAGGTAGGTATGAGGTTTTGCAAAGACATGTACAAATGAAAGTTTAATGTATATCCAAAAAATCTTCAAAAACTTTTTTTAAATCCAAAATAAACAGGTATTTTAAAACACCGTGTTAAATAATCTCCAATTTCTGACATGAGTCATCGTGTGTTTATTATGTCTTTAATTGCTGAAATATTTAGGTATTTCAACTTGTTAAGCCACATTGTTGTTATCTTCTGTTACAAAAAAATTAAATCCTTTTATTAATTTTACTAAGCCACAAAAAAATCGTGATTTAAAGAGGGATGTGATGATGTTTAGTAATTTAGATTTTTTAGACTTTAAATTTATAGGGATATGAAATAATTTTATTAGAGAGATCACATTACTCCCCACCCCCCTTCCGCGGGGCTTATAATACCCTAAAATTGGACCTAACCTCAGTTTTCTTAGTAGGTATTCCCTTTATAAAGAAGATTTTTACTCTTTTATCTTCTTTTCAAAAAAATTGTCAATTTTGTTAGTTCTAGGAGCCCCTGAGGGATAGAGGTGAACATGGGGTTGACTTCTTAAAAATAAGCTTGTTAAATTCAACATAAAAATATCAACAAAGAGTTACCCAATAAAATAAATTCAGTGTCACTTTTATTAAAATTTCCATTCAAATGTTAAAATGCATTAAGAGATAAACCTTCCTAGATTGGAAATTATTGTTCTAATCAATTACCACATTGATATATCATTGTCTATATTTTTCCTTTCCAATCAGGGAACTTTAGGGATAAGACAATGAATGGTTAAACAAAATTAAATCTTCTAAAGATTAAAATTATTTGTAAGATTTACCGCAGCTAGTTTTCGGTAAAAAATCTCATAGGGAGATTTCAAAATGTAAAACTGATGAGAGAATGTGTTCATAAATCTTAGATTACCAATATAAGGGGGGGGGGGGAATGTGGTGACTCGTCACACGACATACCAGCAATTTTATTTTGGGTGCTACTCCCTTAGTTTTAGAGATAATTGGATGAAATCTTTTGGGCTGGGTCACTAATTACCCCAACTATTGGTATCTTTAAAAAAAACGGCGGCGAGACCGCCGCTCCCGCCGCCCGCCGCCGTTTTCCGCCACCACCAAAAAAAAATTTTTATTGCATTTCTCGCCGAATTAGGCAATTTGGAATCATTTGAGACCCTGTTATTTTTTTCAAAAATTTTTCCCCTTACAAGCAACCCTTAGTCATTTTTTTCAAATTTTCGTTTATGAAGGTATATCTTAAATACAGTATGCTACTCCCTTAGTTTTAGAGATAATTGGATGAAATCTTTTTGTTTGTGTCACTAATTACCCCAAGTTTTGGTATCTTTGAAAAAAAAACAGCGGCGGGACCGCCGCTCCCGCCGGCCGCCGCCGTTTTCCGCCGCCACCATAAAAATTTTTTTATTGCATTTCTCGCCGAATTAGGCAATTTGGAATCATTTGAGACCATGTTATTTTTTTCAAAAATTTTTCCCCTTACAAGCAACCCTGCGGGGGGACATTTTTTTCAAATTCTCGTTTATGAAGGTATATCTTAAATACAGTATGCTATTCCTTTAGTTTAAGAGATAATTGGATGAAATCTTTTTGATTGTGTCACTAATTATAAGTTTTGGTATCTTTCAAAAAAACGGCAGCAGCACCGCCGCTCCCGCCGTCCGCCGCCGCCACGAAAAAATTTTTTTTATTGCATTTCTCGCCGAATTAGGCAATTTTGAATCATATGAGACCATGTTAATTTTTCAAATTTTTTTGGGGCGGTGGCGGAAAACGGCGGCGGCGGATGGCGGGAGCAAGGTTGCTTGTAAGGGGAAAAAATAACTTGGTCTCATATTATTCCAAATTGCCTAATTCGGCGAGAAATGCAATAAAAAAATTTTTTTTGGTGGCGGCGGAAAACGGCGGCGGACGGCGGGAGCGGCGGTCCCGCCGCCATTTTTTATTCAAATATTTTCAAATATTTTTTTACTGACCTACCTAAAAAGATTTTGTTTCAATATCTTTAAAAGCACAGGAGTAGCACTGAATTTAAGATATACCTTGATAAACGAGAATTTGAAAAAAATGACTAAGTCCCCCCGCAGGGGTGCTTGTAAGGGAAAAAATTTTTGAAAAAAATAACATGGTCTCAAATGATTCCAAATTGCCTAATTCGGCGAGAAATGCAATAAAAAAAATTTTTTGGTGGCGGCGGAAAACGGCGGCGGGCGGCGGCGGTCCCGCCGCCGTTTTTTTTTAAGATACCAATAGTTGGGGTAATTAGTGACCCAGCCAAAAAGATTTCATCCAATTATCTCTAAAACTAAGGGAGTAGCACCCAAAATAAAATTGCTGGTATGTCATGTGACGAGTCACCACATTTCACCCCCCCCCCCTTAAACTCTGATGTTCTTTCCCTCCGTGTTGAAAATCCTTTAGATACCAAACAAAGATAAGAAAGTCTGAGTAATTTCACAATGTTTATAAAAAGTTTAAAGATTAGACTAAATAAATCAAATAAAAATATGATTCATATTTCTAAAAGTACAAAAATTTGAAACATTAAAAGAAATTTTAAAATCCTACACTTCTAAACAAAAGTCAGGACAGGTTTAGTACGCAATAATATAAAAAAATATTCAAAAACCAATTTATAATTGGAATGAAATAGAAAGACGATAATATAAGATTTTTTGTGAAGGCCTTTAACAATATGCGTAGGATTATTTCGGACAGGTAGGTACCAATTGATAATTATGAACTATTTATAATAATTACCTACTCCAAAATACCCATAGATAATTCATACAATAATGCTTTTCTATGTGTCTATCATGTTCTATTCTGATTTTTAAAACATGTGACCATATTTAGTTATTATACTACGATCAAAAGTTATATTATTAGTTCGAGACTAGAAAAAATTCTACAAAAAGAAATGCGGTAGTATAGCTAAATCCACGATAACTAAAATAATAAACAACATACCTAACAATTTATAAGAGAAGGGGAACTCAATATAATAACTAGGGATGGGAATCCGTCGAATTTTTGGGCCGGATTCGGATTCCGGATTCTGAAGGAATCCGTCAAAAAAAGTGACGGATTCTTGCGGATTCCGGATTCTTATTTTTGGCGGATTCCGGATTCGGATTCCGGATTCTAGCAGTATTTTAAAGGGCCGTCCGTCACAGAGGAATAGCTTTTTTCATTAATTTAACACTATGTTACTTGGTTGAAGCCTTGATTTGTTTAAAGTGTTAAACATTTACATCACATTAATAATTATTAAAATTTGTTATGTACAAAAAAATTTAAGAGGGAGTTGTAAGAAAAAACTGAAGACGGTAATTTTAGCCTACCAATTTAGAATCCGGAATCCGCTATAAAAAACGGATTCCGGATCCGGATTCGAATTCCAAAATAGGCCGAAAATTGGGCGGATTCCGGATTCCCATCACTAATAATAACGGAAAAAGAAATATTAAATCGAGAATTTTACCCGCTTGGCGCCGACGGACAAACGAACATGGAGAAATTAAACAAAAGTTAATGAACTTTTAATATTTAAGTAAAAGATTTCGGAAACATAATCTTTCTTTACACTGTATCTTTAAATAGTTTAAATAAGGATATTTTATAGACCTATTCGTTAAGTATTCACCAATGAAATAATAATTTTACTAATTTACCAATTGATGTCGACAAAATACCTAAATAATAATGTCAAATATATGCTTTAAATTAACAAACGAAAGTTTACATATTCGCTTTCCAAAGTACGTACATTTAATTACATACCTTTGGCTTTGACATTAACAAAAAAAAATCATACAAAGTTTAAGATCTATAGTACAATTCTAACCTGCCTAAAAAACGAAAAGAGCTATAACAAACGGCCGGACGTTATAGCTTTAATAATAAAGGATTTGCAATTAAAAATGATTCACCGTCGCGCGCGCCTTAAATTCTGTCAATCATTTAAAATAATGAAAACCTGCACATAGAAACAAATCAAATCAGACAATACTTCTCTCGATAAAATTTCCTTTACGAAAAATTAATTTTAATCCTTTTTTAATGATTTATATTACTTTAATAATCATTTACTACTTATTTTTCTTATTTTTCATTTACAAAATGAAGAAATCCTATTTAATCACGTTGATATTAAATAAAAATCGGAGAATATTTCTGAGGGAATTTTGTGGTGCAAGTTTTCGAGGCATAACATGCCTACTCGCGAATACCGCGAAACACTATGAACCTAATTCCTTATTTCAAATAATATGACGAAATAATTAGGATTGAAAAGAAGAAAATTATGCTCGATGTTGAAGCAGGTTATGTATTGTAATAAAAAATACCAGATAAAGGTTTATTTTTGATGATGTAACAAGTGCCTAATAAAAAATTACGCCATACAATAAAAATGACCAATGATAGGCAAGTATACATTTTAATTGAATAATCATTGTATTGTATGACGTCATTTTTATTAGGCACTATAAGATGCTTCAACATCGAGCATACAACTTTTTCATATGACGGTAACTACAAGGTGTGTTATAGTCGAGTTCCCTTATGCCCCCCACCCCCAGGCTAGTTTAAAATTACTCAAATTAATGTGTACACCCTAATAGGGGCCCTGGATTAGAAGAGCAAAGGGGGGCTAGAAAAATGGCTAAAAACAATCCCAAACCTACATATAAAAAATAGCCTTAAACCATCACAGGGCTTATGTGAAGCTTGCCTAAAATAGAAAACGGTTTAGTATAAATTAGATCATAAGCTACAGACAAAAAAACCTTACTACTTAATACATTAAGATAAAACAACCTCTTTATGTCTGTTCCTTTAGCGCCATAATGAGCTTATTTTCATATTCTTATAAAAAATATTAATAATTGATGATCTAATTATCTCTAGATTAACTTTCTATATTATTGAATATAATAGAGGAAAGTGTCTTTTCAAAACTACTAATTTTGATTATTTAAATATTTTCATTGTATTTTTAAAATTTTCATTGTTGACCATAATAGAAAATCATAAAGTTTGCAGAGGTGGGGTGTACCACCCACCTGAACATGAAAAGCAAAGGAATACTTTTATAAAGATCTCTGAAAAATAGTCTTAAACTTGACTAAGATTTCCATTAAGATTATAAAGCAATTGTTCAATAAGTTTCCTAGATCTTATCATACACAAAGACAGACTTACTTTCACTTGAAAATCCAGCTATTGAATTAAATAGGATATTAAATGTATTCCTGTATTAAATGTATTGTATTAACAAACAAAAAATGAGAAATATCTATTAATTATAAATCAGATAATCACAGACAGGTAATTAACTTCAAGAAAATATTAGTCTGATGATTTTGTGATTAATTTTTATTTTCTAATTTGTCTTCAATTTTTCCGCTAGTTCGAAACAATCATATGAATAAATTTGGAGAAAAATAACATTTGGAAAAATTTCCCTTCTGAAAAAACTATAGGAATAATCATCTTATAATGAAAAGAAATTTCAAAAAGTCTTAAGAAAACTATACAACTTATTGGTAAGTAAAATATGTTTTTCCGCAATTTTCTTTTTTTGTATTCCATAGCCCAGTCCTGGTTAAGGTATCGCCAAGATTTCAAAGGATAAAAGTACGGACTATTTGACAGTAAATTACAGTAAGGTTGAGGTTAAAATGCTACTGTGATACAAAGACAGATACAAAAGCATAAGATCCTTTTAAATCAATTATGGAAATCAGTTTTCAATTATAATCTCATTTAATAGGAGGTTCAATTGTCATCAAATATTTTTTTTGTTATCAAAAAGTAAAAGTAAAGAGAAAGTGAGCATTTGTTTGTTTGTTTACATAATTATCCTTATAAAAAGTAACAGGATCTGTGTTTGTCTGTCTGTGTGTATCGAAAAATCTCACAAACCGCTGAACCGATGTGGTTCTCCTTAACATTGTATCTCCTCATAGGTACTAAGAAGGGTTAGAAATATTTTATGGAGGATACCACCACTTTCCAAAGAGAAATCACCCTAGAAAAAAAGACCCTATCAATTTTTTAAATTTTAATTTCGACAACACCGCCTTCCCCCCCCCCCCCCCCACCCACAACCTTACTTGTACCTAGAGGCCTCTAGGAGCACAGCAGCTAGTTATTCTTATTTTATTAGAAAAAAGGAGAAAACATGTATGTTAGTCAAACCAAGCCAATAACAGACAACAATGAACAGAAATTTCCAAGGGATGTTCATAAAATTTTCATCTATCTATCTATCTATTTATCTTTCTAACTATCAATTTATTTGTCTGTCTGACAGTCAGTCTGTCTGTGTGTATGTTTGTATGCCTGTCTGTCTGTATGTCTATACCTGTCTGCTTGTCTGTCTGACAGTCAGTCTGTCTGTGTGTATGTCTGTATGCCTGTCTGTCTGTATGTCTATACCTGTCTTTTTATCTATCTAAATATCTGACACCATGGAAACTGTCCCAATTTTGTATAACTTTTGCGGAACATGTTCCAGTTACGTCATATTTTTCTTTCCCGAAAAAGGGAAGGGAGGAAGAAAATCTCTTCAAAAGAGATGGGGAAAACCCCCTTTTCTCCCATCTCTTTTTTCTTCTCCCCTTCCCTTTTTTTTCTTTCCCCCTTCCCTTTTTCGGGAAAGAAAAATATGACGTAACTGGAACATGTTCCGCAAAAGTTATACAAAATTGGGACAGTTTCCATGGTGTCTAAATATCTATCTGTCTATCTATGAACACCCACGATCCACCCTCCTGGCAGAGACTTCTATGAGATGACAAGTAATATATTTGCTATTGTGAATGAACTCTCTGAGAATGATGATGACAATGATAAAGAAGAAGAAGAATCTGACAAGAATAAGAATCTTAATGAGCAGGGTCAGTTACAAAACAAATAAAATCAGGTGTCTAAAGGGATAAGACAGATGGCAGATAGATTGATGTACATCCCATTTGTTAATACACAAAATTATTCCTTTGAAAATTACAATTAGTGGTTGAAATACTTGGACATTTAACCAACTTAATAAACCAACCAATCAAAACCCATTAAAGTTGATAAAGCTTTGAAGCCAACAAATACGAACAAGTTATTATAAAACTTTGGGACTAGTGTAATAAACAGTCCATTGACCCTTCTCTCTCTCTCTGTATAAAAATACTTTAATTTATATTTCTTATAGTTGTGGCTTTGCCCCAATTATTGTCTTCAGATAGGTATGGATGGTCATTTAGGCATGTCAGAATAGTCCTATCGATTTCCAACTTGGCATTGCAATTTCTGTAGTGGCTGGGTCAGTGGAGCAGTTTATGAGATCTTACTATACTGGTCATATTTACAAAAAAAGAAAAGAAAATACTACTATCCTTATAATAAAGCAACAGGATGTTTGTCTGTACCAAAGGATCTTTCTAACCGCTGAACCGATATGGTTCTTCTTTATAATATAGATTCTTAAAGGTCCTGAGAAGGTTAAAAACAATTTTTGAGGAAGGTACAAGGTCCACCAGCCTCTCAAGAGAAATCACCAGAAAAATAATCTCTAACTAGCGCTACCTAGCGGCCAATTAGATATATTTTGGTAAACAGCTGATCTTAACATAGTAAAAGAAAACATTTTACATGTCTCTAGAGGCCTCTAGGGGCGTAACCGCTAGTAATATTATATATTTGGGAAATATAAGTGTAAAGCCCTTATTCCCCTTTACTGCCTTTATTCCCCTGGCGAAGCAACTACAACTGAATAATTGTAATTATTTATTTTAGATAAAGAATTTTGCAGCTATGATAGAATAGTATCAGGTGAAATTTTATATATTTATAAAAGCAAAGCATTTTTATATTTTGCGTCTGTCTGCCCGTCCATAACATCTAGCTCTTATCTTGAATTTAGTCACATACGAATAATATTCCTATAAAATTCAAACTTGGTATGATGATTCCTAAATCAGCTAGATACAATTTAGAAAGCATAGCAACTCTGTAATCATTACAAGATAGTTCGTATGTCCATTTTAAACGTGATAATTTTAAGCTTTTTTAAATATGAATATTTTGTAAGATTTAAACATTATAACTTCCCTTTATTTTTGAAAGATTTATACCTTGAATCAACAGGCATATGAAATATCATTATACTAACTTTGGAATATATTATAAGAAATTTTTGTCCAAAATTGTACATCTAATTTGTTGATCGTTTATATGGCTTTCTGATTTCTAAAACTTTGCTTTTATGGATGCTGTCATTCTTGTCATCGTATAGTTTACTATTCTTATTATTGCTACGCTATATTTCAACACAATTGTTCTTGCTAAAAGCAAAGATTTTCTACAACTAGGGTCGGTCCGTCTATACGTCCGAGCATCCTATCAGTTTCCCCTTTTAGTTAATTTAGACATGTTAGAAATGCCATAAGTATTTCGCATTATGATTCCTATAACAGTTAGGTACGATTTAGGAAGCGTAGCAACACTACAATTGTTATAAGAAAGTCCATATGTCCATTTAAAACATACTTATTTTTAACACTTTTGACAACATATATTTTTATGATATTATAATATTCTTATTCATCTGATTTTTGAAATAATGATTCCTAGGACATCAAGTTACAATATAAAAAAGCAGGGCATCTCAGGAATCAAACAAAAAATGAAAGTATGTCCTTTTGTCCTATCACTTATTTCCGCAATTTACAACAAATTTATGTACAATTCTGTTCAGACTTACAAATCAATGTTCTGCTTATTAACCCTTACAGATCGGGGGGGGGGTCATATTGACCCCCCCCTCTAGTTTTTTCAATGGCATTTTTTTTGTAGGTAAGATAGAGAGTTGTGACTTCATGACTTTTTAAGTTTAGTAATTATACGTCGGCAAGAGTTGATTTTATTAGGATATCTGGTCTGTGTCGGTCGTGGTGTCCGGTCAAAGTCGGTTGGGTAGCACCAAAATTTAAAAAAAATTCTAAATAAATCTTAATTTCTACATTATGACTTTTGTGTATAAGGTAGAAACCTAAAATTTTTTTTGGTGAATACTTAGATATCAATGACCTTATGAGAAAAGTGGTGTTATGACCGTTTGACCGCTCCCTGACCGACTTTATGACCGATTTTTGTCCGGCTTTTACTACAGTCATATATCATGAATATCGTGGCTTCTATTACAGCTAGAGACCTATAATTTTTTTTGGTAAATCCTTGAGCAACAATAAACAGATAAAAATATTAATTGGCGCCGCCAACCGCCGTTTTACCGCCGTAACCGCCGAAAATGGCGGTTTCCGTTATTTGCCGTTTTTCGGCGATGATCAGAAAAAGTAATTTTTTTGTTATGAAAAATAAAAGTTCGTCCTAAAATTTGGTCATCCTAGCTGCAAAATTGGCCGCTCTACAGCTGTTTTAAAATTTAGCGGCTGGCCGCTAAAAAGCGGCTAAGGAGCGGCCTGACCGCTATGACTAGAAAAAGTAATTTTCTCTAAAAATACACATGAACCACCAGAAAAAAATTTTACGTCTTTATCTGTAACAGAAGCCAAGATAGAGGGGGGGGGCAATATGACCCCCCCCCCCCCCGATCTATTAAGGTGGGAATAGGGGCCCGATCTGTAAGGGTTAAGTTCTGACACTCTACAAGGGTTATTGTTTATTTGTCCTTTGTTCTAATTTTGGAGCTTTACTTTTATTGATGTTGTCATCCTTGTTTCAGGTTATGGAGGACGTACAGCAGAAATGGACAACCATACAAATAATTCCAATAGTAGTACCATGTCACATACACTAATTATAGTTCTAACTTTGATTTTGGTTGTCCTCGTTGTTGTTGGATTAATTAAAGCACTCAACATAATACAATAATTTTTTTAAAATCTAAATAAAATTTTAAAAGAAAAGTTAATTCTTAAATATTTATGTAACAGGATATATGTTTGTCTGTCAGATAACTGCTGAACCGATTTAGTTCGCATTTACAATGGAGCTTCTCATAGGTCCTGAGAAGGTTTTAGGCTATTTTTCTGCCCTTTTATTTTCCGTTATGGTTTTCCTTTACAATGTAGCTTCACATATGTCTTGGGAAGGTTTTTACATATTTTGGGGGAGTGTACCACCATCCTCCGTTGAGAAATTGCTTTTTAAGACTAAAATTTTTAAGTTGGAGGAAGGGTAAACCCTTAAAAAAAAACTCAAGTGGGTCTAGCGGCTTCAAGGGGATAGGCCTTCCTACCTTTTAATTTTTAGTCTTAAAAAGAAAAGCGGAATGAAAATATTTGAGTAAATAGTAAATTTAAATTGAAAATGTGGGAAGGGTTTATGCCCCCCCCCCCCTCCCCCAAATTAAACCAAAAGTGGGTATAGAGCTTAAAGGGGCTACGCCGAAGTAATAAATCGTTGAAACCATCTTATCAATTTCATACCTTGCTCTATATTAGTGTCTTGATAAGCCTCTTCAACTGACCTCATAACAACGGAAGCTGCCGAATGAACTTGCGTCTCTAAATATATGTAATTATTATTAGTCAAAATTATGAAAATATTTATATACATTATATCCTATAATACAAAGTAGTAAGGTTTTTCTTTGTCTGAAGCTTAAGATAATCCGAATTGGCTTTACTTTTCAATGAAGCTTTAAAAATGTCCTTGGTGTTAGTTTTAGGCTATTTTCCTGGCCTACAATCCCCTTGCCTAGAAGCTACGGACGAAACAACTAGTATATGTATAAACTTTGTATCAAGGGGATATGTTTAAGATAGGCTAGAAAATTAGCTTAAAACCATCCAAAGTCTTCTATGATATGCATAAAATCTATGAATCTTAAAGGCTGCTAGCTGCAAAAGGGCTGAACGTACAGATCATTCCCGCACACTGTTTTAAGCGGCATAAGAATGCCTACAAATAATCTGGAATAGCCATAAATGCTAAATAGCAGTGTAGAGAAATGCGCGAAAAAGACCTATTTTACGCGTTTATTCTTCAGTGAAGCTTTACCTGTGCATCATTGGGTCTTGGCTATTCCAGATTATTTGTAGGCCTTCTTATGCCGCTTAAAATGGTGTACGGGTATGATCTGTATGTTCAGCCGTTTGGCAGCTAGCAGCCTTTTAAAATTTTTTACAACATTCGTTACCAGCAATATTTTACCGTGAACTGCAGTAGATCATAGATATCATTTAACTTTTATATGAGGATTTATTTATGAAGCTAACCTAAAAGATATAAGTACTAGATTTACAAAATTTACTATACATATACTTACTAACACTTTATAAGATGTAAACGGTTTAAATGTCGGCAAGCAACTATGCATTTATTTTTTTATTGAAAATACACTGAAAAAATTAGTTATAGTTATTAATTATTATGTGAAAATATTAAATTATTTTTAATAAACTAGCGGCTGTGCTCCTAACATCTACGGGGCTCTTTATTAAAAGGGAGAGATAGAGGACAGAAAAATAGCTTAAAACTATTCAAGTGATTAAATCTACAAATAAAGTAGCCTAAAACCATTCCCTGACCTATATGTAGCTTCCCTATAAAGGGAAACACAATCAGTTTATGTATTATTTATTAAAATCTTTAGCTTCAGGCAAAAAACCTTTGTACTTTACGTAATAGGATTAGCGCTCTCTATTCCTTAAAAATAATTTAAAGGCCCAAATTTAACTTGGTTTCTTAGCAAGTTGTGCCATCCAAAGAATAATTTTTAATCTTTTACCAATATCTAACTCTTTTAGATTCACTATTTTAGATATATGATCCTTACAACAATTGAAAAAGAACTAACTAATAACTAAACTTCGAAGATTTTATCTTTTTTGTTTCTGATAGTAGTCAAAACATTAGCTCTATGGTACACAGTGGGATCATTTGAAAAAGAATGGAACATCCTAAATAGGTCGACTTTTATCAATCATAGGTGTTAATAATAGCTGCAAAGAAAGAGCCAGAAATGGAATTTTTTTAAATTGAAATCTTTTTGATGCGTTATGTGATTATATATTGAATCTCATTATAGAGAAACTAGTGGCTTCGCCCCTAGCCTCTTAGGGCTTTGCCCCAAGAGGTTTGATCAACATCAGACATCAAGCTACTTTATATTAAAGGATAGCTGTTATAAATTTAGTTTACAAACTAAAAATTTTTAAAAACTTTTTACAGTGCAGTCTATAAGATTGAGAAAGTCAGGATTGTTTATGATATATTATTACTTGGATGTTGCATCAGATTTTTATGTACTCTAATAAAGTGATGCTCGCAGCTGGCTAAAACAACACGGATACCCCTTATCCACCCCCTTTATCCCATCACCTCCAATCTTACTGAATGTAAGAACAGGGTAATAAATGAAGTCCATATTAGCAACCAAAATCCAAGCATTCTATATCCATTATTCATTCAAGTGGACAGACTACTCTATAACTCAACTCTGGTATATCTTTTATAATAAAAAGTTTTGTAATAATTTTTATCACATCGTATTATAAACAGCTTTCCACAGAAATTAAAAGGAAAGATTAAAATCGCGTTTTGTTAGCCCCGAGGAGCGAAACCACTTTATTTTATGATTTACTATTGAATACAATAACAGCGCTATCATTCAAATACATATGTTTGTATTGAAATTAAGCTTCGCTTTTAAGAATGCTGCATTTTCTTATATAAAAAAGCTAAATATGATAAGCAACATATCAAATTTCGATCATTTTCAAGAAATTTTATAAGAAATTTGATTCCTATAAATCTTGAAATTTTTCAACACATTTATAATTTATATACAATTTCGCTTAGACTTAAATATTGATATTTTTCAGTTCTGACATTCTACAAGTGTTAATGTTCGTTTGCTAGTTTACAATATATTTCAATTTTAGAGCTTCTGATTTATGGATGTTGTCATCGTTGAAATATAACAATTTTTTGGAAATACTTACGACAAAAAAAATAATATATTTATAAAATTAATGGGCTATAAAGCTGTAATTTTGATATCAAATAAAAATTATAAACATTGTAAATGCATCCGTAGGATCTAGAGGTTCTGTATTCAAAATTAACAGAAATGGGTTAGAATAAGAGCTTTTACCACCCTAAGACTTAAATCTTATGTTAGGTGATTACCCCTAATGACTAGGCAGTTGGCCCCGCATGGCTAGAGCCTCCCGCAGAGGCTAAAATAGGAGAAAGGCTTCTGTGAAAAAACGACGAAACGCCCATTAAAATGTGTTAAAATACCTAAAAAAAACTTACTATTTTAATTATAGGGTATTATAGTTTTTTCGTTAGCTTTTTAAAAATAAAAAAATATATATACCAATAACGACTTCTAATAGATCTCTTTTAGGCATCCTTGCGACTTTTGAAAAAGAACTAACTAACTTTAAATATTTCTTTTTAAATTCGAGGATTTTAAAAGATTTTTTTCGAAGATTTTTAAATTTAAATCTCAAAACATCAAAAACTTCAAAAACCTTATCTTCATGGGATTCGCTATAACTTTTCTAATGCATGTAAAAATGATAATAGTGTTTTGGCGAATCGTCTCTGTAATCAAGTATTAAAATCAAATTCAGTCTACAAAGTTCAGACACTCCACAAAGTTCGTTTCTCCTTCCTTCTGATTTTAGTGCTTCGCTTTGTTATTTTGAAACGAATGCGATGGAATACGTTCATTTATAACAATTTTTTATACGTTTTACAGTTAGGGAGTTGAATCCATTTTTATAGAAGCAGAAATATAATCTATGATTATGGTTTGGACCCTCTAAAACTGTAATCTACCCTTCCACTTTCCCCTCTCTTGGTGAAGATATCTTCAACGCCGATACGATTTTTGAAATATAAGATTCCACTTTTGTCTCTCTTGTTGAAGATATCTTCACCAAGAGAGGCAAAAGTGAAATCTTAAATTTCAAAAATCGTATCAGCGTTGAAGATATCTTCACCAAGAGAGGGGAAAGTGGAATCTTAAATTTCAAAAATCGTATCGGCGTTGAAGATATCTTCACCAAGAGAAGGGAAAGTAGAATCTTACATTTCAAAAATCGTATCGACGTTGAAGATATCTTCACCAAGAGAGGGGAAAGTGGAAAGGTAGATTACAGTTTTAGAGGGTCCAAACCATAATCATAGATTATATTTCTGCTTCTATAAAAATGGATTCAACTCCCTAACTGTTTTAATAACGTGTTATGCATTTGTTTTTTTAATGATGATTTCTATTATGACAACACTAGAGTTGGCTTAATATAACTATATCGCTATTGGCTAGTTTTCTATAAGTACATATCTATTTATCTATTTCTCAAAAAATCAATTTTCCTCCCTCGCCATTACTATCTTAAAGAAAGAAGTAAATATTTAATAATTTAATTGATTTTAAAAAGATTTTTTCAATTATATTTTTTTCACATTACCATCACCAAAGGGTTAATATGATTAAAATTTTAGTTTTAATATTTTAACACAAAGGAAGTGTCGCCACAATCGAATTCTTTTAAAATACAGTTTTCTTAGATTTACTCTATTATGAACGTAAATTTTTTATTTATGAAAAAAGGATTAAATACTTCAATGTAATTCAAATATCAACATGAAGTGAAAAACTCAATTCATTCCATAAACAAATAGAATAAAGATCTTAAATTGCTTTAGTCAATGAGAGTTTAATGAGGATTATTGGAGCACTATGAGTTTTAAACACTTTACCATTGGACGACTCGAGCTCATTTATAGACGTTTATTTCCTATATAGATCTGTCATGGATCTTGATGCAATAAAGCAGGCCGTTTTGTAAATGTTAAAAATTGGAAGATTTCATTAAATAAAAGTAATCGCAAATATACTTAGTAAAAGATGCATCAGCATTATTTTAAATTCATTTCAAAATAAGAAGGGAGCGTAAGAGGGGGGGGGGGGGTACCGATGCTCATGTGGATACTTTAAGGGAAAGTGCTTATTTATGGCTGCGTTAATAAGCATTTTTCTACCTAGCTTAAAAATTAAATAATAGCAGATTAACAAGTCCAAGTTAAAAGAAATCTTAAAAATGAGAATATTCACGAAACCTCTTAAATTTTTCTTGAATTTATTAAGGGACCCATAATGATGGAGACCCGAACAAGGGACAAAATTTAAAAAAGTTTTGAGGGGGGGAGGGTAATCTAATATATTTTAAGTATTAGGGGGGGGGGGACACCCAGTTACACCCAACCTTGCAGGACGTCTATGACTCGTATCAAAACCGTCAAAACATCTTGAAAATATGCAGTTTTGGATTTTCAAGAATGACAAAATCTATAAGTAGCGAAGCAAAAAATCATGGATTGACAAAGGGAATTCAAACAAAATTAGAAAAGGGAGTTAAAAAGAAGACGTTCAAACAAAATTACAAAAACCTTAAAAAATAAATGTTATTTGTCTTTTGGAGCACTGAAAATTTCTGATATCTATCTTCTACATCAGCCAAGAAAATCACATTTCTCCTATAGTATAACGGACTGACTGATGGGCAGACTAAGTTGATTATAGAGTAGCTTCACTTTTAAAAACTTATATAGGGACTATATTAGCTGTATCTCAAATGCAAATGCTAAACATGACAACATCCATAAAGGCGAAGCTCTTAATTAAAAAGATGAAAAGGTAGAACTTGAGATTTAGAGATTCTTCACAAAATTAAATGAACAGAACAATTATATCATGCAAAAAGTTATTGACGAAAAAAGTTAAAATCAGCTTGTTTTAAATAAACGTACGGACTTTCTGGTAATAATTGCTACAGGAATTACCATACAAAGTCTGAAATCAATAGAACAATTCTAACATGCCCAAATTTAATACCTTATTGTTATGCGCGTATGGACGTACGAATTGACCCTAATTATAAAAAAGCTTCGCTTTTAAAAAGTGTATGTAAAGCCAGGAGGTAGTGGACATTAGGCTGTTTATTACACTAATTCCCAAAGTTTTAAATTAAAGTTTCTTTTAAGTTGGCATAACATCTTTGGGGACTTTAATTGAATTTTGATTGGTTGGTTCAGAAAATTTAGTGTTCAAACGGCTTAACCATGAATTGTAATCTACAGAAGGGGTGCATCATCATCTAGGATGAATTTACCGGCCATTGTCTTATCCCTTTGTATCCCTGATGTAAAGGGGTGCTGACAAATTGTCTCCTAGAAATGAAACATATTCTTGTTTTTAAAAATATTAGTAATGTTGCGGATATTCATTTCCAGTATAAGTATTGCTTGAAACTGATTGGCTTAATGCTGAATTAGAACCGGTTCTCACCCATACTGAAAAATCATTTATCATATCTTATTATAGGCAATTTTTAACAAATAGTAACATGAAAATCATAGTAATAATTCCAGTTTTGTTAGAACGGGGCTTCGACCCTTCAGTGTTTACAAAACTAGAATCAATCTTTTAAGTTATCGTTTTTGCTATCTGCGGAAAGCTGTCTATAATACGATTCGATAATAGTTATTTCTCGCATCGTATTATAAACGGCTTTCCGCGGATATAAAATGTACAATTATAAGATTAAAACTATTTTTTAGCCCTGAGGTGCCGATTAGAAAAATGGATATAATACAATGTTAGTCATAGTTATTTCGTATGGATGAGAACCGGTTCCTATCCATTGAATTCAAATGAATACGAGAAAAACTATTACTTATTCTCGTGTTAACCCTATACTACAAAGAAACTCGCTCTAGTGAAATGCACGGTTACCCATGAAAAGAAGACAAAAAATTAAAAATATTTTAAGTAGCGCAGCTTCTCTACATATTAATAGCGTATGTCTGTCAATACTTACAAATTCATTGTGGGAATATGGATTTAAAATAATTCTTCAGAGAGAGAGTAAGATAGATAGATAGGTAGAGAGAGAGAGAGAGAGAGAGAGAGAGAGAGAGAGAGAGGGAGAGATAGAGAGAGAGAGAGAGAGAGAGAGAGAGAGAGAGAGAGAGAGAGAGAGAGAGAGAGAGAAGAGAGAGAGAGAGAGAGAGAGAGAGAGAGAGAGAGAGAGAGAGAGAGAGAAAGAGAGTGAGAGAGAGAGAGGACAATGGGCTGTTTATGACACTAGTCCCCAAAGTTTTATAATAACGCTTTCTCGTATTCATTCGAATCCGGTGGATAGGAACCGGTTCTCATCCATACCAAAAAACTATGTCTAGCATCGTATTATATCCAGCTTTCTACGAATATAAAAATGTCGAAGGCACGGGCTAAAATAATTGGTTTTAATCTTATAATTGTACATTCTATATCCGCGGAAAGCCGTTTATATTACGATGAAAGAAATAACTTTTGGGAATTTCGTGATTTTTGATGGTTGGTTCATTAAGTTGAGTATCAAATTGTTACAACGACTAATTATAATCTACAGAAGGGGTTATTTTGTGTATCATCATTGAGAATGTACATCAATTTATCGGCCATTGTCTTATTTCTTTAGATCCCTGAATCTCTCTCCTATGATTTTTTTCTTCTAACTTCTTATCGTATCGTATTACAGACAATGTTCCACGGATTATAAAAAAAAACACAATGTTTTGCTTGGCTGGAACTTTTTTCTTTTACTATCTGCGGAAAATTGTCTATAATACGAAACGATAAAAAAAAACTATTATCCGTTTTATCTCATTCTCGGAGATATTAAGGATAAGACAATGGACGATAAATTGATATACACCACTAATTGGTTAAAACATTTTGACACAACACGTTTAGAAATAACCAATCAAAATGGCGTAAAAAGTCCCAAAAGTTTTTGAGTTAACGTGGTTAGAAAACTTTGGGTACTAGTTTAATTATCAGCCCAATGTCCCCTCCCTTCCTCCCTGATTTTATCTGCACTATTTTTAGAGTGTATTTATCCTTTGGGAAAAAAAACGACCCAATTCTTATCATGGATACAAGTATAGGTGTCAAGAAGATTAAGGGAATAATAATTCATAAAGTTCATAATTCGTAAAGTTTTGAGTAATATTCCAGTGAAATGCACTTATTAGGTCAAACTGTTTTTAAATATGCGTTTAATTATACTATACGTTGTTTAGTCAACATTGAGAATAGTTAGACTTAATAAGCGCATTTGACTGACACCATGGAAACTGTCCCAATTTTGTATAACTTTTGCGGAACATGTTCCAGTTACGTCATATTTTTCTTTCCCGAAAAAGGACAGGGGGAAAGAAAAAAAAGGGAAGGGGGGAAGAAAAAAGAGATGGGAGAAAAGGGGGTTTTCCCCATCTCTTTTGAAGAGATTTTCTTACCCCCTTCCCTTTTTCAGGAAAGAAAAATATGACGTAACTGGAACATGTTCCGCAAAAGTTATACAAAATTGGGACAGTTTCCATGGTGTCATTTGACTGGAACCTTGCTCACAATTTTACAGACTATTGTATAAGCTACTATTCCATTCATAGTTAAGATAGCCGAAGACGTTATATATTGTACCTATTGCTGCTATGCCAGATGCGTGACATTATTAATATGTTTATGGGGAATGTTTCGGCTTGAAACAGCCCACAACTTAATCATGCACTGTTGAGATTTCTAAACAAAGGGCTGGTTGTCTGATGAAGTTAGGATGTTTATGACAAAGTCCATATTGTCCTGTTGCGACGTCATAAATTTCGGTTTAGGAAAAGGGAAGGGGGGGAAGAAAATCTCTTTAAAGGAAATGGGAGTGACAGGGTTCACCTTTCCCTTTCCCGAAATTTATGACGTCACAACAGGACAATATGGGCTTTGTCGATGTTAATGCCTTAGGACCTAGAATCTTCTATAAAGGTCTGTCCGTACGTTGTTATTTACCTCCCCAGAGGTATTAAACAACTAGATAAAGTAGTAAGAGTTTTGTCTGAAGATCTCAATAACTGCTGTACCGCTTCTCTATTTTAGATAAGCTTCACATAGGTCCTATTATGGTTTTAGGCTTTTCTTATTTTCAGATTTAAGTCTTGATATGGTTTAGGCTACTTTTTCCATCTTTGATATAGAGCCCTATTTGCTAGGGGCGCAGTCCCTAGCAGTTTTAATCAGGGATAAGGGATAGGAAACCTGGCCATAAATTAGGTCTCGGCCTGGTTTTGAAAGGGATCATGCAACTTTTACCATTTGCCTAATTTAATGACCTTACTGGCGGACGGCTCATATTGGCTACCGCTCTAAACCAATAGTGTTCTGTGATTTGGGCTTGTTTTGTACCAACCAATCACCAATCGGCGGAGCCAATTGGTGATTGGTTGATACAAAACAAGCCCAAATCACAGATGGCGGAAATTTTAGAAGCAGACAATTCTGGAAAAAATAATGATTTCGTCTGCTACGAAAAAATAAATATAAATGGTGTTAGATCACATTAAAAGTTAAACATTAAAAAAGGGCCACATAGAAAAAACAAAAATAACGGGATAATTTTTTGGAAAGAAGGTAGCTACGAATTTTCATTTGGTAGTTTATAAATTAGATGTTGTATTTTGAATTTTAAAAATTTAGTACGGAGTTGATACAACACCTTCACCCTAATTTTTGTACAATACAACACAGTACAGATATATCATTACATTATATCCAGTATAGTATCCAAAGAACTTGATAGAATGTTACCCAAGTGCATATTTATTTATTTATTTTGAATTTTAATTAGCAATGAAATTTTCAAATAAAATTTTTACTCATTAATAAAAATGCAAATAATACAAACTAAAATCTGTCTGAGAGAAACCCAACGATAGCTTTCTGACAGTTCAAATTACCAAAGTAAAAGATAAAAAATTTTGGGAGAGAAAAAACTTCATTTTAACAAAAGCCATTAATATATAGGTTTATAAAAAGTTATGTTTTTTACTTTAAACTAGCTACCTGAATTTGATTCTATACTTTATCTACACACACACACACAGCTTTTTCATTAGCATTTTATACGAACCACTGCGCTATCCCAAAACTGGTTTATTAGGCTAGAAATAGGCCTAGGCTTGAAATAGGCCTGAAATAATATTTTCCTACGTTTCCCATCCCTTATCCCTGGTTTTAATAAGCCATGAGGCATTGCATGATACACAAATTTAAATGATTTTTGTCGACTACTGAATTGATAAAATATGTGATCATGGCTGACATAAGTCGATATATTATCACTTGGATGTTGCACCAGATTTGCATGTACTCTGATAAAGTGATGCTCGCAGCTGGCTAAAATAAAGATACAAACAATCAACCCCTTTAACTCCATCTCCTCCCCTCCTTCTTGATGAACAAACCGACAAAACGACAATTTCCCCTCTGACATAATATCCACGTATATTCTATATCAATTGTCGATTATTAAATAAAATTAGATATGTGGTCATCACTTAATTATTATTGTCATGAGGCTATAAGATTTACAATGATATTTATGTTGACATTATTTACAAGGTATATCGTCTAATGTTTAGTGACTTAGTTTTAATTTTCTTTATTGGCGAATTTAAAAACCATATCGATCAATTAGTTGTCGACAAACAAACACAGACCCACAGACAGACATCCTCTTACTTTTATAGGGATAATGATATATTCTTAGCAAATTTTAACCTAAAAGTATTTGATAATCTCTCTTAGTACTGATATAGTTAGCAATTAATATGTGCTATTTATAAATTTTGATGTACTTTTTACGTACGTGGAAGTACACGAATAATATTATAATGTAAATGTTATTTATTTACTTTCAATCATCAAATTGATCCTGGCTATACCTTTATTTACCATGGAGGGAGATAATAATATAAATCTACATTTATTAGGATTGGCAATCCGAATCCGCAATCCGTTATTTTAATAGCGGATTCGGATTGTTAATTGTTAGATTAAAATTAGCGTCTTGAGATTTTTGGTCCAAATATACAAGGTGTTTTTCGGTAATTTTGAACCAAGATAACTTGCTTATTTTTAAAGATATTGAAATGAAATAAAAAGTTACTTGTTTAATTCTTCAATGCGCACAGTATTATAAGAGATTCCTTACTAAAAATGATGTTGAAATAGAGAAATAGAAAAAAGTAAATTCTGAAGAACCTAAAAACTCTTTGCATGTAGCAAAAAAAAGAAGAATGTAAAAAATCTTAAATGGTTACATTGATTTAACCTTTTGTTACTTTAATATTGCACTTTACAACCTATATGTTGCACAATAAATGAGTTATTTGATTATAATTGTTATCACAGTTTTAGCATCAGGCATTTTTACCCTACATATACCTTTCAGTACAGCCGCATTTTTAGAGATATCGAAAAACACCTTAAGTAAATGTTATGTACATTTTTACAGAGAATATGGACATAATTATTTTTTTCATGCTCCTTCTGGTTGATTCCCAAAACTGGAAAACGCATTTTTTTTGAAACACCTTGTATATATATCTATAATACAAAGTAGAACGATGTCTGTCTGTTTGTTTGTCTGTCTGTTGTCTGTCTGTTTGTTTGTTTGTAGCGAAGGATCTTGCTAACCGCTGAACCGATCGGGTTCTCCTTTACAGAGTAGCTTCTCATAGGTCCCGGGAAGGTTTATAACTAGGCTAGGGGCGAAGCCGCTAGTATATTTTAAAGGGTTAGAAAATGACCGCTGTAGGGTTTAGAAATAGGAGAAAAGCTACTGTGAAAATAAATAAAAACCGAAGCTTTAAATTTTTCCCAGTACCCGATAGAATTTATTACCTTAATTTATTTTTGAAAAGGCCTTTTAAAATATTGCTAGAATCAGCAATACGGAATCAAAAAATCCAAAATCCGTCAAAAAATAAGTATCCGGAATCCACAGAATAATCCGTTTAATTTTTGGGCGAATTTTTGTAAGATTCCGAATCCGGTCATAAATAGGACGGATTGCCAACCCTAACATATATACAATCTTTCTGGTGCTACCCCTTAATTAGGGTGGAAAAACAAATTGAAAATAAATGAAGGATGGGGGGGGGGGGGTTGTGGTGATTGTTTTTTTTCCTTGCGAAGCCTATGTATCATTGTATATGGTGTCCTAATCCTGTAGGTGCTAACCCAGTACTCAGTCAATATTACCTAATCTAACCTGACATAAAATAATAAAAAAAAACAGACTAAATACTCCACCCCCTTCACACTCCCCTACTACTATTTATTTGCATAGTTTTGAAAAAAAAACGCATAAATTTATTTGCCTTACTTTCTTTAACCAATATTCCTTAAAAAACTAACAATTTGTCAATCTACCTATGTGTTTGTTTGTGTGTCTGTTTGTAACTGCTGTACTATAGAGAAGGGTATCTCAACCCCCCCCCCCATAAGAAATCGCTCGTTTTGGCAATAATGCGAAAATTATAAATATAACATTAAAATCAATAATAGCCACAAAAATATAATTCAGGCGCAGCTGCTTGATCCATTACTGATTATAGGAAGCCGCAATTGCTCTCAGCCGGTAACTTCAGCCGCTGTAAGCCAAAACTTTTTCACTTATTAGCTTTCAGAGAGTTTATCTCTGTTTTGAAGAGCATTACTTTTATAGCTCTAATATAGATTATAGCTATATAATAAGCTTCATAAATAACATTAAGATAGAAATATACTTAGCAGATGGATTGTTATTTAGATAGATGGGTAAATATATAAATAGATGGATTAATGGATAGATTAATAAATGGATTGATAGATGGATTGGTAGTTGAATTGATTGATAGATACATAGATAGATGGATTGATAAATGAATTGATAGATAGATTGATCAATAGATTAATTGATAAATATATTGATAGATGGATTGATAGATAGTTAATATATAGATTAATAGATGGTTATATAGATTATAGATAGATAGAGAGATAGATGGATTGTAAGAGGGTTTGAAAGATAGTTTCATGGATGGATTGATAGATGGTTTTATAGATTGATTGATGGATGGATTTATAGCTAGATTATTAGATAGATTAATAGATTGATTATTAGATAGATAGTTTGATAGATAGATAGATAGATTGATAGATAGATAGATTGATAGATAGATTGATAGATAGATTGATAGATAGATAGTTTGATAGATATATTGATAGATAGATAGATTGGTAGATGGACTGATATGTGGATTGATAGATTGGGTTGATAATAGATGGATATATATGGATTGTAAGAGGGATTGATGGATATATTGATAGAAAGATGGATAGATAGATAGATGGATTGAAAGATGAATTGATAGATGAATAGATTGATGAATTAATAGTAGACTGATATATATCTAAAGATGGGTTAATATAGAAATGATATAGATAGATTGATAGATTAATTGATAAATACATTGATAGATGGATTGATAGATAAATTGATGAATGGATCGATAAAAGGATTGATGGATATATTAATAGACAGATGGATAGATAGATTGATAGATGGATTGATAGATGGTTTGACAGATAGATTGATAGATGGATTGATAGATAGATTCACAGATTAGATGGGTCTAGTAAAGTATATATGTATATATTTAGACTTAACATAGACATAAACAAAAAAAGCTTCATAAATTTTATAAAGTAAAATATAGAAAAATAAAATAGATAAATAGATAGAAGATAGGTATATAGATATAAATAAATTTATTTGATTAAGACACAAAAATGTGTTTCTAAAATATTTACTAATAGAGACATTCAAATATGTAAATAATGTAGTGTGCAATAATTCCCACCAAAATTTGATTATTGTAAATGTTTTGTATTAGCAAAAAGTGTGTTGTATTATTTACTGATTTGATGTTTTTTCCTTTAAAGGACGATTGATAATAGGCGTGTACTCAGACATTAGTTTGATAAAGTAGCCTAGGGACCCGACAATAGAGGGGAAAGGGGTCAAACCCGTAGAACCTGTGACGAATTTCATTAGTGTCTTTGAATATCAACCAATAGTATATTACCACAACTAAGTCGCTACAAAAGAGCAGAAAGTATACGAAAAAGTCCCAACACTTGATGCAGGTAGTTGTGTGGTTGGGTATAGTCCCTTTTGTGGCAACGCCCCTTAAGGGGCTATTCGTCGTATTTTTAAAATGGCTTTTGATAGGTTATTTTAGGTTAGGTTTGGTTATATTGGGTTAGGTGATTGTCCCACAGGGTTAGGCAATTTGCCCCGCAGGGTTAGAGCCCCCCCCGCAGGGGCTAGAAATAGGAGAAAAGCTACTGTGAAAAATAAGACATAAAAAATCTATACATCTATACTTATACATTTATTGCCTACAATTTTCAAACAAACAAAAAACAGATCTTCTGTGATATTGAATGCACACCAAATAATATAATCATGGACAAATATTAATTCACTTAGACACAAAAAGGGATAACTTTTCTAACATTAAATTATAGAAAACAGTGGTTAAAAATCTATAATACAAAGTAGTAGGGTTAGTAGAAAAATAAGACTAGTGAACAACTCTTTCATTACAGATAGAAATAAACAGTTATAGAGTAGCTACGCTACTAAATACCTAAATACTAATAGATCCAAGTAGTTGAGACCCATTTCGACTGCAAGCAAATTTTTTTAGGGTTTATTTTTCCGACGCTATTAGCCGATTTTAAAGATCTAATTAGAGTTAAACACTATAGGGGGAATGGGTTAAATAACTTTATCTCCTCATCGCAATGTCCCTGTGCTGACTCTCAATTGGGTCATTGAAAATCAACCAATGGTGTCGGTTATATAACACAGCTAAGTAGCAGAAAAAAAACTTTGGTAGCAGACGAAAAAGGCTATTGAAAAAGAGAGGGAGATAGTTATCTGTATATACATCTGAACTATGCAGGATCTGTAAATCCAATACAAAAAATCGGGTCAGGATCCCCACCATTTGTACAGAGTTATGTGTAGCCCATCTATTAATTTACTGTAATATTTTGTCTAATATTTTAAAATATTTTGCTGCCTATTTTAAGAATACTTTTCCATTTCCCTTGATCAAATATCTAGACATTAAACTATTCTAAAAGATAATCAGAGAAATTTTTAGATATTTAGAGAGGGAGAGAGAGATTCATTGAATCCAGCCGCCGGTTTAGGTCGGCTGATAGCGGCTTAATTTTACTGTATTTAGCTGCCAATAGCCTGTATATTTTTGTGTCTTTGGCGGCTGTAGTTTGTCCAGAAGAAATACAGCTGGCTAGTGTAGCTTATTAGGTTATTCGGTTATCGGCTGTAAATTAAACGGGTGACTTTGGGTTTATAAGGACAAGACAATGGCTGATAAATTAATGTACATCTCCAATGATTTTACACAAAATTACACTTTCTAAAGATTAGAATTAGTGATTGAAACGTTAGAATACATAACTTAATGGATCAACTAATAGAAAGTCAACCCACAGTTGTTCAGCCAACGAATTAGAAAACATTTTTATAAAAATTTGGGGACTGGTGTAATAAGCAGCCCGTTGTCCCCTCTCTCTCTGGGTTTATTTGCATTCTAGGTGCCGAGCCCGAGCCCTAAATAAAAATGTGATAAAGAAAAAAGAAAACAAATATAGTGTGCAATCACATCTACACAAACTAAAAAAACCTCAAAATGCAACTAATTGCCACAATGTCATACAGGAAGATTTTTATAAGGATTGGTAGTAAGCTAAATTAATAACATGATTCTACAGGGATCTTAAGAGATAAGACAATGGACGGTAAATCATAACTATTTGTTTGAAGTTTACAACCAGACATCCAATTCAATAAAAGTACCCAAAGTTTTTGAGCCGACGAATAAGATAACGTTGTAAAATAGGGTTTTCCTCTCTGTGGTTTTCTGATTTAGGCGGTATTGTTATTTTTGTTGTTGTTTATCTTTAAGCGGTAGTGATGGTACACCGACAAATATTTACCTTAAAGTTATTTCCACAAATATTTCTCATTTCTTTTAGAACATAATTAGAGTTACTTTAGAGTAAGTGAGTAATGATTGGGGTTGGCCCGGATATCTGGCCAACGTTCGATATCCGGCAAATTACAAGATATCCGAAATTATAACCGGATATCCGGCATTAAAAATCACCCGGATATCTGGAATCCGGATAGTTTCAATATCTATATATATGCTCTTGTAATAATATGCGTTTCTATTAATTTATAAAGTGCTACATGTGATGCTCTAGAATGTTTAAGTCTAATGCATTAAAAATAGATCATAGACGTTACATTGTATTTTTATTTTTACGTTTTAGAAATTATATTTATCATAGTACGTTATATTACTTTTTAAAGCTGCTTGCGGCTACGCCTCTAGAGGCCTCTATCTTCACCTAGATGTAGTAATAAAACCTACCCAGGACCCATAATGAGCTTCATTGTAAACGAGAACCTTATCAGTTTAGCGATTGGAGAGATCTTTTGGTACAGACAAACAAACACACAGACAGGCAGATATTTTGCTTTATGAATCTTCTACAAAAAATGGATTGTCCGCCTGTCAGTAAATTACGTTAAAGCAAAATATGATTATATCAGCTGCTATCAAAGATAAATGTCTAAAGTTTCTTGTTGATAATCCCATGATTATTATCCTATCCTATTATATAAAGTAGTAAGCTTTTTTGTCTGTAGCGAAGGATCTCGCTAACCGCTGAACTGAAATGGGTCTCCTTTACAGAGTAGCCTCTTATAGACCCAAGAAAGGTTTTAAACTATTTTGGGGAAGGTTGTGGAAAACCCCAAACTGTCCCAGTTTTGAGCAAGACGATTCCAGTTACGTCATATACGTTTCGGGAAAGAAAAAGGAAAGGGGGGAAGAAAATCTCTTCAAAAGAGATGGGAGAAAAGGGAAAAGATTTTCTCCTCCCCCCCTTCCCTTTTTATATGACGTCACAGGAATCGTCTTGCTCAAAACTGAGACAGTTTGGGGTTTTTCAAGGTTGTGTCCACCATCCCAAAAGAAATCGACCTTAGAAAAATTTCCCCCTCCCCCCCAAAAATTTTCTTTCACTTTATAGAAATAGTGAATGGTAGACTTCCCCTAGAGGCCTCTAGGGGCGTATCCGCTTGTATATTATAAATGATTCTTTATTTTTGTACATCCGTCCGTTTAGTTGCTCTGAATGTTAAACCATGAATGAGGAATTCTGAAACAATCAGGTATAAACACGAAACTGTAAATATTTTTCTGTTTATTTCTTTCTTATTTGTTGAGCTTCAGTTTTTGTAAATGTTGTCATTATTGTTTTACATATCTTCATACAGAAAGAGTAAAGCTTTATCCTATTTTATAATTAGAAAGATTTGATGTTTGTGGCTTAAGATATCAGTTACTACTGAACCGATAGGTCCTGGGAAGGTTTTATTCTCTATATGCTAGGGGCACAGCCACTAGTTCTTTCAGTAGTTAATTATTCTGAAAACATAATTTTACAGTTAGTAAGCTTGGATAAATGGAGAGAAAAATTGATTGCTTGCTTCACAGACGTCCAAGCTTTTATTATTTTTTTTGGGGTGGGGGGAGGTACATAATCTCAAAAGGAGGGTAATTCAAATTTAACACCCTTCCAAAATTAAACTTGGGATAAAATTTACATGGAAGGCGGGTATTTGGGGGAGTAAAAAACAAATTTTTGGGTGTATTATGACAGTACTGAAAACTTGGGATAGGGGGGGATTTCATTTATCATCTATTGTCCTATTCCTAAACTCCTGCGTAAACGTTTGTTTGAAGAAAAAATTGAAATAACTTGTTGTATATTTTATGATTAACTTGTCATTTTTACCAGTAGGATGTTGCAGCCTTGACAGGGTCGCCAAGTTGAATATTTTTAGAAACAGAGTTGCCATATTTTATATAATTTTTTACAAACTAGCAGTGTCTACGCCCCTAGAGGTCTCTAAAAGCACTTAACTTTTTTCTGGGGCGATTTCTAATAGGAGGGTGAAGATACCCTCTACAAATGAATTGAAAAACATGACCCATACAAATATTACCTGTCCATTAGTAAGCTAGATCTTTGGTATGAACAGACAGACTGATAGTCAGTCATCCAGAGCTTGATCTTTAAATCGTTTTTATGGTGATTTAAACCGGGGCGATTCAGTGGTGAACCGTAGGTGCGTTGGTGTTAAGCCACAGCGCGCCTATAAAACATGGATTTTTAAAAGATTTTCGGCGCGGTGTTGTTAAATCGCCTGCGCACTCACTAAAATATCGATCCGCGCCAGTACAACTTTATTACTTAAGCAGTGTCAGTAAGGTATTTTATATAAAATGTCGTGTCCGTATGGTATTTTATATAAAACATTAATATATAATTTATTTTAAAAATAACTATAAAAATGTTTTCACGATAGTTTTGCAATAAAATATTAAAGTAATTGAAAAAAAATATTTATTTATTTAATAAATCACCCCGATTTGGTTCGGCAATGGCACTCGGTGAGTGCCATTGCCGCGCCGGGCCCGCGCCACTGCCCGATTCAAATCGCCCATGCAAATTCGATTTAAAGATTGATATTAATAATTTGATGGTGCGCCAAATGAATCGCCCCGGTTTAAATCACCTATAAACGATTTAAAGATCGAGCTCTGTTACTTTTTTTGGGTCATGGAAAGAAAATTAAGGTGCGGGTTTCGTCGCATTTTCACAGTAACTTTTGAAAGGGTAATGATTACTCCGCAGGGGCAAAAAATAGGAAAAAAGCTACTGTGAAAATACGACGAAACCCGAAACTTCGTTTTCTCTCCATGATCCCCTTTTTTGCAAGTATATAGTCTACAAAATTGTTTAGATGTAGCAAATTTACATGATTATTAGATTGTATATTGTTCTCAAAAATGCCCCTTGAAGATGGAATTGGGCCAGGGGGAGGGGGGGAGGGGGTTGTGTTGTTAGAACATGTTGCCTCATTAACTAACACCCAACAGACAATCAACCTTTTGCTTGTATACCGTTTGTCTTGAAGTTCTAAATTTACATATTGGTAAGTTTTTTTTATTTGTCTATGTTATTCTATGATGCAATTTGATCCAAATTCTATAAAGCCATGTTATACTAATACTGCTAATTTTATATGGTACATCTGTTTAACTTTAAACAATGTGGCACATCTGTCTGTCCGTCAAGTCGGAGGCATAAATGTATGTAAATTGAAAAGATTTAATCATGTAACTTAGCTGTAAACCACTACAGAAATGCAAACTTCACCATATTAATAAAACATTATTCTTGGTATGGAAAGCTATATTCATGTATGTATATATATACAAGGATGACAACATCCATAAAAGGGAAGCACTAAAACGGTAGGACAAACGCACATTACCACTTGTATAGTGTCAGAACTGAATAATCATAATATAATTGTATAAGAGACAAAGCAAAATTGTAAGTAAATTTGTTGAAAAACTGCTTCATACAGGATAATGTTTATGTACATTGTACATACTTACATTTTTAGGACTTGATTATAGAGTTGATTCGCTTATGATATTGCACTTTGTTGTCCCAGGAATCAATGTACCAAAAATCATATCAATCGGGTAATTAGATCACATAAAATTTGTTGTTGAAAAGGTAAAAAAATCAACATGTTTAATATAGACGTACGGACATTCTGGAAATAATTAAAGAGTTGCTAGGCTTTCTAAATCGTACCTAACTATTACAGGAATCACCATGCAAAGTTTGAGATCGATAGGACAATTCTAACATGCCTAAATGAATGAAAAAGCTACCCGTTCCGGACGGACCGACCCTAATTAATATATATATATGGTTTGTACGTATGTTTGTTCTTCAGAGTTACTTAATTTGCTGTGATACCTTCAACAGAGACATGTATTCGTGAACCTCTAATGTTCTTTCAGGTTTCTAGTATGGCTACAAACCCGACAAATATCCGTTGGATTAGAACCGGTTCTGAGCCATACTGAAAAAATCATACCATGAATAGCATTATAGTATTACAGAAAATTTAAAACTATTTGAAGGCTACAATGCAAAAATCAAAGAGAGGGGTAGGTTTCTGGTAGAATCCGTAAAGGTGTGTGTTTTAAGGCTTAAAAATAGTAGTAGAACGATAATATTCACTAAATATGTGTAATTCTTATTGAAAAGAACTATAGACAAATTAAAAAAAAAATTAACATAAATTGTTATGGTTCTGGTACTGTTTTTTTACTTACAACACATAACCTTTACGGATTTTACCAGAAACCTACCCCTCTCTTTCTCTCAATTACGAATGATTTTTCTATTCCTGTATATTCTATATTTCCTCCTTAATTATTATGTAAAGGTTTTCTCTGCAAGTCATGGTTTTTTTTTACTAGCGAAGCTTCTCTATAATTCACGTTGTCTGTCCGTCCATCAGTCGGCAATTCTTGGGATGAATTTAATTTCATCAGCTGACGTTTAACATAGATGACTAAATTCTTGTTCGAGAATTCCGTCGGTCAATTAGTCATGCTACAAATCATAAATAAAGAAAAAAAAGTATGTGGGAAAGGTTTCGTGTTTTTTCTCCAATGAATCTTTCCTTGATATTAGTATATGCTCCTTGTCCGTACTGTTAACCATAATTTTTGGTGCTTCGCTACTTATGGATGTTTTCAATCTGGAGACAGAATAATTAATCTTTGGGGCGGAGGGCAAACTATTCAGGGAGGGAGGGGATATTGGGCTGTTTATTACACTAGTCCCCAAAGTTATATAATAACGTCTTCTTATTCGTTGGCTTAACAACTTTGGGGACTTTTATTGAATTTCGATTGGTTGGTTCATAAGGTTAAGTGTCCAAACGTTTCAACCGCCAACCAATTGCAATTACAGGAAAGGTAATTTTGTGTTTTTCATTATTGGGGATGTACATCAATTCATCTGCCATTGTCTTATCCCTTTAGATCCATGCAAACTATAACATATGTATCAAAAATTGTAGGGATAAGGAATTTTCAAAAATGTAATAACTTTTCATCCGCTTAGTCATCACATGAAATCATGGCTAGGCAGCAGCTTGAAAGCCTTATGGATATTAGTCTTTTCCATTTAAAAAAATCAGCTGAAAGTTAAACCTGATCCAATTATGGCAATTTTGAGGCTTAGTTGGTGCTGCCGAGTACTGCATAAAAACAATATGTATTGGCAAAATTTTAAAATATATATTTAAAATAACGGATTCTTGAAATGACCTTTTTCGTCAGATTCTAAATTATTTTCTGCTACTTGGCTGTGTCAATATAAGCGACACCATTAGTTGATTTTCTATGATCCAATAGAAAGGTTGAACAAGGTTGCGATGGGGAGATACAGTTATTTAACCCTTTCTCTCTCTAGTGTTTTACTCTAATGTATTTTCACAGTGGCTTTTCTGCTATTTCTAACAACTGCGGGGCAATCAATAACATTTACCTAACATAAAATATGACGTTTTCTTTCCTTGGTCCCATATAACTTTTATTCTTGGGCATACGAACATTACCGGATAATATTCAATACAGATATTATATATACATACAAAATTAATAGATACTTACAGATATTCTTATAAGGTAGATATAGGTATCAAGTAGACTAATGTTATTAATATTTATTTAAAATAACTTTATTTCTGGGCATAGGAACATTACAGGACAATATTCAAATTGGATACTATATATGCATACAAAATTAATAGATACTTACAGACATATTATTACAAGGTAGATATAGGTATCAAGTATGTTTATGAATAGAAAAATAATCGGGGGAGGGGGGGGGGGGGGGTCGACCCTATATGCAACTTTATATTCTAGTTTTGATTTTGAACAATTCAAAATCTTCAAAATAGTTATATTTCTTCCAGGAAGCTACACTGTAAAGAAGAACCATTCGATTTAGCAGTTAGCGAGATCCTTCGCTACACAGACAGACATACAGACACAGATCTTGTTACTTTTATATAAGAACTAGTGGCTTCGCCCCTAGAGGCCTCTAGGGGCACTTAAGGAAGGAGAGGGAAAAGTCTACGCCCCCTCAATATGAGCTTTAAAAAAAAACATTTTTTTAGTGGGGCGGGGATCCTTTTTAGGGAGGAGACTCCCTCCCCCAAAATAGTTAAAAATCTTCCATGGACCATTAAGAAGCTTCAATGTACAGGAGAACCATATCAGTTCAGCGGTTAGCGAGATCCTTCACTACAGACAAAAAAGCTTACTACTTTATATAATAGGAGGATTAAGAAAAATATCAAAAATTATATTTGCATTCACGGAAAGTATTAACAAACAGGAATAATTGGACTAGAAATTATACTGGTACCCAAAATATCTCTCATTCGTTGATCTAAAAATTTGAGTACTTTTATTAGATTATGATTGGTTGGGTCAGATTATCAGTGTCCAAACTTTACTACAAATAATCAAATCTACTGAAAGGGTTATTTTTTGTATATCATAATTGGAGGGGTACATCAATTTCATGTCCATTGTCTTATCATTGAATATCCCTGATTACTAACATATATTGTGGACAGGGATCCAAAGGGATAAGACAATGGCCGATAAATTGATGTACATCCCCAAAGATGATAATCAAAATTACCCCTTCTGTAGATTACAAATGTTGGTTGAAACGTTTAGACATTCTCAACTTAATGAACCAATTAATCAAAATCCAATTAAAGTCCCCAAAGTTGTTAAGCAAACGAATAAGAATAAGTTATTATAAAACTTTGGGGACTATATTAATAAACTACTTAGTCCTCTCCCTCCCTGTATTGTGGGACCAAATTGATATTCTTATTCATTAATTACATGCTTTTACCCACAATGAGGATATTTCAGGAATACAGGGTTTGGGTAATAGGCAAGTTAAATATAGACATATTCAGGGCCTAAAAGGATAAGACAATGACAGATAAATCGATGTACATCCCTAATGATGATACACAAAATTTCCCCTTCTGTAGATTAAAGTTATTGGTTGAAACGTTTGAACACTCAACTTTATTATCCAACCAATAAAATTTTACCAAAAAAGTCCCCAAAGTTGGTAAGCCCACGAATAAGAAAACGTTATAATGAAACTTTGGGGACTAGTGTAAGAAACAGCAAATTGTCCCCTCTCTCTCTGAGCATATTAAATTTTCTTCTTGATGATGATTTATACATTTCATAGAATAACTCAGCTGAAGCACGGTTGAGAGCCCAGGTTTTGCTTCAGACACTAATCTTTCAATAACTTCAAAACTTCATTAAATTCGTCGAAGTAGAACCGGCCATAATAAAAAATCATGTATCTTATCAAAAACACAGACAATTTTTTACAAATAAAAAGAAAAGATCACAATATTAATACCAGATTAATTAGCCAGGGCCTTTGGCCCCTCGTGGGTAACAAAACTGGAATGTATCTTATTATTTTTAATTTTAATAACCGCAGAAAGCTGTGTATATAATACGATGCGTTAAATAACTATTCTTTTTTTTCTGAAGTTTACCTGGATCCACATATACTTATATTCATGTATGTTATTAATGGTAATGTTTATTATAATCGCAGCTGCTCTGTATGTCCGTTCGTCAGTCTGTCTTTCTGTATGGAGAAAATATGATTTTTTCATCTGCTAATCAAGATAGACGGCTGAAATTTTCCGTGGAGATTCATCTAATTGATGAGCATTCAGTATATAGTTTACTTGGGCATTAGTTTGTCGGTCATGCTATTCTTTATGTTTATTGTCAATTTTTGTACTTCGCTTTTTATGAATGTTGTCATCCTTGTTTTTCATCTCCTTATTCTAAGTTATTTAAGTCATTTTTGTAAAAAAATAAACCTTGGGACATAAACTAAAAAGTATTATACAGTAAAACCAGCAGACAAAAATATACTTTATTTTTTTCTTGATAAAATTATTATTACTAAATAAGCAAAGCTGAAAATAGTTATTTCTTGCATCGTCGTATTATAAGCAGCTTTCCGCGAATATGAAATGTACAATTATAAGATTAAAACCAGTTTTTTTAGCCCCGAGAAAACGAAGGCACGGGCTAAATCTTATGATTGTACATTTTAATATTCGTAAAAAACGGAATATAATACGATACTAGAAATATCTTTTAGTATGGCTGAGAACCAGTTCTAATCCAGCGGATATTAATCGGTTTCGAAGCGATACGTGAAAATACATTACTTATCTTTAAATTAACTCATAAAAAAACTAAACAATTACAGCACAATTCTTTAAATGGACAATCTAAAAACTTTTTGTTCTGAAACATATTCATTTTAGGATTTGATTATATCGTTGCTTCGCTAATATAGTACCTTGTTATCCTAGGAATCATTATTCCAAAAATCATATGAATGGTATGATTATATCCCACAAAAATTGTTGTAAAAATTTAAAAAATAGTTTGTTTGAAATGGACGTACGAGTTTCTAGTAACGATTTCTAAATCGTACCTAACTGTTATAGGAATAATCATGATTAGTTTGAAATCGATAGAAAATTCTAACATGTTTTACCTAACGAAAATAGTTAGCCGTTATGGATGGACGTACAGACAGACCGACCCTTATCTATAATACAAAGTAGCTTGAATTCTGTCCGTCCGTCTCTTAAGAACTCGGTAACCACTGAACAGATTGGATTCTACTCTTCAGGGAACATACCTTCTGGTGCTGTGGTTTATGTTTATGTTTATGTTGATAATACTCTTGAGAGCCCAAACATAGGGCTATAATAAGAGGTTTACTGGGCAGCAGTCATCAGTTTTGGTTGGATAAATATTCAGCAACTCTTTTCTTGAATGATGACAGTTTAGGCAGCATTTTTATATCATTTGGCAGTTCGTTCCATTTCTTTGCAGCTCTGGTACTGTAAAAGTTATTTCCAAGCTCAGTCCTTAGGCTTTAGGCTATTTTCTTGTAGATAGGTACCTAAGTTTTTAAAATAGATTTTCTATTTACGTCCGCCGCAAGAACTCCGTGGATCGGATTACCACATATACAGCGAACAACACACAATAATTTTACAAAGAATAACTTTCTTGAAAATATCTTTAGCTCTAAAAATATTCTGTATAGGAGGGTTGATTTCCCCTTACCTCATAGGGCGCAGCGAATCCGCTAGTTATAAATAAGCCAAGCTTTTAACAATTACAGCACAATTGTTTAAATGGACAAAAACTAGTAAAAAAATAAAAATGAAAATGGTGGAGGATGTGAATATTGAATGATTTATTAAAAGTGTTTGCTCTGAAAATGGATGTAATAATACCTGGATCTTACACCAGATTATCGTGTACTCTAATAAAGTGAAACTCGTAGCTTGCTTAAATAACGAACCTCATATCTAATCCACCCCATTTACCCCCTCTCCTCCTGCTGGATGAACGAACTGACCTATAAATGTTTTTCATAGCATCCTTAGTTGACGATATATTTTCCCAGGTCATAATATCCACGTTTTGTACATCCATTGGTGTGAAACTGCTTAGACAAGCTAAACATTGTTCAACCTACATATTATTTATACGGGGTCACTCAACAAATAGTAAACAAAGATGACAACATCCATAGAAGCGAAGCTCTGAAACGGTACGGCAAACGAACATTAACACTTGTAGAGTGTCAGAACTGAACAAACTTATAATAAAGGTATAAAGTTCGGAACAATATTGTAATTAAATTTGTTGAAAAACTGTGCAAATACAGGATAATGTTTAAGGACTTGATTATATAGATTCTTCGCTTATAACATTGTTCTTATAATAATAGGTCACTTAGGCCAATAAAAAAGAGAATATGTTTATAAAACTTTGGGTACCAATATGATTAACATCCAAAACTGGATCAATACAAAACAATGTCTATCTTAATGTGCTCAAAGCTGGAGGGAAGGGTTAAAAATACCCTTTATTATCTTAATGGATTAACCCCCCCACCCACCTCCCCCCCCAAAAAAAAGAACTTGATTCTATTTTATAAAAGGGATCTGAAGGGATGAGACAGTGACTGATAAATTGTTGTACGTCTTCATTGATGATACACAAAATTACCCATTTTGTAGATTAATATTAGTAGTCAACTTAATTAATCTAACAATAAGATTCACTAAAGACCCCAAAAGTTGTTAAGCCAACAAATAAGAAAACGTTATCATAAAACTTTGGGGACCAGTATAATAAACAGCCCATTGTCCCCTTTCTCTCTGGTTATTTAATACTTATATTTGCGGGAACTTTTGTTTAATGAAATCTTCCAATTTTTAACATTTACAAAACAGCCTACTTTATTGCATCAAGATCCATGACAGATCTATATAGGAAATAAATGTCTATAAATGAGCTCAAGTTTTCCAAGCAATAAATGTTTAAAACTCATAGTGCTCCAATAATCTGTAATAAACTCTTATTGACCAGAACGATAAGACCCATTATTTTACTGTATGAAGAATAAATTCATTAATTTTATTTCATGTTGCTATTTGAATTATATTGAAGTATTAAATTTCTATCCAACAGAAAATTTAAATTTATAATATAGTAAATAAAAGAAAACTTAGTTTTAAAATAATTTGATACTAGCGATATGTGCGTAATGTGGTCAGATATTGAACTAAAATTTGACAGTTAACTAAACATTTTAACCCTTTCAGGACGATAATTTGAGGGAGAAGATAATGGAAGAATAGGGTTAATATTCAGAATTAAGATAACCAAAAGAAAGTAAATAAAACATTGAATAAACCTAGCCAATAGCGAGATAATTATATCGAGCCCAACTCTAGTATTCTAATATGAAACTACTATCGGTGCACCCTGTTAAAGATGCAGAAAAATATAAAAATACATAAATATATTGTAGATAATAATGTACAAAATACATAAATGCTGCTCACAAAAATTACCACAGATAGGGAAGAATGGTAAAAGTAGCACAGGGTCAACCCGTCCGTCTGTCTCTTTAAAACCGGTTAGTTTTTTTTGCAGGATTCATATACAATTAGAAAGCTTAGCAACACTATAAATGTTACCAGAAAGTCCGTACGTCAATTTTAAACATGCTGATTTTTTATTTAAAGGATAAATTTTTTTTTATGTGATATGGTTACCATTTCCATATGATTTTTGGAATACTGATTCCTAGGACAACAAAGTACAATGTTATAAGCGAAGCTTCTCTATAATCAAGTCCTAAAAATGTTAGTATGTCCTTAAACAGTATTCTGTATTTAATCAGTTTAGCAACAAATACACATATAATTTAGCTTGAACTTTTATATCTATATTCTCTTTATGACACTCTACAATGTTCGTTTGTCCGACTATTTTAGTGCTTCGCTTTTATGGATGTTATCATCCTTGTTTAAACAAAAATATTACGAGTAAATTAACGTTTCAGGAATTGAACATTAAGCTGATGGCTTAAAGTCTCAAAGTGGTTAAACCAACGAATAAGAAAACGTTATAATAAAACTTTGGGGACCAGTCTATACAGCCTATTGTCCCCTCTTTCTAAATAAATTATCCAAGATTTATTTTTAGCAGTAATTATCCCCTCTCCAGTCTGAGAATAAGAGGGTCAAACTCTAGCAATATGTCAGTTTCCTTTATTTATTCAAATGGCCAATAAAATCTCTCCCAATTTGCAGGAATCTAAAGGGATAAGACAATTGTCGATAAATTGATGTACATCTCTATTGATAATAAACAAAATTACGACTTAAGTTGATTACATTAAGTTGTTGAAACGTTAGGACACTCAACTTAGTAAACCAACCGATCAAAATTTAATAAAGTCCCCAAAGTTGTTAAGCCAACGATAAAGCCAAAAACTTTGGGGACTTAGTGTAATAAACAGCCCATTATCCCATATAACATGATAACATAATTTAGATATAATGTCATAGTTAGACTAGCATTAAATCTTGTCTGTGTGTCTCACTAACCGCTGAACCGATATGGTTCTCCTTTACACTAAAGAATCTTATAGATCAAAATCTCTTATTTTTTCCTTTCAAAAATCAAGATTGAAAGTGGAGGGTCGACTTCTTCCCCCTTCCCTCAAGTGCTCCTATAGGCCTCTAACAATTATAATGTTTTTTTTACTAAATACGGGAAGGATAAGTGCGGGGGGGGAGGGTATATGGTCCCCTTTTGTATAATGTAGGATTTTTGATTCTCGGAGCATTCTAGTAATATTTATTATCTGTTAACATCATTTCCACTAAGTATTCACTTTCAACTAACATTTACCCCCATACATTTACTAAGCAAATACATTTCTAGATAGATAGATGGATAGATAGATAGATAGATAGATACATAGATAGATAGATAGAAAGATAGATAGATAGATACATACATAAGTATATATTGATAGATAGATATTCACTTTCAATTAACATTTACCCCCATACATTTACTAAGTAAATACATGATAGATAGATAGATAGATAGATAGATAGATAGATAGATAAATAGATAAATAGATAGATAGATATATAGATAGATGGATAGATAGATAAATAGATAGATAGATAGATAGATATATAGGTAGATACATACATAAGTATATATTGATAGATAGATATTCACTTTCAACTAACATTTACCCCCATACATTTACTAAGCAAATACATTTCATATATAGATAGATGGATAGATGGATAGATAGATAGATAGATAGATAGATGGATAGATAGATAGATAGATAGATAGATAGATAGATAGATAGATAGATAGATAAATAGATACATAAGTATATATTGATAGATAGATATTCACTTTCAGTTAACATTTACTCACATATATTTACTAAGTAAATACATGATAGATAGATAGATGGATAGATGGAT